>NW_020940358.1:27497847-27716454 GCF_900497805.2 Vombatus ursinus
CTCTCTCTCTCTCTCTCTCTCTCTCTCTCTCTCTCTCTCTCTCTCTCCCTCTCCCTCTCTCTCTCTTTCCTATTCTCTTCCATCCTTCAGGGAGGATGAAGCTTGAGACGACAGGAGGCTTTAGAAACCAAGAGACAGGATCCTCCCCTCCCTCCTCCTCCTGCCCCATCAAGGAACTGCACTAGGTTGGGATTGGGTTGAAGTGTCTTTGGTGGTATTGGGGGAAGGAGAGGGGAGAGTGGCTGGGAAGAGACTGAGTCCTGATAGGAGCAGCTTCAAACTTCCTCCACATCTGAGCCCCCAGCAGGAACAGATCCAGAACTTTCCCCTTACAGAAAACATGTCCTGGGGCATTTGCTCCCTTTGACTCATCAAAGGGAGGCCAAAGGGGTGGTAGTGATTGTTTTCAAAGAGGATGGACCTATGTTGGAGATAGCACTGTATCTGGAGTCAGACACTCCTGTCATCGCTGTGTGACCTTAGTAAAGTCATTTAACTTCTCTAGGCCTTGGTTTGCTCATCAACAAAATGGGTGGGCTGGATTAGATGACTTCTAAGATCCTTGCCAACTCTGAATGTATGATCTAATGAGCTCTTCTGATTATTACATGCTAAGGTCCCTTCCAGCTCCAAGCTAAGTCCTGCAATCTGCTTTCAAATCCTATTTCTTTTGGGTGGTGGGGAGTATCTTTTTGTATCTTTACTCCAAGGAGGAAGCTTTCCTAGAGGCTGGTTTTGATCAGCACTGTTTCTGTGTGTGTCTCTCTCCCTATGTACCGCACAACTCTAGATATCCTGTTCTGACCCTGACTGGGAAGCATTTCAGCCCAAGAGGATCAAGTCAAGGATCAAGGCCTGCCATGCCTTTGCTACAGGGCCCTCTGTGCCTTGTTAGTCTGCTGTTCTTCGGGAGCCAGAAGATGGGTGCTCTGGTGTGTCCCAACACCACCCTGGAGCTGACCCGGCCTGGGGCTCTGCCCTCTGGGCTGGCCCCAAGTCTGTCCATGCCCAGGCCCCGAAGGAAGCGCCATGTCTCAGCCCGGGACACGAACGCACTCCTGGACTATCACAACCACATCCGGGCACGGGTGTACCCACCTGCCGCCAACATGGAGTACATGGTAAGTGTCCACTTCCTACTCGTTCCCTTCTCATCAAGCTTTGCACTCTTGCTCACCCGGTGTAATTCAGCCCAAGTGTTGTGGATTGAGACACTTTGTATCACCCTAATCTTTTGCTAGCCTGCTCCAGCCAGTCTACTTGTAAAGATCTCCAGCAGCAAAGAGAGGAACAAGACTTCATATTCCCAGTTTATTCTTTGGCAAACCAAGGCCTCTTGGAAAGGAAAGATGCCAATAAGTTAGGGGCAGAGGTGCAAATCTCAATCAGCAGTCTTGACTCCCAGGTCAAGGCTTTTCACCCCATCCCAAGGCTAATGCCACCAGCTCTAAATATGACCATCCTTTCAGTATCTATATGGAAGGGATTCTTAACTTTTTATGCATCTTGGACCCCTTGGGCAGTCTGGTGAAGCCTACTGGACTCTTTCTAGAGGGACATTTTTAAATGCATAAAATACGTAGAATTACAATGGAAATCAATTATATTGAAATAACAGTTGCCAAAATATTTTTTAAAAGTTCATGAACTGTAGGTTCAGAACCCTTTTAATAGAAGGAGGATCCAGGATTGAGGTCAAAGACCTGGAAGGACCAGGGGTGGGAGAGCTGGTCTGCCGTAGATAGGCAGGGACCACCCCCTGGAGAGGGCAGGAGACTGGAAGTAGTAGGCTTTCTCTATTGCTCAGAATCCTAGACTTCTGGGCCAGAAAGGAACTTAGCATTATCTCAGTCCCTCCCTCTGTCCAATTGTCCCTACCCCAGCACAGACGGATAGACATCCAATAGCTTCCTAGATATCTCCTCTGAAGCAGATTGCAAGGCCCCCACAATGGCCAGTGTCTCCTACTCCTGAGGGGGAAAAATGCCATCCAGGCAGAGGGTAAATTAATTATGGTCCAGAGAAGAGCAGGAAATAGCCACAGGGCATAAGGGGGAGGGAGAGGCAAAGACGTGCATAGCAGCAGGATGTCCATGGGAAAGCTCAGAGATGGGTGCTGGATTCTGGGATTGGGGTCTAGGTTTTAACAAGTCCCTTTTCCTCAATTTACCTCTTGTATAACATGGGAAGAATAAAAACAACAGCCCACTTTTCCATACTATTTTATGGATTACAAAGTGCTTTTCAACAACCCTATGAGGTTAAGTGGCACTAGTATTTTCCCCATTTTATAGATGAGGAAACTGAGACTTAGGGATATAGAGCCACTTGCCAAAAGTAATTGGAACTCACACCCACCTCAAAGGCCCAGAATCAATTATTCCATTAGGCCATACTACCTCTCATTGGTTTCAGTGACTTGACCAAGGTCCCCTATGTTGGAGCCAGAACTAGAACCCAGGTCTTACACTCCAAGTCCGGGGCACCTAATGTTGTACCACCTTTCCTAAATCCGTCGTTGAGAATGGAATACCTTTTTGGAGTCAAAGAACCTGGGTTCAAATTCTAGCAGAGTAGTCCTTGGTTAATGCCTGCCTTCTACTTGCCTGATGATTCTTGAGTATGTCTCTAGAGTCTCCTGGACTAGAGAAAAGATGTAGAGGAGTGGCAAATATGATCACTATTTTCAAGTATTTTATTATATTTTTCTTAGAGTCTTTAGCTTCCTTCACAACTGAAGTGCCACCACTTGGGTGGTATGTTTCCTGACCCCTTTTCTCACCTTGTTGCTAGTACTCCCCCTTGAAATGTCAACGCATTTATACATTTTGCATTTATTTATATGCACATAAGCCATTTCTCCTGATAAAAATGTAAAAACACCTGGAAGGCTATTTCATTTCTGGCTTCATGCATATCCTCAGCACCTAGCACAAAGTCTTGCCCATTTAGAAGGCACTTAGTAAATGCTTGTTGGTTGATTGATTGGAAGAGGAGCTGAACTACTTGCTGAGACAGATTTCACAATTCAACATAAGAAAGAATTATTTTCTGACAATCAGAGCTGTTTAGAAGCAGAATGGGATCCCTTGCAAGGCAGGGAGGGGGCTTCCTGGTATTAGAAGACTTCAATGACCATTTGTAGAGGAGATTCCTGCCCAGCACAGATTGGGAAGATCTTCTGGGGGCCCTTTCTAACTCTGGTATTCTGTGACTCTTTCTGCTAGGTCTGGGATGAGCAGCTGGCCAGATCAGCTGAAGCCTGGGCTGCACGGTGTATCTGGGAACACGGGCCCCCACAGCTGATGAAATTCTTGGGCCAGAACCTCTCCATTCATTCCGGCCGGTGAGTGACTCCCTGGCCTTTTTTTTAAATTTCTTCAATCATCAAGCATTTATTTTGTCTCACTCTCCACTCCCTAGGGAAAGAAAAGAAAAAAGGAAAACAAAACCTTTGTGGCAAATAAGCACAGTCAATAAAAAAAAAAATTCCCATACTGGCCGTGTCCAAAAATATGTCTCACTCTGTATATTTAGTCCATCCCCTCTCTCTCAGGAGGTGGGCAACATTCTTCATCAGTCTTTTAGAAGAGGATTGGTCATTGTGTTGATCACAGGCATGAAGTGTTTCAGAATTGCTTGCTTTTATGATGTTGTTATATATAGTACAAAGTGTTCACTGGGTTCTGCTCACTTCAGTCCATACAAACCTGCCCAGGTTTCTCTGAAACCATCTCTTTCATTTCTTGCAGCACAATAGTGTTCCATTACATTCCTATGCCATGATTGGTTCAGCCATTCCCCAATTGATGGGCATCCCTACAGTTCCAAGTTCTTTGCCACCACAAAAATTGCTGGAATAAATATGTTTGTACATTTAGGACCTTGATATCTTTTTCTGTTATCCTCCCCATCCTCCTGCTGGGTTTCTTCAAGCTAACATGCTTATTCCCTAACTCCAGAATGACAGGTCTCAGGCTTCCTGGATATACTTCATTCAGAGGGCAACACAGTAAATATTTCATCCCCAGCTTCTTTCCCCATCCCTCTGCCACTGAGCATACCTCTTCTCCATCCTTTCCACAAGAGAAAGTGACAGACTCTCTGTTATTTTGTATTATCTGTTACTGCTTCCTTTCATAGTAGGTTAATGAAGGTGTAGAGAAGGTCCTGAGTCCTCCCCAGAAGATCCACCAAATTGAAGGAAGCTTTCTTACTTCCAGAGATTGATCAGCTACTAAATGCCCCAGACCTTTTCTTCATAAGACTGTCGAAGAAGCCTAGAGAAAGGTTATGGCGATTCCATAATCTGTCTCTGGCGATTCCAGTTCTCTCTTCCTAATGAACCTAGTCTCTTACCTCAGAAAGTCATAGAATGACAGGAAGCCACGTCAGAACATAAAATATTGGAGGAAAAAATATAGAATATGGAGAATAGAACCTAGAATGTTGGAGCTTAGAACACAAAATATCAGAACATAGAATATTAAAGCCAAAAAGGATCATAGATTTAAAGCAGATATCACCTAGTCCAACCCCCTCATTTTACAGATGGAGGAAACTGAAGCCCAAAGAGGTTAATTTGTCCAAGATCAGATAGTTAGTGATACAACGGATATTCATATCTAGGGGTGTCTGGGGTGTTCAAGGAGGACTAGAGACTCTGGTGTGAGGGCTGTTCATCCACCTTTGGTGTCTACCTGGCACTCACCTCTCATCTGTGGCTCCAAGAAGCTGGAGCATGAACAGTGGCCACACCCTGGTAAACCTTCTTGGCAGACAGGCCAAACCAGGTTGAGGGTTACCAGCAGGCTTCAAACCCATTGTTGAGTTAGGGGAGTATCTACCCCAGGCATGTGAAGACTTCCCTGAATGAAAGGGTAGACTAGAACAATTTGTTCCAATGGCCACAAAGATGGCTGAAGCAGACCCTGTGGAATGCTTAGAGCTTGGTCAGACATCGAAAATGCCAGGGTCATAAACTGCATTCCAGGCCATCACCAGTCATCTTGAGTTTTGTCTTGCCACTGGATTTCAATGACTCTGGAAGAGAGAATGAGGCTGATGACTTTGTGCAACTCTATCTCACTTAAATCCAATTCACACATAAGTCAAGACATCACTCTGTGATGTCATCAGTCCTCTTCAAAAATAAAGGACAAACAACATTCATATCTATATTCTCAGACATTATATCTACTCTTTTCATGGCATTATGGAAAAGGGACCTTCCATTTCATCCAACCTTCTTATTTTGCAGATAAGAAAACTTTCCCATAGAGGAGAAATAATTTATTCAAGGTTACTCAATGAATTAATATAAGATCTAGAACTAGAATCCACATTTCCTGACTCTCAGTTCAGGGTTCTTTCTGTTACATCTGATGTCTTTCTCACAACTCTTCTGTCTTTGTTATGCCTTTCTTTTCTACTACCAGGTACCGATCAGTTGTGGATCTAATAAAGTCTTGGTCAGAAGAAAAGCAACACTACTCATTCCCCAACCCAAAAGAGTGCAGCCCCCGTTGTCCTTGGCACTGTAGTGGGCCCGTGTGTACCCACTACACTCAGGTACATACAGGGTAGGGGAAAAAGGGAAGGTCCTCAAACTGTATGGAGGATAGAGTCATGGTCCACCTTAGACAGACAGATCTCTTGAGCATTTATGAAAAGAAAGAAAAATTGGTGAATTTGGAAGGAAAAAAAGAAAGCATTTATCAAGTGCTTATTATGTGAAAAGTGCATAATAATGGAGGTACAAGTAGAAAAGTAAGACAGGCCTTGCTCACATTCTAATGGGGGAAACAATGTCACTAGGGATTGACCTGTGGTTTTTTAATACCTCTGTGGCCATTTGTTAAATAGATGTGATCCTGAAAAGTTACAATCAGAATGTTTGTGCTGGAGAAAACCTTGTGGAGCAAGTTGAATTCTGTTAAATCAGATCCTATTGTAAATGCACTAGGGAATTCATTAGCTAAAAGAATGACTTCTACAAAAATGAAGAATTATTTGTAACGTGGATAACTACCCTGGAATATACCTTTTATGAAAGAATGGATTTTTAGAGTGAGATAGACCTGAAAATCATTGGGACATTTGTGGTGTCTTTGTTTACTCCCAATGAAGTCCAGCTTCAGAGCAGCCAGAAAACAAGTTGAGATCAAGCTGGGGCAATGGCAGGTCCCCCCTCACTACAGATTACAACAAAATTGGACTGGACCTCTTCATTACAGATCCAGAAAAAAAAATAACCTACCAGCTCTTCTCATGACCCCTCCCCAGACCTCCACCGAGCTCAGGGTCTGGGATGGGGGTGGAGTGGACAATGACCCCAGTGCACTGGTGAACCTCCAATGCTCCCTCTCTTTGTTCCTTGCCAGATGGTGTGGGCATCCTCCAATCGGCTGGGCTGCGCTCTTCACACCTGCAAAAACATCAGTGTTTGGGGGAACACCTGGCGACAGGCTGTGTACCTGGTGTGCAACTACGCCATCAAGTAAGTTCTTGGGCACAGTGGGGACAGAGGTAAGGGGCAACTGCTCGGAGACAGAATCTGGGCCTAGTTCAAGAGAGAAGGGGCACTCAATTTGCAATATGAATCTTCTATTGAAGTCTTCCTCCAATGCCTTATTGCTGTGGGAGTGGGGAGGATAGAGGCTTGCTCCTGGGTTCTCAAGGGCTCTGGTATATTTTACCAAGCTGGAAAAACTTCAGGTTTGGGCCCAAAAGTGGACCTAATGTCTGTCATCCAAGAATCAAACTAACTAGATTTGGAGATGCTCATTCCCAAGTGGGCTGGAGCAAAGACAGAAAGTCTTTAAAAGTTTCGAAGTAAGGGCAGCTAGGTGGCGAGGTGGATAAAGCACCTACTCTAGAGTCAGGAGGACCTGAATTTAAATCCAGCCTCAGACATTCTACACTTATTAACTGTGTGACCCTGGGCAAATCACTTAACCCCAATTGCCACACACACACACACACACACACACAAAGTTTCTATGTATTAAGGGGACTATGATCTGCACTGGTAACAGAGTAGCCACATAGATAAAATAATACATCCGTGAATATATAACCCAAACAAAAGAATCATTAAACTGGACTATGTCAAATGTTAGATGGCAGGTCACCTACTGGCAAACTATGGTATTGTTACTTAGTCCTAGTGGATGCTACTAACACAATTTAAATGGCATGAAAAAGAATTCCACAAGACTGACTCCAATTTATAGTTGTTGCTGCTGTGCCAGCATCTTGTTGACCAGAATAAGTAGGTGAAGGAGCTTACAAGGAGAGCTGGGTTGCTTTGGTAACTCTTGCAACACAATGGAATCTGTAGACCCAGATAAAAAAGAAGGCTCTACGCTTCTCAGAGCTGGTGATATAAACTCAGATGTAAAAGAAATTCCCATAGTCCCAGGGAGAAGGGTAAGAAGGTACTCAATGGCTAAAGGAAGACCCTAGAGTTATGAAAAAGTCAGAGTACTTTTGGATTTCTTGGAGCTAGCCACCGTCATAACCACTTTCCTCAGCTAACATAGATCTTTCTTTTTTTTTTTTCCCTTTCAGTGAAAATCACTGTTGGAAATAGACTTCATTTTAGAAAATGTGCTTAAGGGTCAATTTTGCTAGATCACTAATATTCTAGGCAGTGATAGAAAAAATTTCAATATCCTAAAAATATAACTCCATAGGAGTCACATTCCTAGATGATAGAATATTCAAATAGGACTTTAGGACCTTAGAGGCCATCTCTACCTGCCATTCACTCATCATTTTACAGTAGAGGAAACTGAGGTCCAGAGAGTGGGAGTCATCATATAGTTAGTAAGTAATAGAACCAGTATTTGAACACAGGTATTCTGATTCCAGATGTTGTGTTCTTTCAATCAATCAACAAACATTTATAAAGCAGCTACTATGTGCTAGGCACTGTCCAGGGTTCTGGGGCACAAAGACCAAAAATAAAAATAAAATAAAGTAAATCCTGCTCTCAAGGAGTTTATATTCTATTGGGGGAAACAATATATGTAGAAGATAGATAGACAGATAGATAGATAAATTGAAGGTCATTAAATACAAAGTAGTTACGAAGTGAGGGCACTAACAGTTGGAGGGGAATCAAGAAAGATTCCATGTAGAAGGTGGTGGCTGAGCTGCATATTGAAGGAAGAGAGAAATTCTATGAAGTGAAAATGAGGAAGGAGCCTGCTCCGGGCATGGTGAACAGCTACCGCAAAAGTATGAAGATGGGAGATGAAGTGCTATAGAGAGGGCAATTTGACTAAATCATACAGTGTAGAAAAGGGAGTCATATATAATGAGACCAGAAAGACAGGTTAGGGCTAGTTTGTGAAGGACTACAAAAGTCAAGAAGAGAATTTGTATCTTATACTGGAGGCAAAAGGGAATGATGTTTATTGAGTAGAGGAGTGATATAATCAGATGTGTGCTTAAGGAAAATCACATTGGCAGTTATGTGGATGATTAATTAGAGTGGGAAGAGACTTGAGGCAGGGAGACCAATGAAGAGGCCCCTGCAATCATCCAGATGAAGGGAAATAATGGCATGGACTAAGGTCATGCCTGTGTGCGTAGGAAGAAGAACCTAGATTCAAATTCTCTCCATTATTCCATGATGCTTATTTCTAGTAGGCTCCTTCCTTCTCTTTCTCTCTTCCTTCCTTCCTTCCTCCCTCCCTCCTTCTCTCTCTCTCTTTCCTTCTTGTTACTAAGTGTATGTTTCTGTTTTTATATTCCATACATTTACAGATTGTTCCAACTTCATCAAACCAGTAATACAGTGACCTCATCCGAAAGTGCATGCAACATTTCACATCTAGAAC
This sequence comes from Vombatus ursinus, assembly GCF_900497805.2. Classification (NCBI taxonomy): domain Eukaryota; kingdom Metazoa; phylum Chordata; class Mammalia; order Diprotodontia; family Vombatidae; genus Vombatus; species Vombatus ursinus. Next base: position 27,506,697 of record NW_020940358.1, read on the forward strand.
ACTCCCCCTCTACTTAATTTGTTTGGGGTGTGTGTGTGTGTGTGTGTAGTCTCATTCTGCCCCTTAAATCCATCACCTCTCTGTCATGATTATCGCTAGTCCTCTGGATCTATAGATCGCCATTGTATTCCAGGTGTTTTGTTTGTTTTACAGCTTTTTCGTTGTGTAAATTGTTCTCATGGTTCTGCTTGCTCATTTCATTCTTCATCAAGTTTATAAAAGTCCTAAAAAAGTGTTCATTTTTATAATAATAATGTTATAGTATAAATGGTTCTTTTAGTCCTGCTCACTTCACTCTGCATCAGTTTATGTAAGTCTTTTCAGGTCTTTTTTGGAACTATCTATTTCCTCATTTCTTATAGCACAATAGTACTCCATTGAACTCATATACTACAACCTATTCAGCCATTTCTCAATTGCTGGACATACTTAGTTTTCAGGGGTTTTGCCACCATAAAAAGAGTGCCTATAAATATTTTTCCCCTGCCAACTAGTTGCACAGTCTTTAAGTGCTCACTGCATGCTCCTAGACTCCCTCCAGTCCTATCAATGGTGGCATTTATTTTCTTCCAGAAGCCAAAATTTCAAAACTTACTGATTTCCCCTGGAATATCTCCCCTTCCTTGGAGGATGGAGACCAGGGAATTAATCATTCAATCAATCAATAAATAATATTTGCTGAGTTGCCTGTTCTGGGCAAAGGAGGAGGGAAGGGATACAAAGATCCTTTGTAAGATGTGGCTCCTTCCCTCATGGAGCTCACAATCTAGTTAGGGAGGCAAGACTGACACACATGCAAAACCCCCCCAGCCTCAGGTAGTCTAAGCACCTATTCAGTGGAACAATCAGTCAGGACTATGGGAGCTCAGCATGAGGAGAGATAACTGAAGTCTTGTGATAATTGAAGAAGGCTTCACAGAGGTTTTGAGCTGGGTCTTGAAGGATGCGAAGAATTCAGAGAGACAGAAAGGAGATGAGAAAATTCCAGTGGGGAATGAGAATAGTTTGAGCAAAAGTGCAGAGGGTAGAAATACAGGATGTTTTTGAGAGATAGTGAATAGTCTCAGGAATACATAAAGGACTAGTGGAAGATGAGGCTAGAAAGTCTGAAAGGGTAGGTTGGTGCCATACTGTGGAGGACCTTGAATATCAATCTGAGGCATTAAGACCTTATTCTGTAAGGTCCTTGGACAACAGATAGATAGTATGTACTCATGTTATGATTGTGATCCTTGTTCATGAAAGTTATACCTGTGGATTACAAGCATTGGCAGGTTCTACTAAGTTGGAAAGGCTTTGTGTACAGACCTGGAGATGGACCATAGGTCTGCCATCTGAGAACCAGGCTAGTTATATTTAGAGAGGCTCATCACAAGAGGGTTGGCTAGAGCAATTCATAACGCTATCTACTAAGGTGGAGAGACATGAGGATGTGTGTTGAAATAAGGGAATTTTGAAGTATTGAAGTAATAGAGAGCCACTGAAGATTGTTTCTTGAGGAGGGAAGGGCTGATGATCCAAGTTGTGTTTTAGGAACAGTGATTTGGTATTGGACTACAGATCAGAGTGGGGCAAAGAGAACCTGATGGGAATGAGTACAGATGGTAATGAGGCTCACTCTCCAGAATTGATAACAGACTCATATTAGTTCTTTATTGCCCCCAAACTTGTATGAATGCCTATCTTTCTGGGTTTTCTTCTTTTTATTTCTTTTAAAAAATATATTCATTTCCCAATATATTACAACTCAGGGAACCCTCCCTTATAACAAAGAAAAATGTTTCAGCAAAACCAACTAACTGACTAAGTGATCCCCACCTGTGTATGTAATATTCTTTACTTGCAAGTTTCCCACCTCTCTCCAAGGCAGGGTGGGAATGTATATTTCATCTTCTGTTCTTTAAAATCAAGATGGTTCATTGCAATTAATCTAAACATATTATTTTTAAGTTTATTTTCTTTACTCTGTAGTACTTCATATGAGTCTGTCCAGGATTTCTCTGACTTTCTCATATTTATCATGCCTTACAGCTGACAACAATATTCTTTTCTGTTCCTATCCCACAATTTCCTCTTCTCTTTCCAGGGGCAACTGGATCGGGGAAGCTCCATACAAGATGGGGAAACCCTGCTCAGCCTGTCCCCCCAGTTATGGTGGCAGCTGCAACAACAACATGTGTTTTGCTGGGCTCCGATCCAACCGACTTATCTGGTTCTAATCACTCCACGACTGGGGCAGTGTCCCGGGTCTAGGTTCCCCACACAGGGCAGGCCAAGCCACAGGGCCCCACATGACCCAAAAGACAGTGATATACAGAGTAGAATAGTTATTTATGATGGGGAGATCACCTCTGGCTGTCCACACCCCACCCCACCTCTCCACTCTAAGCCAGCTCTCCCCTTTGGGACTTTATTCCAGAAGTCCTGGCAAAGACCAAGTAGAATCCATCAGTATCTTTCTACTTTCCAGTTACACTTCTTTGTTTTTCTTTTCCTTTGGGTAGATCATAGCTTTGCTAATTCTTTCCAATTCTTATCTCAGGATTATCCAGTTTTTTAGGTGTTCAGGTCTAGAAGGGACCTTAGAGATCACCTAGGTCAGTGGTTCCAACTTTTAATATTCCTTAAAGCCCTTTCAACAAGAATAACAAAAAGGTTGTGAACTGCCAAGGTAATTTAATATGTTATTCATAATATCTTGCAATTATTTACTGCTTAAGATGTTGTTGAAGAATTTAGCTCATATCCCTCAGACCACCATTGAGAATCCCCAAAGGGTTCATGAACCATTAAATGGGAACCCCTGATTTAATCTAACCCTCTCATGAACTAGAAAATAAGCCCCCTCCAAAAAAAAAGAAAATAAAAGAAAATAAGACCCAAAGAGAAGAAGTGACTTTTCCCAAGGTCACACAGTAGATTAGAGGTAGGACCAGGAATAAAACAGCTTTCCTGAAAAATCAAAAACCTAAGTTGATGAGGGGTTTGGAGACCATAGATTTAGGGCTGAAAGATACTTTTGTACCCAAAACCTCCAATCCAACTTTTTCCCTCTGTTCTAAAAATGAGGAAACTATGATTTGTCTAATGTCACGCAGGTAGTAAGGAGCTGGAATTTGAACCCAGGTCTTATGATATAAAATCCAACAGCTTTTCTACTACATCACCTCCCTAGGTCATCTCTTTCTCTTTGTCCCCTTCTAGCCATAAGCTCACTACAGTGATGAAAATAGGGCACAGTTGCCAGGTCAACAGCCTCACTTCTAAACAGAGATGGTTGTCATCCCTTTCAGACATTCCTCCATATAGATGGAAAAATTCAGGACTGCTCAGCAACAGCTGGGATATAAAATGGCATGAGGAAGACAAATCCCAGGGGGAGGAAACAAACTTGGGAAACAGATCCCCCTCTCCAGGTTTTCCCCTTCTTACAAGAGAACTTCTATATACCACAAAATACCCATAGGCCATAGCTGGCTCCCACTCATCGATCCATCCCCAGCTTTGGGTGGTCAATTGTGCCAGGAACCCATAGGTGCTATCGAAACCTTATTGCTCCAACAACAATGGACTTTTCTTCCAGAACTTCCTCAATAAAGAGACCAGAAGAGGCAACTGGATTGATTCTTTCTAATATACCCCAGACCCACCTACCTTAGTGGTCAAATGGGACCGAAAGTAGTTGAGGAAGAAAGGGTGGGGATGGAAGACAGATTAATTTGAATGGAGAATGGTAGAAAGCTTGGTGATTGGGTCCTACAAGATATCTTGGACTTCTAAGATTGAAGCAGGGGGGGTGATCAGAAGGGACCCGGAAAGAGATCATTCCCTGACTTCAAACTCCAGAGTGTGTGCAAGTATATGTAGGAATATATGTATTTATGTTTCTGCATATAGGTATGTACAGCATCCCCCAAAAGTTTTAGTGTATTAAAAAATTTAAGCTTTAATAGCTAAAAACCTCACTGAGGCTTTTGGGACACCCTATATATATGCATGTAGTATGCATGATTATATATGTGTATCACAAAGTCACAATGCAGTTGCATGCTTTTATTAATACAGAAGAAATTAGCACATAATATAAGCAAAAACCCCTTCCCCATCCTGGGCTCCAATGTTTTCATCTGAAAAACAATTAGCCTACTAAGCAATTAACAAACATTACATTTTATTTTCATTTTCTCAGTAACCCTGTGAGGTAGATAATATAAGAATTATTGTTATTCCCACTTTAAAGATTAGGAAACTGTGACTTCAAGGTCACAGAAGAGTTTCATAGTAGATCTGGGACCATGGGATGACAGGATTTAGAGCTGGAAGGGACCTTAGAGATCAATTAGTCCACCCTTGTCATTTTATAGAAAAAGAAACTGAGACCCACTGGTATAGTGAGGAGGAAAAGTACTGGTTCTGGAGTCAGAGGAACTGAGTTTGAATGCCACTTCTGAAGCTTACTACCTGTGGGGTCCCGATTAGGAAAAGTCATAAAATATAGTAATAAGTGAGAAGGCATAAAAACTTAACTCTGTGAAAGGCGGAAGCCCAAACATGGTGACTTGTTTATAATCATAACTTAGACACTGAGTCATAACTTAAGATACTATGACCTATGAAAGCCATAATAAGAATATTGTGACCCACATGTGACTGGTATATGATCCATACACAAACTTGTATTTGGGTATAACATTGACTTGACTCCCAAGCTCATTACTAAGCAGAAAACCAAAAATACCCACCAATCAGTAGTGATGCATTCTCTAGCTCCTCCTGCCTTTGTCTGTTTTCTATAAGTACCACGGGGATTTTTGGGGTTCTTAGCCAGGATTCCCTGACTGGTGTGACTGCCACCCCAGACTGAGGATGATTAATATCTTGGCAGGGATCCATCACACTGCCTCAGATGTAAGTAATCCAAATTGATTAAACTACTACCTATAATCAATCTGGAGCTCTTTGGCCTCTTCCTTTGGTATAAAAAGAACACCCTGCAGTTATGGGAGAGGTACAGGGTTCCGTAGGTGGGGGAATTCTGGACCTTACACTACCTATATAATTTAGCCTTCCTGGGCTTCAGGTTCCTCTTTCGTATAATGAGAGAACCAGACTAGATGTCCTTTGGAGTTTCTTCTATCATTATATCTATGATCCTATGATCTTTTCAATCAATCAACAAGCATTTATTAAGGGCCTACTATGTGCCAGGCATTGTGTCAAGCAGCGAGGATGCAAAGACAAAATTGAAACAACCAAGAAGTTCACATTCTATTGGGAGAGTCAACATGTACCTATGTAGATATATATGAAATGAATACAAAGTGTAGCATTATCAAGCCAGTATGATGAACGGGATTATTCAACCACTCCTATTTGCCCCCTTTACCCTACTACTGACTCATTGCCTAGATGGTTTTCCCTGGTATAAACACTCTTTCTTTTCTCTAGGGAGTTGTTGTAAAAGAATATATCATTGTCTCTCCATTTTTTGGTCTGAATTTTTTTTCTGGTTGTGAGATATCCAGCTTGAAATGTCCAATAATGTTGCAAAATTGGAGCTCAGGAGAAAGACTGGGTCTGGATGTACAGCCCTGAGAGTCACTGCATAAAGATGGCAACTAAACTCATGAGAGTTGATGAGGAAAAGACTAGAGAAAGAGAAAATTGGAGATCCCAGGGCAGAGCCTCAGAGTATTACCAAGAATAGAAGACATGACATGGATCCAGCAAAGGAAACTAAGAAGGAGTGGTCTTATGATCTCATGTTTCTTTGAAGTAACTTTCCCAAACTCAAACAGATAATAAGTAGCAGAGCCAAACCCAGCATTCTTTTCATGAACTCTGAGGCTCTTTCTAGCTGACGGCTTATTCCAAATTCTCATCCAGTTTTGACATTTTGTAACTTAATGTATAAATTCTGATTCCAAACTTCATGCATCAAGGCCTCCCTTTCTTACAAAAAAAAAAGTTTTTCCACTTTTAAAATGAAATATAATTTTTTTTCAATTAACAAGCATTTATTTTCTCTTCGTTCAACCTCCCTTCTTCCCCAATGGAAAAAATTTTTAAAAAGCAAAAAACTTTGTTAAATATGCTTAGTCAAGCAAAACAAATTAGGCCACTGGCCATGTCCTAAAATAAATGGCTCATCTTGCTTATCAAGTCCATCACCTCCCTCTCAGGAAGAAGGTAACATTCTTCATCATTGATCCTCTGGAATCATGTTTGGTCATTGCTTGGATAAGTCTTTCAAAGCTGTTCATTTGTTCAATGGTGGTGTTATTCAGGGTTGTACTGGAGGTAGCTGATTGTTCAATTTTCAGTGTGAGCCTTTATACAATCAGAAATCAGCCAAAGGCTACAAATTGATTTATTTTTTGTTGATTGTCTAGACTGAAGAAAGTGATGGAGAAAATGGAATGATGCAGATTAAACTTAAAAGTGTGTGGTGCATTTTCAGAGAGCTAATTGTTAAACATTTATTAGCATACTCCTGGTGTTATTGTAGAAATTATTCTGGTTTTGCTCACTCCATTTTGTATCGATGCATACAAATCTTCCCATTTCCCTAAAACTTTCCATTCCATAATTTCTTATAGTACAATAGTATTCTATTACATTCATATACTGTACTTTATTCGGCCATTTCCCAATTGATGGACATCCACTAAGCTTCCAATTCTTTTGCCATCCCCAAAAAGACTGATTATAAATATCTTCATAAATATTGGTCCTTTCCCTCTTTTATCTCTTTGGAGTATAGGCCTAGTATGATACTGCTGTGTCAAACTGGGGTATGCACAATTTAGTACATTTTGGGACATAGTTCCATATTATTTCCAAAATGGCTTGACCAATTCACAGCTCTGCCAATAGTGCATTAATTTGCCTGTTTTCCCTAAACCCATAAAAGAAATAGTAGCAATCATGATTTTCAATAAGGTTACCATAATTAAAAGAGATAAACAGAGAAATTACATTATGCTTAAAGATATCCTAGACCATAAATCAAAATCAATACACTCTCCCTCTCTCTCTCTCTCTCTCTCTCTCTCTCTCTCTCTCTATATATATATATACATATATATCTGTATTTCAGTCTTTTTTCAGTCATATCTGAGTGTTCATGACCTCTATATGGATTTTCTTGGCAAAGATACCACAGTGGTTTGCCATTTCCTTCTCCAGCTCATTTTATAGGTGAGGAAATTGAGGCAAGCAGGGTTAAGTGACTTGCCCAGGGTCACATAGTAAGTGTCTGAGGACAGATTTGATCTCAGGGAAGATGAGACTCCAGGACCAGCACTCTATCTACTATGCCAGCCTAGCTGCCCAATATCTATAAATATGTATATGTACAGATATATGTACCTAAACTAAATGGCATAGTATCTAAATACTTAAAGGAAAAGCTAAATGAATTATATGGAGAGGTAGACAATAAAACTATTATAGAGGAAGACCTCCATGTAACTCTTTCAGACCTAGACAAATCTAACCAAAAATAAATAAGAAAGAAATTTAGTACCTGAATAGAATTTTAGAAAAGTAAGATATCTCCAGTGATTATCGAATGGGAATAGAAATTATCAACAATTTCCCAGATGGTCCTGGCATCTTAACAAAACCTGGTCACTTTTCTTAAAACAATCTACTAAAATATTCTTCTTATTTTATTTCATTCAATAATATTAATAACATTGTAATTTTATAACAGCATACAAACAAATCTTAAACTCCCGATAAAAATGATGTAAACAATCATTTAGAATCACTAAATTGCATCATAGAAACAGACATAGAAGGAAACTTTGAGGTAATCTAATCCAACCTCCACATTTTGCAATTAAGGAAACTGAGTCCCAGAGAGTTGAAATGACTTGCCCAAAGTGACACAGGTAGTAAGTAGCAGGAGAGGACTTTAACTTATCTCCTCTGACTCGAAATCCAGCACTGTCAATTCTACTGGTTTCCAAAAACAAAGGAGAAAAAACAATGGTGAACTTGCCACTACTTTCCCGACCCCCCAACTCTACCTGCCAAGCCTGGGAACCTCCTTAGTGGAGGAGAGAGGGGAGAGAGGTCTTTAATGGGTACTGTAGGTTGGTACTCCAGTACTTGATTGGCAGAGTCTTTATGGGAGCCCCTGTATTTATGGAGGTGGCAGGGGCTCAAGCCCCACTCAGTGCAGGGTGGAGGTAATGGGAAGACATCAGATCAACATTAGTCTCTACCTTTGGCCAAGTGCTGGACCTCTGAGAAGGGGAAGATGGGGTTTACTTGGAGAGTCACTGAGGCAGTGAGGTGGAGAAAGGGAGGCAAAAGAGAATTAAGGGAATTATCCCTTGTAGCCCAGGGTGTGCTGTAGCCAGCTCATACATGCTCTAGAAAGCTGATTGTTAAATTTTCAATGGGATCATTTATGCCTCAAAAATGGGCAAACCTACAAATCAGGGCTTGATTTATCATTTTATTGGTTGTCTAGACTTAGGAAAGTGATGGAGAAAATGTTAATAATGCAAATTAAACTTAGACATGTGTCATGCATAACATTTTCTTTTTTGGAGGACTGATTGTTAAAGATTTACCAACACACCTCTGTTTGCATACTTGTGCCCACTGTCCCTCACCCATCATGGTATGATCCCCTACTGTCACCTCCTACTAGCTGGAGCAAATCTGAATTCCCTGTGATACTCTTGCTTCTGTTGACTTTGATTGGAATTTTGTTTTCTTTCAAAAAAAAAAGTTGATGTAGTCAAGCTGAAGTCATACTTGACAATATCCAATAACATTGACAACTATTCCTGCTCTTCGGAGAAGGTCTTTCATTCCCCTCCCCCTCCACCTTAGCATGCTCTATAGTTTGGAAAACTTTTTCTAAAATCCTTTGAACCTCTGATATTATGTGGTTCTATGAGCCTATGATTCAATTTATTTTTAACTATAGATATGGGCTGAGGACAGTTTTATTGTTTGTCAGCATCGATGACTTTTGCTTCTGGAAAGTCTACTTAACTCTTTGCTGTGCCTGAATATGTGTGTATGAATATACTGTGGATGACAGATAGATAAATAGATAGAGATATAATTAATATACTTCTCAGCTCTGGACAAGATTAGAACCCAGGTCTTGAACAATAATGTCACACACTTGAGGATGTAAAGATCAGGAAGAGCTGGGGGTAAAATTCAGGCTGCCCCTCTAAATCTTAAATTCAGACCTTTCCCTTTGGTTGGGTTATTATTCTGAGCATGCTTCCTCCTGTCCATGAATCCAGGCAGTGGGGTGGGGCTGGGTAAGGAGGATGTCCCCCTCCTGTCTTCCTCAGACCTTCACCCCTCTCCACCTCCCTCCTCCACCCCTCACCTCACACTCACACAGCCAGTCCTTTGTTTTCCTGGGTCTGGGCCCCCAGGCAATAAAAGCTCGAGGCCTTCGTCTCTCATCCTGGGTGCAGGTTGGACTCTCACCTCCACACCCCAGTCTGTCCCTGTCCCTCCCTGCCTGCTGGGTCCCAGGGCTGTCTCCCTCCCCAGATCCAGGTGCAAGGCAAGCTGTAAAAGCCCTCCTAAGTTCCAGCTTCCCGGCTGTTACTATGGCTACAGCGACAGTCCCCTGCAGATCGGTTTCCCTAAGAGACTGGTTACAATTTAACATCCCCACCCACATTAGCCCTGATTAAGAGAATCAATAAGATAACACAGGCCACTGGGCCCTCCCTGGGCCGGTTGTCCCTCCCTCCTTCCCTCCCGACTGGCCCCACTCTCAGGCTGCCTCAGTTCTCCACTCAGCTTTGGGGTCGGTCCCCAGTATATGTGCCCAACCAGCAGGCGGGGAGATGGTCAGTGTAAACATGCCGATAGGGGCCAGTGTGGACAACCCTTATGGTGAGTACGTCCCAGGGCTGGCCGCCATCTTCCCTTCACAACCTTCCCTTTGGGGGTGGGCGGGGTGAGTGACTGTTTTTCCTCTCTCCCTCTCTGGGTCTTGGGAGCCTGAACCAGGGCAGAGGGTGGAAGTCAGTGCTGAATTAGGGGGGCAGTGGAGCCCAGTAGCCTAGGACTGGGAGAAGTCCTGGACAAAGCAGTTGGCAGGAAGGCAGTCTCTGCGGGGCTGGCCATGGGGCCTGGAGTACCAAAGGTGGCTACCGGACACGAAGCTGTGACTGGCCCCAGAGACCCCAGATATTCCCGGTCTAGAAACAGGTGCCTGAGTTGTGACTTTCCCCTTCTTAGGTTGAGGCCTTTCCTGGGCCTCGCCGCCCCCTAGTCCCGGCAGTGAGCCAGGCTATGGGCTTGGCTCCAAAGGTGGCCCTGAGTGTGGGACAGTGGTGCATGGCCCCCGGCTTCTGTTGCCTCCAGGGGCTGGGAATGCACACCTCCATCGCTAAGCCATAGATTCAGAGCTGGAAGGGATTCCAGAGGTCATCTAGTCCCAGGTCCTAATTTTACAGATGAGGAAATTGAGGCCCAGAGAAATAAACTGATTTATCCTAGGTCACAATAACTGTGTCCCGACTGAGCATTTTACTTTCCTTAGACTGGACAGTTTCCCTTAATAATGTTATAAAATGTTAGAGCTTGACGGGACTTTATTATGCAGAATGTTAAGATTTGAAGGGGCCCCAGAATATAGAAGATTGTGAGTTGGAAGAGGCCTCAGAACATAGAGTGTCAGATGGGGAAGGGCTTTTAGAATATAGACTGCTGCAAGCTGGTAGGGCCTTTAGAACAGAGAATGTTCATGCTGGAAGGAATTTTAGATATCATTTAGTCCATCGATTGTTTTTACAGAAGAAGGAACTGAGACCCAGAGCTCACAAAGTCCTGGGCAACTTCTAGGACTAGACCCTAGGTCTGTGGATCCCCAATTCCTAAATTCATGGAAGGGAGGGAAGCAAGAGAGGGAGAGAAAAGGATTATTTGAGCAAAGCTGACTTTTTGTGTGTGGCTCCTTCCCCCTGCCCCACTGGGATCATCTGGGACTTTGTCTTCTGGGCTTGATTCACAGACCAAAGCCACCCTGGGAGGTTTATTAAAATACAAACACCTGAACTTCCCGGCCACTCCCAACCCCCTCTTCCCACTGTTCTAGGTTATAGAGGGGGAAAATAAGGTGAACAGACTGGCGCACCCTATAGAGTCTGCCATGAAGCTGCTCCGTCTGGATCGGAAAAGAGACCCCAGGCTGGGCTCACATATTTCCCCCTTCCCACATCCCACCCCCATTCTGCCAGAGGTGTTATCCAGTTATCTGTTCTATTCTCTGAGTTGACCTGATAAAGGAGGTGTCAGATGGTTGATCTTTAAACTGAGAATGTCCCAAAAGGCCTTCAAGAATTTTCACAGAACTTTTAGAAATCTTTGTGTACGCTGCAGCATCTCAACAGTTATTACACTTTAAAACAGCGTTAAAGATTTCATCAAGTACATAACCTTGGATGGGGAGTCGGTCTGGGAGCTCAGCAAATCAGGGTTCAAGTCTCACTTCAGACACATACTTAAAATTGGGCAAGGTGCTTAAACTCTCAGCGGTCTAGAGAGCTCTCCAACCCATCTAGCTTATAGAGAAGGTGTCAACCTGCATTGGCAGAAGGAGCTTTTCTCATTGGGAGCTCCCAACAGCAATGAAATCGCAGGTCTGGCCCCTGTCCCTATCCCTATGTATAACTGGAAAAAAGGGGTGAACAGGTCATGCAGCTGAGGAAGATGGCTGCCCTTAGGTGTGTTTGAAATGTTAAAAGACCCAGTAGAAAGCCTCCTACACATTCGGTAGATCCCCTATGGAGGATCTGTGGGAGTACCTGAACAAAAAAAGCAAGAATCAGGAAGGATGAGAAAATGTGATTAGGTAGGAATACACTCTCAAGGAGAGAATATGCAATAAAGGATCATTCAAAGGACAAATTGTTAGAGCTCAAAGCACCTTTAGAACAAATGACTGGCAGAGCTAGAAGGGACCTCCATTAATTTATTGTACATCTATTAAGTGTTGCATAAGTGCCAGCCACTGTTCTAAGGGCTGGGGATATCCCAAAATCTGAGGGTCCTTCTCCCCAAAGAGCTTACCTTCTACTAGGGAAAGATGCAACATTTCTGCATGCATGCAGATAAGAAAAACCATTTTTGCCTTGTCATTTCTACCACATCTCTGGAACCTGTCCCTTTCTCTCTACTCATGCCTACAGCCCAGATCACCCTACCTTGGCTCTCCCCATTCCAGTAGATCCTTTACACAGCTGCCAAAGTGATTTTCCTTAAGGGTTAGTCAGACCATGCCACTCCCCTACTCAATAAACTATGGTAGCTTCCTATTGATGATAGGATCAAATATCATTTCATGTTTATCTATTTCTATATTTTACATTAGCCTTATAATGCCTATAATTAGTAGTATATTAACAGTGTGTGATTTATAAATAAGTCTATCAATCAATGAACAAACATTTATTAGGTACTTATTAAGTGCCAGGAACTGGGGATATAAAAAGTGGCAAAAGAGGGTTCCTAACCTCAAGGAGATGATAATCTAATGGGGGAGACAACATGCAAATTATATACAGACAAACCACATACGGGATAAATAGGAAATAATTAACAGAGGGAAGGTACTAGAATTAAGAGGGGTTGGGAAAGGCTTTCTTAAAAAGATGGGATTTAAGTTAGGACTTAAAGGAGGCCAGTGAGGTCAGTAGGTGGAGTTGAGGAGGGAGAGCATTCTAGGCATAGGGGTCAGTCAGAGAAAATGCCTGGAACTGAGAGAGAAAGTGTCTTGTTCTTGGAACAGCCAGGACGATCCAGTGTCTTTGGATTGAAGAGTACGAGTTGGGAAGTAAGGTATAAGAAGACTGGAAAGGTAGGAGGGGCTGGGTTATGAAGAGTTTTGAACGTGAAACAGAATTTTGTATTTGATCCAGACCATAGGGAGCCACTGGAGTTTATTGAGTATAGGGGGAATGATTGAGGTGACATGACCAGACTTGTGCTTTACAAAAATCACTTTGGAGGCTGAATGGAGGATGGATTGGAGTGGGGAGAGACAGAGGCACAGGGGTATCATCAGGCTATAGCAATAGTTCAGGTGATGAAGGCCTGTACTAAAACGGCAGTAGTGTCAGAAGAGAGGAGGGGACCTATGCAAGAGATGTTGCAAAGATGAAATCAGTGGGCCTTGGTAACAGACTGGGCATGAGGGGAGAAAAAGGGGTAGAGGACTTATATAATAACATATACATATCAGGGGTGCGTCCTTAAGCATTTTTTACTGATAGAACTGTTTAATCAAAAAGGATTTAGAAACCAGTGCTCTAGAGAATTTTCTTCACTTCCCTAGAACCTGGAGATCCCCAGCTAGACATGGATTTGGGGCTTGAGCGATAAGAGCTATGTACTGTTGTATCCATAGGTTGGAAGTTTGGCCTCTTCTCCCTCTGAAAAACAGAAACTTCTTTCCCCTTTGGGAGAAGGTTGACTAAAGCCTGAGCCTGCATCTAAATGACTTCCTTTCACAAACTTTCAGAGCTAAAGAAGAGCCTAGAACATAAATGGTTAGAACTGCATATACTATCTGGGTAGCAGATCTACAAGGTAAGAGTTAAGTAGTGCAGTGGGTAGAGTGCTGGGCCTAGAGTCACAAAAACCTGAGTTCAAATCCTGAGCTGGAAGAGACATTTAAGGTTGTCTACTTCTATATCTTCATTTCACAGATGAGGAACTGAGGCCAAAAGAGGGTTAAGTGGCTTTCTCAGGATCACATAGATAGTAAATGTTTGAGGAAAGATTTGAACCTAGATCTTCCTAACTCCAAATCCAGCATTCTGCTTTTAGTAAGTACTTAATAAATGTTTTCCCTATTGCTCCCTCTCTGTGTCTTGGTTTCAGTGTGTCTGTCTCTCTCAATCTATCTATCTGTTTATCTGGCTGTCTATCCAGTAATGTTTGTCCTACATCCATCCATGCATCTATCATGCATGCCCTAGTTCTATGATTCTATGATAATGGCAAAGGAGAGACCAGGACAGAGTGCTCTAGGAAAGTGTGAGGAAGGAAGGATCATTTTTACCTGGGCTAGCAGAGAAGAGGAATAGGATTACAGAAGGCTTCATGGAGGAGGTGAAACTTCACCTGAGAGGTAAAGGAAGAGAAATGTTTCAGTAAGTGAAGATAAGGAGGGAATTCAGTGCTTTTTCGTGAGTAGGGGCTAACTGAGGCAAATGGGATGGCAGCACAATAGTGGAGAGCAGCCAATAGTTTCCAATCAGTTCAACTAAATAGGGTGCCCCAAAAGTCTTAGTGAAGTTTTAAATTTTTTTTGGAGGCAATCAAAGCTAAGTGACTTACCCAGGGTCACATAGCTAGTAAGTGTCTGAGGCCAGATTTTAACTCAGGTCCTCCTGACTCCAGGGCCTGACCCACTGTGCCACCTAGATGCCCAAGTTTTAACTTTTAATGGCTTACAACTGCACTACAACTTTTGGGATACTTATATAGAATGTATGAAAGAGAATAATATAAAGTAATGCAGAAAAGGTGGTTTGGAGTAGATAGAGGAAAACAGAATGGTACAGAAGAAAGGGTGCTGGCTTTGGAGGCAGAGGACTCTGGATCCAAATCCTCTCTCTGCTACTTACTATCTGTGTGACTTTGGGCAGGTCACATTGCCACCTGTCCCTCAGTTTCCTTATCTGCAAAATGGAGCCTGTGTGGTCCCTTCCACTGCTGGATCTGTGAATGTATGAGCCTTTAGCCCAACCAAGAGTTGATATTTTGTCCCATAGGAAACTTAGGAGCCACTAAAGCTTTGGAATGATACGGTCCTACTCATGCCTTAGATTACTCTGGCAGTCCTGTCACTTTGTCCTGGCAGACCAGTTAGGAAGTTTTTATAAGATATATGTATATGTGTGTGTGTGTGTGTGTGTACACATACGTGTGTAAGTATATACACATGTACACATGTATACACACATATATACATATACATATATACATGCACATAGATATATACATACACACATATACACACATATACATATACATATATACATGCACATAGATATATGTACACACATATGCATATACATATATACATACACATAGATATATATCCATACACACATATATATACATACACACACATATATACATATATATATGAGGTCACAAACTAGGTTGGTGACAACATAAGTTAAAAAAAATAGAGTCAAAGTGGGAGATGTTGGAGATAGGAAGGGCAAGATTTGGGAAGTGTAGTAGTGAGGGAGAAAAGGCAAATGGGATTAAGGTTTCAAGCCTTAGGAGACTTGGGAGGATTGTGGTACCATCAACAGAAATTGAAGCAATCAGGGTCCCAATACTGAATAATCATGACTTGTGTCAATTCACTTCTCTTATCTGTAAGATGGGAATAATATCCCTTCCCTTCTTACCTCACGATGTTATCTGGATCAGATGAGATCCCCATGAAAGCACTTTATAACTAGAAAGTGCTATGGATATGAGTCCTGGGGGGATGTGAGAAGGAGAATGTCTTGGCTCCTTTTGTAAGGGATGGGAGGATAAAAGAGATGCTGAGTCTAAGAAGCTCTGTCTAATCCTAGCAAAGAAAGTGTTAGATACATGAAAGAAGAGAGGCAGAGTCCAGCCACCTTCCTAACCAGGCTAAACACATTCCCAGGAAGCCAGGCCAATCAATCTGTCAATCAACAAGCATTTATTAAGTGCTTACTATGTACCAGGCACTGTACTAAGTGCTAAGGCTATAAAGAAAGGCAGACGGTTTTTGCTGTCAAGGAGCTCACAGTCTAATTGGGGAGACAACATGTATGTACAAATTATGTATGTACTATGTACATATTATGTAGTATATACAAACAAGATATATCCAAGATCAACTGAAGATAATCAATACAGCAAAGATACAAGCATTAAGGAGGATTGGGAAAGGTTTCTTGTAGTAGGCATGATTTCATTTTATTTATCTATTTATTTGTTTGTTTGTTTTTACCTTGTTTATTAAGCACCCTAGAAGGAGGGATTTTAGCTGGGACTTGAGGAAAGCTAGCCAGAGAAGCTAAGATATGGAGATGAAGAGAGAGAGAGAAAATTCAGGGCATGGAGGAGAGCCAGTGAAAGTGCATGGAGTTGGGAGATGGGAGTGTTTTATTTGAGGAACAGCAAGAGAAAAAAGAAAGTTGAGAAAGAAATGCTGAAATCATAGGATTTAGAAACGAAAAGCATCTAAGATCATCTAGTCCAAATCATCATTTTACAGATGAGGCCAAAAAAAGATGAAGTCACTGGCCCCCAAACACATGCATTCTATGTAGCCTAGCCAGTAGTCAAATCAAAATTCTGTGATGTAATTCTGGTAGGCATTAACAGTACATCTACACTGTTTCTTTTTAAAAAACAAAATTTCCTGCAAAAAGTATCAATAGAAATGAAACTTCATATACACAAAAGGGATATGTTTTTCAAACCACACTCAAAGGCCACATTTCATAAGAGAATTTAACAAAATATTAAAAAAAATTTTTTTTAAATTAAAGTGAAATACTCCTGTCTTCAAGGAGCTTACATTCTATGGGGTTAGTAGAGGACATGTCCACAAATAAGTATATAAGAAACATGAGAGGAGGGAGTTGAAAGTTAAAAGGATGAGAATTTGTCTATTGCTTTCTCTGTGTATCTTTGTCTCAGCGCATCTAAATCATTCAATCAGTCTGTCTGTTTATCTGGCTGTCTATCCATCAGTCTGTCTGTACATCCATTCATCCATCCATCCAACCATCTCTCCGTCCGTCCATCCGTCTGTCTATCAGTCATGCTGCCTCTCCAGCTCTAGTTCTATGATTCTATGATAATGGATCAGCCTCCTGGCTGTTTCACAAGCAAGACACTTTATCTCTCATTTCCAGGCATTTTCTCTGGCTGTCCCCCTGTTCTGGGAATGTTCTCCCTCCTCTACTCTGCCTACTGACCTCACTGGTTTCCTTTAAGTTCCATCTTAAATCCCATCTTTTTTAGAAAGCCTTTCCCAACTCCTCTTAATTCTAGTGCCATCCCTTTGTTAATTATTTCCTATTTATCCTGTATGTAGCTTGTTTGCATATATTTATTTGCATGTTGTCTCCTCCTTTGTTCCACTCTAATTATGTATGCATACAGATAAGAGAAACCATTGTCCAGGCTTGTCATTTCTTTGAGAGGACCCCAGAGTATAGAAAGTTGAGAGTTGGAAGAGACCTCCAAACATGGAAGGTCAGATATGGAAGGGCCTGTAGAATATAGACTGCTGAAAGCTGGTAAGGCCTTTAGAATAGAGAGCGTTCATGCTGGAAGGAACTTTAGATATCATTTCATCCAGTCAATTGTTTTTACAGAGGAGGGAACTAAGATCCAGAACTCACAAAGTCCTGGACAACTTCTAGGACTGGACCTTAGGTCTGAGGACCCCCAATTCCTGAATTCATTCTCAGTAATGTGACTGGACCACCTCTTTGCTCAACCATGGCCTCAGGGATGCCTTTTACATCATTGCTCCCAAGCAGGTCACCTGACCTGCTGAAATTGAATGATACCTGCTAAACATCTTTCCATTGCCCATTAAGCCACCAGTATTGCCATTAATTAGATCAGTGGCCTGGGGCAGGTTGCTTTTGAGGCTCATTTGAGTTTCTGAGACTTACTAGCTATGTGACCTTAAACCAATCACTTAACCTCTATTTGCCTCAGTTTCCTCAACTATAAAATGGGGGAAATGACAGCACCTCCCTTGAGGAATTATTGTGAGAATTAAATGAGATAATATTTTTAAAGCACTTAGCACTGTGGCTAGGACATAGTAGGCACTATATAAACTCCTTTTCCCCCTCCCTTTCATTTGTAAAAAGGAAATTAATAACATCTGCTCTAGGTACCTCAATGGAGCTGTTGTCAGACTCAGAAGAGAAAGTGGGTATGATAATAACAACTCACATCTTTATGTCACTTCAAAAAGCTCTTTCCTCACAACTTTGGGAAATAGGTATAGTACAAGCAATATCATCCTCATTGTGCAGATAGGGGACCAAGGGGCTCAGACACGTTAAGTGACTTGCCCAGAGCCACATATGACCCCTAGGATGCAGTCTGTGCCAGTTTCATCTCCAGACAGGTCTGTGATTAGGATGGAGCCCAGGGCTGGCAGAAGATCATAGGACCACAGGATTACAAGGCTACAGCTGAAAAGGACCTCAAAGGCCATGTAGGCTAACATCCCCAGATTACTGAACAAGGAGCATTACGGAAGTTAGGAGGCGGCTGAATCCTGCAGCCTTCTAAGTACGGCCTGGCCAGCTCTTCGCTCTCTTGTCTCCCCAGGCTACTCTGCTGGGTAAACATCAGTCCTCAGTGCAGACAGGCCACTGTTTGAGCCTCTGTCTGCAGCGGAGCCTGCCAAGTCTGAGGCCACTAGGGTGGGGATGACCTCCCAGGCCCCAGGAAAGGGGAGCCCACTGGGCAGCAGCAGTTATAGAGGACAGAACTAGAGAAGGGGCTGTTTAAGAGTTATCCAAACACTCTCTGGTAGGAGACAGGGAAATGGGGAGAAATTAGTTTTAGAGAAGAGCTGATGGCGTGTTCCTTGGGCCGTTGTCATCCAGGACCTACAAGGAAGCCCCAGACAGAAAAAGAACAGGAGGAAATTATGGAGTAGATAAGAGACAAAGGTCATTTTATGAGCTTCTTCTTGCCTCCATCTTCTTCAAAATCTCTCTCCCCTCCCCCATCTTATAGAATCCTATAATGTCACAAGTAAAGAGACTTTAAGACATAGAATGTCAGAGCTGGAAGGCCTTAGAACAAAGAAGATAGACTGTGGCTCTGTCTGTGTGTCCTGGGGTGTTATATTTTAATGAAGGACCCAGGGACACTAAAACAACATAAAGATTTTTTGGCTAAATTAGCACGAGGGTAGGGGTGGAGGTGAGGAAGATTAGATATTTCTAGGACTTTCTTCCTACGACTGGTAAAATCACACTGTAACCAATTTGGGGCAGAGGTCCCAGAGCCTTTAAATGCATCCTCCCTTAACAGAAACCTAGAAACAAGTCCCCATCCTGATAGCCCTCCTCCCCAATTTGTGACTCCTTCCTCTCCTGCTTTGAGTGTCTCTCCATGATATGACAGACTTCAGTCAAAATGCAATAGCCCCTTTCTTTCTCCAGCCCCTCCTACTACAGGCTGATATGATTCCAATGAAAAAATTAATCGTTTTCCATCTTCCAGCTAACAGGGTGCCTTTCAACCTGGGCTTTGTAGAGACACAATGCCTTAATGACAAATAGTCACTTTGGTCTTGGGAATTTAGGGAAGCACATATAAGCTCAATATATAGAAGAATTTCCTAGAAATCAGAGCTGAATAATGGAGTGGGCTTTTTATCAGGTAGAGAAGTTCTTGGTCACTGGGACGGTTCAAGCAAAGAGGTTGGATGAGTGAATACTTGGGGTGTTATAAAGAAAATTCCTATTTCAGCTCAAAATTTGAGTAGATGCCCTCTGAGGTCCCTTCTAAATTCAGATACATCTAAATACTTTCAGATATTCAAATACTTGCCCATCTTGTGCTGCTCTGGTCCACATCCTCTATATTCTGATGTTCCCTATTTACTTTCTCCTGACATCTGAGCATCTGAGGTAGCTGAGTTAAAATCTGGTTTCAGACGATAGCTGGGTGACCCACTTAAACTCTGTCTCAATTTTCTCATCTGTAAAATGTGAAGACTGATAGTACCCACCTCCCAGGCTTGTTATAAGGATGAAGTATAATAATATTTGTAAGGTGCTTTGCTAACCTTAAAGCATGATATAAATGCCTTTTGTTTGTTGTTGGGTTGTATCCAACTCTTCGTGACCCCATTTGGGGTTTTCTTGGCAAAGATACTGGAGTGGTTTGTCGTTTCCTTCTCCAGCTCATTTTACAAAGGAGGAAACTGAGCCAAACAGGGTCGACTTGCCCAGGGTCACACAGCTGGTAAGTGTCTGAGGCCAGATTTGAACTCAGAAAGATGAGTCTTCCTGATTCCAAGTCCTGCACTCTATCCACTGTGATCCCTAGCTGCCCCTAAATGCTAACAGTCATCATTATTTGAAAAGTACACAGGCTTTATCTCTTTCTCTCACCATATGACCATCGCACCTTTTCCATTCATATTTATATGTGTGTATATATATATATATATATGTATATATTTGCTGACATGTTTTACTCCAATTATCTTTTAAAATTCCTCGTTTAAAATGTGTTGCAAACTGCTCACACTCCCAGTGACCCCATCTGGGTGATATTCATTTTTAATTATTCAGAAACTGTATTGTTCAATGATTTTGGAGTCCTTGAAACAACTTTGAAATGCTGTAATTCTTCTAAAACATTTTTCTTGATAACTTTTGTTTTTACATCAGCATTCTTTTTTCATCACCATTATTGAATACATTCCTCCCTCCTCCCTTACCCAGCTGGCTGAGTGTTGCTGGAAGCACCCCCTTAAATCAGTCCCCCCAACCCCTCTTCCCTAGACTGCTCTGACTGAAGGACCAGAGCTTCCTCTCCACCACGTGAGATCACCACACCCTTAGCTTGCTGGCCCTAGTTTAAACCCTTTGTCCCTTCTAGGACAAACTGTAGCCTTAAACAATAGCTCATCTGCAACTCAACCAGATGTTAATTCTACTACTGGAGGCTGGCTGAATGAGGAAGGAATTTTTTTTTTTTTGCCCTCAAATGGGAGGGGAAGAATGGAAAGCTGCTGTGAGACTTGGTAGCATTAAGATTTGCAAACACTTTCCATGTTTTCTCTTTTGATCCTCACAACAACCCATGAGGTGGGTGCTACTTGTTCAGTTATTTTTCAGTCTTGTCTGACTTTTCATGAGCCCATTTGGGGTTTTCTTGACAAAGATACTGGAGTGGTTTGCCATTTCCTTCTTTTATTTTACAGGTGAGGAAATTGAGGCAAAGAGGGTTGAGTGACTTGCCCAGGGTCACACAGCTAGTAAGTGTCTGAGGCCAGATTTGAACTCAGGAAGATGAGTCTTCCCAACTCAAGGTCCTGCACTCTATCCATTGTGTCACCTAGCTGCCCTAAGTGCTACTATTAACCAAAAGAGAGAAGGGAATAAGCATTTATATAGCACCTACTATGTGTCAAGCAAGGTGCTAAGTGCTTTATAAATATAGTCTCACTTGATCCTCACATCAACCCTTCCAGGTAGGTGCCATTATTATTATTATGGAGAAACTGAGGCAAACACAAGTTAAGTGACTTGCCCAAGGTCACACAGCTAGGAAGTATCTGAGTCTAGATTTGAACTCAGATCTTCCTGACTCCAGGTCCAGTGCTCTGTCCCCTACACCACTTAACACTATAATTATTACCTCATCTTATGTATGAGGAGATTGAAGCAGTTAGAGGTTAAGTGACTTGCCCAGGGTTACACATCTAAGTATTTGAGGCATGATTCGAATGCTGCTTTTTCTGAGCGTTACAAGTCCAGCACTTTAAACATTGCCCTAGGAAAAGAATAGAAAATAAAGCAAAATAGAGGGTTTAGGGAGCAGGGAAAAAACAGGTTCTGGAGGTTGGGAGTGGAAGGAGGTATCTCTAGTCTGAGGCAACACTAGCTATTTGTTGAGAGTGAATCTTGAAGCTTACAAATCTAGGATAGAACATGAAATGTCATAATTAGACGATACCTTAGAAACTACCTAGTCCAACCTGCCCATGTTATGGAGGTAGAAAGTAAGGCCCAAGAGAGGACAATTGACTTGGCCAAGGTCATAGGAATTAGCAGATGGAGCACTGAAACCTGCCTCCTCCACCTGTCCAGTGCTGATTCTACTACATAGCCTATTTGTTCATCAATCATGAAACTGGAGGATTCTAATTCTACCTTTTTTGGTGCCATTCCCAGGGCTGAGTGGATGGAGGGGGGTTCTTTGTTGTCAGTGTTGCCCAAGGGAGACTTTCTGATCAATCAGTCAATTAAGGAACATTTATTAAGGCCTAGAGGTGTATGGGGTGGTCAGAAGGACTAGCACCTCTGGTGTGAGGGCTGCTGAGCCCTTTTCACGGCTGCTCATCCACCTTTGGTGTCCATCTTCACCGAGCTCTCACCTGTGGCTCTAAGAAGCCATAGGGTGTGCAGGGGCCACACTCCTAAAACCACCTCGGCAGATTGGCTAACCCAAAGCAGGTGGTGCTGTGGAGCACCTAGAGCTTGGTCAGACATCAAAGACTCCAAGGTCATCCACTGCATCCCAGGCCATCACCAGTCACCTTGACTTTTGTTTTGCTAGTGGACTTCAATGACTCTGGAAGAGAGGGTAAGGCCAATGACTTTGTACAACTCTGCCTCACTTAAATCCAATTCCCTAAGGAGTCTACTTGTCCTCTTCCAAAACAAAGGTTGGACAAGGCCCAAGAGTCATTGAACATACAAGGACAAAAATAAAACAATCTCTACCCCCAAGGAGTTTACATTCTGTGGAATGAAACATATATATATAATATAAATATATATATATATGAGATCACTCTCTCTCTCTCTCTCTCTATATATATATGTATATATATATATGACATAGAACTCTCCTAACTCTCTCACTTATCTTTAATCAATGTGTCTACTGACTGCTTCTTTGCCACCTAAAACATGCCCTTGTCTCCCCATCCTCAAAAAACCCTCATTTCACCTGTCCATTTCCCACTAGCTAGCTCCTCCCTTTAGTGGCCTTAAAAAGGCACTGTACATTAAAGGTTTTCACTTCCTTTCCTCTCTTTTCTTAACTTTTTTGCAGTCTGGCTTCTGACCCCATCATTCAATCAAAACAGCTCTCTCCAAAGTTACTAATGATTTCTTAATTGTCAAACCTAATAGCCTTTCCTCAGTATTCATCCATCTTGACTTCTGTGCATCCTTTGACACTGTAGATCACTCTCTTCTCCTTGAAACCTTTTTCTCTATAGGTTTTTGTGACTGTGGCTCTCTCCTGGTTCTCCCATCTGTCTGACTACTCATTCTCAGTCTCCCTTGCTGGATCTTCATCTATGTAATTCCTGCTAATGGTGGGTATCCCTTGAGAGCATGTCCTGGGCCTTCTCTCTTCCTCTATGCTATTTTACCTGGTGATCTCATCAGCTTCCATGGTTTCAATTATTATCTCTTTGCAGATAATTCTCAATTCCAGTTGTCCAGCCCTAATCTCTTTCCTGACCTCCAGTCTTATATCTCCAATTTACCTATTAGACATCTCAAACTGGATGCCCAGTAGACACCTTAAATGCAACATATCCAAAACTAAGCTCCTTATCTTTTCCCCCAAACCCTCCTCTCTTCCTAATTTCCCTATCACTGTCAACATTCTCCCAGTCACTCAGACACTCATAACCTTGGTGTCGTCCTCAGCTTCTCATTCTCTCTCACCCCCACAACCGTTCAGTTGCCAGGTCCTATCGTTTCTGCCTTCATGGTAGCTCTTGTTTATGCCCTCTCCTCTCTTCTCCTCTTCTCTGACCTCGCCACCATCCTGGTCAGGCCTCATCTTCTCATATCTGGGCTATTGGTTGGTCTCCCTTCCTCAAAGCTTTCTCTACATCAGTCCATCCTCCTCTCAGCTGTCAGATTGATCTTCCTAAAATGTAGGTCTGGCCATACCCTCCCTATTCACAATCAACTGCAGTGACTCCTTATTACCTCCAGGATCAAATAAAATCTTCTGATTGACTTAACCTGGCCCTTTTCCACCATTCTAGCCTTCTTACACTTTACTCTCTTCTATGTACTATATGATTTAGTGACACTGGTCCTTGCTTTTCCTTGCACAAAATATTTCATCTCCTGCCTCCATTTTCTCTGGTTGCCTTCCATGCCTGGAACACTCTCTCTCCTTATCTCTGCCTCTTGTCTTCCCTGGCTTCCTTCAAGTCTCTGCCAAAGTCTCCCCTTCTGCAAGAATCCTTTACAATACTCCTTAATCTTAGTACTTTCTTTCTGTGACTAAGCTTAATTTATCTTGTATATCTCTTATTTGTGCATAGGTTTTTGCAAATTGTCTCCCACATAAGACTATGGGCTCTTTGAGCCAGGGGACTGTCTTTCTTTGTATCCCTGATGCTGAGCATAGTGCTTGTCACATATAAGTCACTATTGATTGACTAACTGGTGTTTCTTTGGCTCTTGTCAATGGAAGAGATGTTTTTCCTGAGAGATTTTTACTCTTCCTCATCTAGATTCATAGAGTGATCAGGGAAGTGCTTTCATAAAACCAAGAATTTGGTTTGGTTACCATTTAGAAATGGTAGATAACCTGGGAGAAGATGAACATAGGTAACTTCAGCCGTGGGCATTGGTGACACCAATTAGTTCCATGGGGAAATTTTAAAAGTGGACAAAAGATGTTATGGTGGGATTTTGCTAATTTGCACTAGAGTCTGGTTATACTGTGTTGGTCAAGATAACGTCATGTGGGCTATGACTGCGTAGGCAATTGTATAATCATAGGCTTGACAAAATTTGAAAGTCAGAATGGACCTCTGAGGATATCTAGTCTCACCCATAACAAAAAAGGAATCACCATTCCACCCTAAAAATGGTCCTCTGGTCTCTATTTGAAGAATTCCGAGAAGGCAGTTTCTTACTATCCCTATAGACAGCCCACTTTACTTCTAGACACGTCAAATTGTTAGGAAGTGTATCTTGGCACCTAGCCTAAATTTGCCTCTTGTCAACTTCCAGCCTGTGTTCCTGGGGCTGCTCCCAGGGACAAACAGAACAAATCTAATCCTTCCTCAGCTTGCAAAGTGTAAGAAAAGATAAATACTTGATATTTGAATTAAAAAAAAAAAAGAAAGCCAGTGGATCACTCACAGATGGGAATAAATTATAGCTAATTTGACCCCTCTGAGTCTTCTCCATACTAGACATTCCTTCAATTGATACTTATTTGACACGAACTTAAGGTCCTTCCTGGGCATCTAGGTGGCACAGTGCCAGGCCTGGAGTCAGTACGACCGAGGTTCAAATATAGCCTCAGACACTTACTAACTGTGTGACCCTGGGCAAGTCACTTAACCCTGTTTGCCTCAATTTCCTCATCTGTAAAATGAGCTGGAGAAGGAACTGGCAAAACACTCCTGTATCTTTGCCAAGAAAACCTCAAAAAGGGTAAGGAAGAGTCAGACATGACTGAAAACACCCAAATAACAACAATAATGTCCTTCACTATATTAATTACTCTCTTGCTGGATGGCACAGTGGATAGAGTGTTTGATTTTGAATCAGGAAAACCTAAGTTCAAATCCAGCCTCAGACACTTATTAGCTCTGTGATTCTGGGCAAATCACTTAACCTTCCTTAGCCTTGGTTTCCTTATTTATAAAATGAGGTACAATAATAGACCTACCTCCCAGGGTGTTACAAGGACAAAATCAGACAATATTTGTAAAGCACCTTTTAAACCTTAAAATGCTATCTATATAAATGCTAGTTATTATTATTATCCATGTCCTTCTTAAACTGTGGTGCTCATAACTGAACACAATATTCTGGATGAGATCTGATGATTGAAAGTAGAATTTCAGTGGATGGGTAAGGAGTATTATGAGCTACCATTTGAAGGCACGGAGGAAAATAAATGGAGCCACAGCCCAAGAAGAGAATCAATATGACAAGTCAGAGGAGAATAGGTATTTCAACTAGATGCGAAACGTGTTCAGCTCTGGCGTACAATTGTCGAGTCAGTCCATTTTTAGTAAGGTTCATAGTGCAATGGGATGGGAAAGTACATGGCTGACCCATCACAAAGAGATGGGGAAGTTTGTGGAATCTCAGCTGTGGTTGCCTGGGGTTTTCTTTCCATTTCTTTATAAGCCTACCTTTTGGAGAAGTCAGATGTGTGGATTTGTTTCTCTTGGTCTGGGATGCTCTGGAGCTAGAACACAGGACTGAGCATTGATGGTCTTCTTTAAAATCTGCCTTCTAGAACCACGGAGTTGATCCTCTGCAACTTAGTTCACTCTCTTGACAGTTTGGAAAAATTACCCAGCAATGGGAATCTTTCAAAACAATCTTTTACAACAATTGTCTTTCAAGATAATCGTATGTGTATGTGTATACACATACACACACACACACACACACACACACTATATATAGTGTACATATACATATATACACATATATTTTAAGGAAGATTTTTTAAGAAAATGGGTTCTGATGAACTGGATTTTTCTACGTGGTAAGCGTAGGCTACATATAAACACTAAATGGCTTCCTCATGATTAGGTTTCCCATAGGATAACAAGCACTACAACATTAAGACAGGGGGAGACCTTGGAACTCTAATGATAATGGATAAAGCACAATCATTAAATCAACCAATCATTATTGTATCAGGGAAGATGGCCTAGAACAGCATGGACAAATCAAGTCATCAAGCACTTATCAAGCACCTGCTATGTCTAGGCACTGTACTGGTGTAGTGGACAGAGTTTTGTGCTTGGAGTCAGGAGATGCTGCCTATGACGCTTATTAGCTGTGTGACCATGAGAAAATCACTTAATCTCCCTGCACCTCAGTTTCCATATTTGTAAAATAGAGATGGTAGCTTCAGAGTTGATGATCTGATCCAACTCCTTTTTATAGATGAGAAAACTGAGGCCTAGAGAGATTAAGTAATTTGCCCAACATCACACTGGTAATAATCAGAAGAGAGATGATGATGATGATGATGATGATGATGATGATAATGAAAGCAGGCCTTCTGAATCCAAAGTCAGTGCTCTGTCCACTTTAATAATACGTGATATACTTGCTGTTCACAGGGTTGATGTGAGACTTAATTAACTTGCAGAAAGAACTTTAAAGTGTTATCTAAGTGCCAGATAATTATTATATAGACCTGGAAAATTGTGTGCTTTGAATTGTGCTGGGATACTGTCGGCATTTGGACCGTAATTAGTAGTCAATGGTGGTGTATCCAGACTGTCGTTGGAAGATTACTGTTATGTCTTGCCCTGTGATAGATGAAACAGTAATGTTACCTGGATCATGATTTGTCAGAAAAGTAGTCCCTCCCCCTTCAGACCCGTGATGGAATCTGCCCTATAATTCAAGGGCAGAGAGTATGTATAGTTTGTGATTGGTGGGAGATCAGGTGGAATGGTAGGCTCTCCTGGTCTGAGATTGGCCAACCTGGTAATTAATCAACATTGGCATAGCCTGCCCTGTGATTGGATAGTAACTGAAGTTATTCTTGGCTGGGAGGTCCTATCTCCTGGCAGGGGGCCAGGTGGTATTGACAAGTCTGTCCACTAGGAGGAGTCCAGATACTTGGCAATGAGCAGACTGCTGAGAAGCATAGAGGTAGGCACATGGTAAGAGGGTGGGTAGGCAGACCCTGTTGGTCACCCATTTTCTCACCTGCCTTGCTGTTTTCCATTCTCAGCTGAAGAAGACATGCAAAATACTCATGCACACTCCAGCCTGGGATATCTTCCTTTGCTAAGTATTCTCAGCCCTTGCTAGGGAAGCTGAGTCCTTGCTCATTGCTTTTGCTTTTAGACAGAGTTGGGGTCATGGGGCTAGGTAAGCCAGGGAGCTCCATTCTTAGCAGTAGAAACTCCTTGAGCCACCATCTCTGACTCCAAGCTGAGAGTAGGTATTGTTAACATTATTAGTTTCTATTAAAAGATCCACCAGGGAAAAGGTAGAAAATCCTGGGTCTGAGGGTAAGAGCTGGTGTGTATATTTCATAGACCAAATAAAATATCAGAATGTAGAATGTCAGAGCTAGAAGAGATCTTAGAGACCTACTGACCCAACTCTTTATACCAAAATGAAGGAAACTTAAGTTCAGGATTGAAGTAGTGTAGACATAGCTAGTGGAACAAGGCATTGGTTTGTCCATAGTCCCACAAAAAAGTCAGTAGGACCGAAACCTAGGGTCTTAGCTGCTGGGGGGAGCTTGCCCACCTCTGAGATGAGCATGGGGGAATGAAAGGGCGTAGAGGGTGAAGGAGCTCATCTCCCTCTAGGCTAGACTGCAGGGTCCTTTCCAATAGGATAATTCCCTGTGTTGGCACTGAATGGAGCCTGGCCACTGGCTGCCCTAAAATCTCATTGTGACTGGCATTAAGGGATTAGATTAGCCTGCTGGTTGGCCTGCTCAACCTCCTTGGGTCCCCTAGATGACAGAGTCTGACTATTCACAGAGCTAGATGGAATCTTAGAGCCCTTCTACCCCAAACCCTAGGTTTGGTGTAGGTTGGTATCAGGGAGGGCATCTCACAGAGGACGATGTCCCTCCTGCTCCCTGGGGTCCTAGAAGCTGCAAGAGGATGTCAGATATCACCTCAGTTGTCTTCCAGGGACCACAAGGTACAATTGTTCCCATTGTGGGGTGGGAGTCAGATAGAAAACCTCACCTTCAAAACTGGTGCCAAGGGTAGCACATTGTCGTGAAAGGAGTTCTGGATTTGGAGTCAGAGGGTTTAGATTCATAGCTTAGTCCTGTTACTAGCTGTCAGATCATGACCAAATCACTTCCCTTCTCTGAATCTCATTCTTCTTTTCTGTGAAATTAGGAGGTTGGATAAGATGGTCTCTGATCTCTTCTAGTCTTAGATATGAACATGGATTTCAGGTCTGGGAACCAGAGCATTGCACTAAAAGTCAGGCTCTGAGACTGAGTTGGGCCTGCATTTTTTACTTCTTCCCCCTTCCCGGCTACTTAACTTTCCTCAATCCAGGAGTAAACAGTCATCCCGACATGCCCCAGGGAACCTGTGAGCGGTGTTTGGATGGACATTCTAGGTCAGGACAGGACTTTTCAGAAAAAGGAGGGGAACAGGGCCTAGAAGTTCCCTTAATTCAGGGTTTCTCAATCTAGACTCCTTGAATTTGCTTTTAAAAATAGTTTGATACTTATATTTCAATAGAATTGCTTTCCTTTGTAATCCTGCGTATTTTATTTTATTCATTTAAAAACATTGCTCTGAGAAGGGGTCCATAGGCTTCCCCAGACTGCCAAAAGGGTCTGAGACACAAATAAGCTTAAGAACCCTTGTCCTAATTAATCCCATTTCATTTTATTCACCTCAGAAATGATTTGTAAGGGAGTTGATTGGGACAAAATAGTTTTGGGTGCTTCAGTCCCATGAAACATTAGGAATGCCCAGAGCGCTATTAAAAAAAGAACCTTCAATGGAAAATTAGGAGACCTGAATTGGAGCCTCACTTATGCCTGCTAAGGACTCTGCCAGCTCCATCCGTTGAACTCAGCAAATATTTGTTAATTGACCGATTGAGAATATAACCTCAGGCTGCTCTCTGTGTACCTGTGAGTAGGTTTGTACACATGTGTTTGTGCATGTTTACATGTATACATGTACAGTGTGACTACAGGTCTGACTATGTCAAACCCCTCCCCCATTTAATCAATTTCAGTAGCTCTCTATTGCTTCCAGAATCAAATAGAAAAATCCTTTGTCTGACATTTAAAGCCCTCCATAACCTGGCCCCTTCCTACCACTTTGGTCTTCTTACAGGGTCCCTTCTACTGTTCCTCCTTCCTCTCTCCCTTTTACCTCCTCCACCTACCTCAGACTCTTCCATCCAGTGACACTGGCCTCCTTGCTATTCCTGCTCCACCAGGATGCTCAGGCCTTCAAATCCAAGCACCCTCTCCCTCCCCCTCTCTACCTCTTGCTTTGCTTCAAGTTTCTACTAAAGTTTCACCTTCTACAAAAGTCCTTTCCCAGTCCTCTTGAATTTTCACTGCTTCCCTCAGAGATGATCTCCAGTTTGCCATGTATATATGTTAGTATGTAGCTGTTTGCATATCGTCTCTCCCCTAAGGCTATGAGCTCCTTGAGGGAAGGGGCTGTCTTTTTGCCTTCTTTTGTGTCCCCAGCACTTGGCACAGTGTTTGGCACCTAGAAGGCACTTAATAATGCAGTTTCACCGATTTCCCTAATGAATTACAGCCGTTGTTTAGTATTGACTGGGCACCTGGGGAAACCAGATGTGGACAGTCTGCTTCACTCACTTTGCCCTATGCCCCGTCTCTCCCTGTCCTCCCCGTACTTCCCCTCTTCTTCCCCCCAGACCTGAGCTGTCCGCAGGGACAGAGAGCTGCCAAAATACCCTTCATCAGAACACCCACTTTCAGTTGTTGACTTTGTCTGCCTTCCCGGACAAGCTTGGAGGTGTTCTGAGTGTGGTGATGGCAGAGTGGGCCAGCAAAGACACAAGGGCCCGCGCTGGTCAGGAACTGGCGTTACATGGGTCTCCCTTCGGATGATAATCAGCCTTGCTCCAGATCAGAACTTAGAGTTCCTAACTCTTCTGCCTGACCTAAAGAGAGAAGTCCTAAATCATTCATCTTTTAGCATTTTCTTCTGTCCTCCTCTTCTTTGCCAAGCAACGAGCTGTGAGGACCTAGTAGGCTAGTGAAGCCGGCATGGATAGCCACCCTGAGGCTGAGATTTTTGGCAAGGAGTTTAAGGGGCTTCAGAGCCCAGACGGACGAGTTCTTACGCTTTCGGCCTCGCCCTGCCCAGCCCAGTCTGCAGCATTGACCAGCAGGGGGCAGATTTTCTGTCCATTTGGCTCCCTTGACTCTAGGAGGGTTGGGTTTCTCTTCCTGGTTCCACCTAATGGAGCAATGAGGCTGGGGGCTGCTGCTTGGTTCTTGAGGCCTTGGTTCTAGGAAACCCCAGGGGCTCATAGTACCATAGGCTACAACAGCCAGGAACAACCTTTCACTATTCAATGGCGCATCATACTTACAAAGTGCTTTTCCATCCTTGTCTCATTGAGAGTCAGTATGGTGCAGTACAAAGAATCCTGCATTCATTCAGAGTCAGAAAATCTGGGTTTGAATCTTGCCTCTAATACTAGAGGGGGTGACAGTGGAAATTCAGTTAACACCTCCAGAGCATTATAATTCTGTCCTGGGCACCCCAGGACATTTGATAAGCTGGAAAGTGTCCAGAGAAGGATGACCAGGTTGGGAAAGAGTCTTGATTTTAAGACATGGACATTAATTTATCCTGGAGAAGAGAAGATGTGGGAGACCTGATAGGTCGTCTTGTGGATGGGGGATTAGACCTATTCTTTTTTTTTCCTTTTTGGCGAGGCAATTGGGGTTAAGTGACTTGCCCACAATCACACAGCTATTAAGTGTTATGTGTCTGAGGCCAGATTTGAACTCAGGTCCTCCTGACTTCAGGGCCAGTGCTCTATCCACTGCACCACCTAACTGCCCCTGAATTATACCTATTCTATTGGCTCCAGAAGACAGAACCCAGAATAAGTCAAAGATGCAAAGAAAGTGGTAAATTTCAGCTTGATATAAGGAGAAATGTCCTAACAGTGAAAGCTGCCCCAAAGTAGAAAGGGCTGCTTCAAGCTATGGGGAGAGGTCCTCAACAGAGGCCTTGTGGTCATTTGTATATCGAGGTGGACATTCCTCTGTGTGAGGGCCTTTCAACTCTCTGATTCTGGGATTCAGTACAATGACCAATCTTGTAGGGTGCTGAACTACAAAATCACAGGACTCGAGTGTGTATCTTGGCTCTGCCCCCTACTCCTTGTGTGACCTTGGGCAAGTCACCGTGTGTGTGTATGTGTGCGTGGTGGGGGGGTATTCAGTTTCTTCATCTGAAAAATGAAGAGGATGGCCTAAATGAGCTCTGAGGTCCTTCTAGCTTTAGATCTAATATCTTCTGATTCTAAGACTTCTTTGAGTCTCAGTTTCCTCATCTGTAAAATGGGGATAATGGTACTTGCATCATTTACCTCACCATGTTATTATGAAGAAAGCACTTCGCAAATCTTTAGTCACTATAGAACTGTGAGTTAGTCTTGGGATGCTGTATTAAATGTGATTCCTGAAAGACAACCTTGTGAGTTGGGCAGTGCGTGAATTACTACACTTATTTTACAGGTGAGGAAACTGATGCTCAGAGAGGGGAAGGGGCTTGCCTCAAGGTCACAGAGCATATTCATGTTTAAAGAGGAAGATACTTTTCCCCAGGAGCCCTAGTTGAGGGGGGCGAGTCCAAGGGAGGGAGGCAGAGTCTGGTCTTCACTGGGATGATATTGGTAGGCGGTGTCCCCCCAGGTTGGGTTTTCAGAGCACACTGGCCCAGTGGGGCTGGCCACTGTCTCTTCCTCTGCCATGGGCCCCTCTCAAGCCAGATCTCTGCTCAACCCCACTAGCCTCTCAAGGCCAATAGTGTAAATAGTGTTGAGGAACATAAACACAGAGGAAAATAACAGCCTCCAGGCAAATGGGGCAAGAGTCACATGCTACTGAGAGGAAAGAGCCTGAACTATGCTGGAAGCACGCTGAAGAATCTAGTCTGGGGCATTATCTTCCCTGCTCACAGTTAGTTTCTCCCTACCACCTCTGAGTCATCCATAGGATTTATAGCCAGAAGGGACCTCAGAAATCTAGTCCAACGCCTCCTAACTTTACAATTGAGAAAACAGAAACCAAGAGAAGGTAAATGACCTACCCAGGGTCACACAGTGAGTCAGTAGCAGATTTGGTTCTGAACCTTAGTTTCCTCATCTTTGAAATGGGGGTGATGATAATACAATTGCTACCTCACAGGACTGGTGTGAGGAAAATATTTTATAAACTACAATGTGATGGGGAAATGTGACATATTCTTATGCCACCATTATTAATCATCATCAAATATAAACTCCTGAAAGCCTGCCATTCAATCTGGCCTGTATCACCACTTCTCATTTCAAGCCCATCTCCATCCAGTGACACTAGCCCTTTCACAGGTCATCAAATGTGTTTTGGGGTGGGGGGGAGGGAAGGGAAAAGGAAACAACTATTTATTAATCACCTACTATTATGTGCTGAGCACACTCTACAGTACAATGACCTCATCTTCTGCCTAAAAGCTGCTTTCAAATTTAACATCATTCACAGAAAGTCCTCGCTGATCATCCTCAGTGCCCAAAGACTTCTTGCTCCTCTGAACTTTCCTGGCTTTTAAAAATCATGATAGTTAACATTTCTAAAAGAGCCTACTGTTTTACAAAACAATTTTATGTAATTTTATTTAATCTCAACAGCCCTGGGCAAAAATTACTGTTGTCACTTTGTAGATGCAGAAGCTAAGGCTCAGACTTGGTCGCCCAAGACCACACAGCTGAAAGCCAGGCCCAATATTCTTTGAAAGTATATCATAGCTGTCTAATCGTTTATGCAACATTCAGAGGCATCCTCGTGGACTGTAGTTATGTGTGTACCTGTCACTCCCTTCCTACCACATTGTAAGCTCTGTGAGGACGAGGGCTGGGACTGTCCCTCACAGCTCTATGCAGAGGGCTGGGCACCATTGGGCACTCAGATAAATGGTTGAATGATCACACCAGCCAGCTCCTTATAAGCCACTGTAACCGGAGTCTGCCCTGTAAATGAAATTCATAACCTAGCCCCAATCTTTGCTGGAGACAATTCCACCCACTTCCCTCCCTGTGCACCCTTTACCCAGAGTAACTGCCAAGGAATTTTACAAACTTCTTTCCATCCTCCCACTTTTCTCTCCTCCCTCCAATTTCCTTAAATCCAGGAAATGGCCACCAGATAATGATGAGTTGGCTCCATGCTTTGTAGCCCAGGCTGTTTGATAGTACTTTTTTTGTTTTTTTGGCCAGCTTATTGATTATCACTGTAGGGGCCTATGTAGGATGGCATAGGTAACTAAGATACAGAGGAAAAAAAATGACTTTGAGTTAAAGAATGGTGGAGCCCGAAGGGACTTTAGAACATAAGATGTCAGAACTAGGTAGGCTATAGCCCAGGGGTAGGGGAAACCTGTGGCTTTGAGGCCACATATGGCCTTCTAGGTCCTCAAGTGTGGCCCTTTGACTCCAAACTTCACCGAACAAATCCTCTTATTTCTGTGAAGTTTAGATTCAATCAAAAAGCCACACTTGGAGCCCTAGAGGGCCACATGTGGCCTCGAGGTCACCGGTTTCCCACCCCTGGTCTAGCCTAATCATTCTAGCCTAATGCCTTCATTTGATGGATGAAGAAAACAAGGTCCAGAAAGGGGAAGGGACTGGCTCAAGAGGGTCAGTCCAGGTCTCCTAGATCTCAGCCAAATATCTTTAGCTCTCTATCACTCCCCATCGACCCACCTCTGGCCCCTTCCTGGCCAGAGGCTATGCAGGAGCCTCATGGGTTTCTGAAGGGTATTCTGCTAATTCTGGAATTTGGGTCATTCCCTGCCACTCTTCTACATCTGTCACACGGTTGCTGAATCTCTAAGAGGTACCGTTTCTTAGAGTGACTACTTTCCCCATCCTACCATAAGCTCATAGGGTTTTAGAATTGGAAAGGACTCTAGCTCTTTCCCCTAGTTCAGTCCCATCACTCTGTGGATAAGGAAACTGAGGCACAGAGAAGGGGAGTGACTTGCTCAAGGTCACATAGGTAGAGCTGGGATTTGAACCCAGCATTTTGAGTCTTAAATCCACTGATCTTTTCACAACACCATACTG
The DNA here is from genome assembly GCF_900497805.2 of Vombatus ursinus. Lineage (NCBI taxonomy): Eukaryota > Metazoa > Chordata > Mammalia > Diprotodontia > Vombatidae > Vombatus > Vombatus ursinus. The sequence continues at coordinate 27,541,277 of NW_020940358.1, forward strand.
CTGTGTACTTGTTTATAAACCTCTTTCACCAGGTACCTTTATCTCTTCTTTGGAAACAAGATCAGAACAAATTTGCTTAGGCCCAGAGGGGGAAAAAGAGGCTGTTGACTTTAGACCAAAATCTAACCTTTTAAGAGAAGTGGTGAGTAGAGAGAGGACACTGCCTCTTGCATAATCCAGGGGGTCCATCGTGCTGGCCTGGGCCTTTTTTGGGGTTAGGGGGCAAACCAAGCGGTAAACTAATTCCCTGTTAATTTTTTAAGGCAGAATCAACAGGCCAACAATGATTAGCAGGTGGGTAGGTTCATCTTAATCAAGGGGAACAGGCTGAGGAAAGTCAGCAGGCAAGGACTGTCCAGGGAGCAGAGAGGGCTTGAGCCCAGTTATCAGTTAACCAGAGGGGCTCTGTTTCCTTCTCCATGGTGGCCTTCATTGGGTGCCCTCCCTTTTCTCCTGGAAGCACAGAAAACGGCTCATAATTGTTGGTCAGAGTTGGTATGAATTGATCAAGGAATAGAAGTTTACTGAGAACCTGTTGTGTGTAGATTCCTATGCTAGGCACTGAAAAATGAATAATACACTGACCCTTTCCCCCTCCCCCCCATGGGGCCTACAGTCTAGTTGTACAGACAGAACTTATGTACCTGGAAAGCTCACTAACATTCCCAGGTCTCGTGTTCTCAAATACCCAATGAGTAGCACTGATAGGGCTTTGAGGGGTCAGAGTTAGAAGAATCATCCTTTAATCATAGAATATAGAATGTCAGAGCAGAAAAGGACCTTGGGACATGAAACATGGAACCTTAGAGGTAGAAGGACCCTTAGGACACAAGATATAGAGTATTAGAAGTGGAAATATCTCAGAAATGTGTAATGTGGTTAGGGCAAGAGAGGCTCTTAAAACATAGACCATAGAATATCAGACCTAGGAAGAGCCTTTGAACAGAAAACAAAGAATGTCAGATCTGGAAGACCCTTAGAATATGAAACAGAGAACATTTGAGATGGAAAAAACCCTCTGTTTTCATAGTGAAAAAAACTGAAACCCAGAAAGGGTATAAATGACTTGCCCCAGTTCTCACAGAGTTTGAAGCAGAGGCAGGATTAGAACCCAGGACTCCTGCTCTTTCTACTACAGTCTGCAATGGCAGAGGGGAGAAGGGGTGTCTGAGCCTTCAGGAGAGGGGCACCCAAGCTGAATCCTACCTTGTCTCTTGCCTGTGGTTGCCAGTGAGTGTAACCCAGCTGTAGTTCCAAGAAAGAGGCTGCAGGCTTTAGTGGGCCAAAGGGAATCCCTCATGATCAAGGGAAAGGCAAAGGTAGGAGGAAGTCCAGAAGAGGCTGATCTCTTTGGGGTTCCAGGGAACTGAAAGAAGTGGACAGGTCAGGCCAGCCCCAGTGGAGGTGGCTGCTTGGAGTGGAGTTTGGTCAGTGGTTGGGGATCTATATTGTGAGATAGCTAGGACTTTGTCCACAAACTGGAATTTGAAATTTCAAAGGGGAGAAAGCCGAAGTGCCCTATCCCTAGGAGTGGATATGGCTCTTGGCTTCTTTCCCCCCAACCCCCACCCCAGCCCCTCACCTCCCCCCCCACTTTGACTTTTGTTCTTTGTCTTGATAACTCTTGGGCAGCTGGGAGTGGGAGGGCGAGCACAGGAGCAGGTGTATGTAGACAAGGACCACTTAACACAAGAAAACCCTCCACACCCAGCCCTGCATAGACCCACCTCTGCCTATCTGCCTGCTCCTCAAAGAATGTCTGTCTCATTGTGGTTTTCATTCACACCTGGACTGTATGCACCAGAGCCTGGCCTTTACCCTCTCGTGTGATCTCCCATACTGTCTGAGTCCTAGAATGACAGAAATGGAAGGGACCTTAGAATATAGTAGCTTGGGCTTGGTTCACAGAATGTTAGTGCTGGGGGAAACTGTCAGAAATTGGAAGAGGGTTTACGGATGGAATGTTAGTGATTTGAGAGACCTTAGAATGCAGAACAGAGATTGTTAGAGCTAGCTTTAGAACATAGACTTTTATAACCATAGATTATCAGAGGTAGAAGAGGCTTCAGAGCCCCAGAAGGTTAGTGCTGAAAGGAGCCTCAGAATACAGTGTCACAGAGGGAAGGGGCCTTGGAGAATTGAATGTGAAAATTAGAAGGGACCTTTAAACATAGAATCTCAGAGCTTGAATGACTTCTTAGAGATCATTTAATCCAACCTTTTCATTTTACATTTGGGGAAAGTGAGAACCAGAGTACCCAAAGTCACATATAATACATTAGTGGTAGATATGGGACCCCAGCCTCCCAGAGACAGAACTAGGAGCAATGAGTAGAAATTACAGAGAAGTAGATTTAGACTTCATCGTAAGATAAAACTTTGTAACAATCAGAGCCATTCAGAAGTATAATGGGGCAGCTAGATGGCTCAGTGGATAGTGCCCAGGGCCTGGAATCAGGAATACCTGAGTTCAAATCTGGCCTCAGACACTAGCTGTGTGACCTGGGGCAAGTCACTTAACCCTGTTTGCCTCAGTTTCCTCATCTGTAAAATGAGCTAGAGAAGGAAATGGCAAACCACTAATATCTTTGCCATGAAAACCCCAAATGGGGTCACAAAGAATTGGGCACCATTGAAATGACTGAATAACAACAACAGAAAGTATAATGAGTTGTCTTGGTAATAAGTGGTTTCTGTCTTGGCATGCCTTTAAGGGAAGGCTGGATGACCACTTGTGGAGGATGTTAAGATTCTTGGTGAGGTATGGGTTGGACTAAAGGCCCTCTGGGGTCCCTTTAAACACTGAAATTCAATGACTTCTAGGGCAGTGTGGGATACTTCTGCATTCCCCGAGGGTCCCCGCTGTCAAACCTAGGAAGAGAATCTAGTAAGGGGGGGGGCCTGGCCCTAGCACAGAGTGTTGGGAGCCTCAGGCCTCTGTTGCACAGTCCCTACTGCATTGGCCTCTGAGGAGACTCTCTTCCCAGGGAGGGTGAGCTCGTTGGTTAGAATGTGATGCTGATAATGTCATGATCTTCAGTATGATCCTCAAATGAGCCATGGGACTATTTATTTGGAGGAGGCAGAGAGGCACTGTGGAAAATCTGGCTCTGCCTCTGCCTCTCACTACCTGTGTGACCTTAGGTAAGTCATCTCTCTAGACCTCAGTTTCCTCATTTGTAACATAAGGGGGAGATGACCTTTGAGGTCTCTTCCAGCTCCAAGTCTATATTCCTATGAACCAAGAGAGAAAGGGAAGGCCCTGCTGAGTGCTAGGCTGGCTCTGCTAAATCTCAAGCATTGGCCTGAGCAGCTGGCTTGAGTTCTGCTAATATAGAATAATGACTCTTCTAGCAATACCCTTCTCACTGCCCTCCTCGCCTCAAGTCTCTGCATACAATCTCCTCACTGCTGTCAGAGTGGCTTTCCTAAGGTTCAGGTCTAACCATGGCACTCTCTTACTCAATTCCAATGGCTCTCCATTACCTCTGGATCAAATATAAACCCCTTGATTTGGCGTTGAAGGCTCTTAACAACCTGGCCCCTTCCTAGCTTTCTTGCCTCCTAACATGTTTGTCCCCTTCCCACACCATAGTCCAGCCATACTGGCCCATCTGGTGTTCCCTTTGAACTGCCTCCCATCCCTGAAATGCTCTCCTTTCTCTCTTTTCTCACCCGGCACTTGGGGCTTGGCTTCCTTGAAGGCTCACTTCAGTCACCACCTTCTTCAGGAAGCCTTCCCAGTTCTTACAGCTGCTAGTGCCTTCCCCTCTAAGGCTGAATGCCATCTGTACTGTATTTATCTTGTACGGACTGATTTCTTTTCTCTCTCCTATTAGTGTGTAAGCTCTTTGAGGGCAGGGGCTGTTTTTGCTTTTTTTTGCATTCCCAGCACTTAGCATAGTGTTTGGCACAGAGTAAACACTTTATAAATGCTTATTTACTGGTAAGTTAATAGCTGTGTGCACGGATCAGGAAACAATGTATATTTCAGTTGAGGAGAGTAGAAAAAAATAAATACCTGATAATTGAAAAAAAATTAATTGACGAGAAAAAAAAAGAAGTGATGAGTAGACTAGAGTTTATTCCATAAGACTGTGGCTCAAGCATTGACATAGTAGTCTGCTTTTCATGGAACCCACCTTATCCTTCTCCCTGTCTTGGTCCCCCTTTCCCTGTGTCTAATTCTCTACTTCTTTTCAGTTTATTTCTCACTACCAGTCCTCTTCTAGGCTCAGGGTCTTGGCTGCCTTAGACAAGAGCCCTGTGGAGTCCAGGAGATTAGTTGGACCCAAATGAATGAGGCCTTGCATTGGAGTTGGGAGGGTGGGAGGGAAAGAAGAGGGAGAAGTAAGGAGAGAGACCACAGGCCAGTGTTTGACTTGATATGAGGCCCTTATCTAATCATAGGGATTATTTGGGCTGAGTTTGGGGGGGAGGGCCAGCCAGCCTAGGAGACTGCCCTGGGATTGAGTTTATATTCACAAGGTCTCTTCCTCACAAATAGGTCAAGGAGTCTCTTGTCCCTGAGAGATATATGGCACTTTTGGAAAGCTAGAACTCCGGAAATCGGTTTCTCTGGGAATATGCCAAGGATGTCCCAGTTAATGTCCTCCTGGCTGAGTGGAAGAGGACTGGCTTTGGAGTGGGAGTACATTGGTTCAAATCCCAGTCTTACTATATATTTTAAATGGATCACCTTAATCAAATTGTTTTCTCTGTTAGTAGACTGTTAGCTTTGATTTTCTCTTCTGTAAAATAAGAGGGTTGGATACTATGAATATAGTTTAATATACAATTGTTTTTATTTTTATATTTAAATGTTTATTTTGTTGATGCCTAATAGATTTAGAATACACTTAATAAAGAAGTAAGATGAGAAGGTAGGTTGAGATTTGGGGCACCAAACCCTTAATAAGTGCCTACTGTTTGCAGGGCACTGTGTTACGGGTTAGGAATGCCAAGCCTTTAGTAAAGAACAACATCTGTGCTCAAGCAGCTTCCTATTTATTGGATGCTCTCTAAGGTTCTTTTGAGCTCTGTACACTTGGATCCTTTTCCATGAGAGGAAGGGGGAAGGCCCAGCCTGCCCATCTGAGAACCGGGCTTTGCCAGATATTTGAGACTGTCGGAGGTCATTTCATCTCTCCTTCTGCCTCCAGGAAGAGCTGTGCTCAGGTCAGCCCAGACATCTGAATATCATCTGTATTTGAAGGTCTCCATAAGAGAGGCCAGCATGATTATAATCGGGCTCATAATATGGATTCTCTGTAGCTTTTGGTGCTGTTGACCACCCTTCCCTCCTGGACACTCTCTTCCCTGGGTTTTTGTGATACTGCTCTCTCTGGGTTCTCCTAGGTAGCTAGGTGGTATAGTAGATAGAGTGTTGGGCCTGGAAACAAGAAGACCCAAGTGCAAATCTGACCTTGGGCACTTACTAGCTTTGTGACCCTGGGCAAGTTGCTTAACCTCTGTCTGCCTCAGTTTCCTCAACTGTATAATGCCGATAATAAATAGCACTACCACCCAGGGTTGTTCTGAAGATTAAGTAAGATAATATTTGTAAAGGCTTAGCACAGTGCCTGGCACATAGTAGACATTTAATAAATGCTTGTCCCCTTTCCCTTCCTTCTACTTATTGGATCACTCCCTCTCAGTCTCCTTTGCAGGATTATCATCTATGTCCCACCTCCTAAACTTGGGTATAGCTCAAGACTCTGCCATGGGCACTTTGTTCTTACTCCTCTTTCCCAGTGATCTTCCAGGGATTAATTTATTAATTTTTATGTTGATAACTCTCACGTCTATCTTTCCAGTCCTCGTACTTATCTCCTAAGTTGCAGTTTCTTGTCACTCACTGCCTATTGGACATCTCCACCTAGATGACCCATAAACATCTCTAATTCAACAGGCTCCAAACTGAGCTCATTATCTTAACCCTTATACCTACCTTTCTTCCTAACTTCCCTTCCAGTCACCCACATTTGCAACCACAGAATTGTCCTTTACACCTCTCCTTCACCCCCACTGCTCATATCTAATCGATTGCCATATTTTGTGGATTTTACTTCCACAATAACCCTAACCTATCTCTCTAGGTTTATTTTATACCACTCCTTCTCATACAATCTGTGATATAACCAAAAAAACCTGCTTACACGTCCATATGCATAACATCCCATCTCTCACCTTCCTAACTTTGCACAATCTGCCCCCTTGACATGAATGTTTTCCTTTCTCAACTCTGCCTCTTGGAATCCTGAAGTCCCTTCAGTTCAGGTGCTATGTCCTTCGTGAAACCTTTCTTGACACCACCCCCTCCTCACACACCCAATTGTTAAGTGATTGTTAAATGAGTACTTCAAGGACTCATCAGTTTCATCAGTTCATATTTCCTCCAATAAGTCTGATGCAACCCCAAGGAGATACAAATTCCACACCTTAGTAGGCATTGAGAGTATCTATGGCCAAAAATTCATCACCTGATAGCCAGGCTTTCTTTGGCTAGGCAAGCCCTTATCCAGTGGGCACACAAATCCTTGACAGACCCATGCTCAAGGCCTCTCTAGGTTGATTATTGTTGTTATTCAGTTGTGTCTGACTCTTCATGACCCCATTTGGGCTTTTCTTGGCAGAGATACTGGAGTAGTTGTGCCATTTCCTTCTCCAGCTCATTTTACAGATGAGGAAACTGAAGCAAGCACGGTTAAGTGACTTGTCCAGGGTCACATAGCTAGGAAGTGTCTGAGGCTGGATTTGAACTTAGAAAGTTGGGCCTTCCTCACTCCAACACTCCATCCACTTGTCTAGCTTGATAGGACTTGCCAGAATTTGTATTCCCTTGGAATAGCCTTTGAGAATCCAAGGTCACTTGCAGGGCATAATGAAACATCAAAAGTAGGACTTCAAGCTAGATGGACCATTGTCTTTTCCCCAAAATTTTTATCTCCTCCTAACTCCCCTATTACTGTTGAGGGTACCACCACCTTCCCAGCCACTCATGCTGCAACCTAGGTGTTATCCATAACTCTTTACTCTCTCTCACTCCCCCTCCCCTCCCCATATCTAATAAGCTGCAATGTCCTGTAATTTCTAACTTCATAACATCTCTTGCATATGCCCCCTACTCTCCATCACCACCCTGATCTGGCCTTCATCACCTCAGGCCTGGACTATTGATTGCAATAGCCTTCTGGCTGGTCTCTGCCTCAAGTCTCTCCCCACTCCAGTCCATCCTCCATTCAGCTGTCAAACTGATCTTGCTACAGCATAGGTCTGACCATGTCATCCTCCCTTCCGCCTTCAGTGAATTCCAGTGGTTCCCCTTTACCACCAGGATCAAAAATAGTATCCCCTATTTGGCTTTTAAAGCCTTCCATAATCTGGCCCCTGCCTACCTTTCTAGTCTCCTTACCCTTTCCTCCCCTCCTCGTCTGCAATCCTCTGACAATGGCCTCCTTGTTCTCATGCTAAAACACGCCATTTCTGGACTCCTTGCCTTCTCATTGGCTGTCCCCCATGCCTCTAAAGCTCTCTCTCCTCATCTCCACCTCCTGGCTTCTCTGATTTCTTTCAAGTATCAGCTAAAATTCTATATTCTGTAGGAAAATTTTCCCAGTCCTACTGAATGATAGTGCTTTCCTGTGTGCTTATCTCCACTTTATCCTGTCTGTATCTTGTTTCTACATAGTTATTTGCCTGTTGTCTCTCCCATTAGATTTCGAATTCCTTGAAGGCAGAAACGTTTTTGGTTTTTTTTTGCCTTTCTTTAGTCAGACTTTGGGCTGGGATACAGACTGTATCTCAGCTGTTTAGCATAGTGCCTGGAACATAATGTGTTTAATAAATGCTTATTGATTGACTAAACAAGCCTGATAGGAAATAGTGCAAGCATCGTTATCCCTTTTTGACTGATGGGAAAACTGAGACTCAGCTGAAAATATTTGTCCAAGGCCACATGGCTAGTTAATATCAGATCAGATTTGAAATCAGCTCTTCTCAATTCAGTTCAATTCAAGGAGCCTTCTAATACCTTTGTGCTAGGAAGCCTAGAGATAGAATGCCCCAAATAGAAAAATAGGTCTTGTCCTCAAGAAGCTTATATTCCACTGGTGGATCTAACATGTAAAAAGATAATAAAAAAAAAGATAATTTGGGGCCCAAGAGAGCCCTCGAACCAAGGAGGTCAGGAAAGGCTTCCAAAGGGGTGGCATTTGAACTGATTCTAGGGCCAGCGTACTTGATACTAGGCCATGCTTTCTATTTACTGTGGCAGATATGGAGACACATAAGGCCTCAGAGGGAGGAGAAAGAGGAAAAGGACAGGACCAAGACAGAGACAGAGATAAAGGCCTGTGGACTGAGGTGGGTGGAGGAGGCTTCTCTGAAGAAGTGGGATTCAAGTCAGGCCTTGACCCAAAAAATTTTATTACTTCGTAATCACTTTTTCCCATCTCTAACATTGCCGGCCAGAGTTAGGAATTGCCTATTTCCATTTAATCTAAATCTAAATAGGTAAGCTTGGCACAGGGCAAAGGAGCCTGGATTTTTAATCAGAAGGCCTGGGTTTGAATTTGGGCTTAGCTTCTTCCTACCTTTGTGACTTAGGGCTGTCAGTTGAGTTCAGCAATCATTTATTTTTATTTTTTTTAATTTTTAGGTAATTGGGGTTAAGTGACTTGCCCAGGGTCACACAGCTAGTAAGTGTCAAGTGTTTGGTCTGAGGCCAGATTTTGAACTCAGGTCCTCCTGACTTCAGGGCCAGTACTCTATCTACTGCACCACCTAGCTGCCCCACAGCAATCATTTATTAAACACCTACTATGTGGAGGGCACTATGCTAAGTAGGTGCTGGGGATACAAAGAAAACCCTAAACTGACCTTGCCTGTAAAGAGCTTACATTCTCCTGGGGGAGGGGAGGGCATATCACTGCCCTAGTTGGAGCCTCCGTTTCCTCAGTTGAAAATGAGTGTTAGACTAGGTCATTTCTAAAGTCCCTTCTAATTATGACAGTTTATGTTTTAAGAGTTCTTCTGGTTTTAATATCCTCTATTCTCTGTCCTAAGGTCCCTTCTAGTTCTGACATTCTATGATAAAGCACCTTCTAGCTCTAATGTTTTGGGTCATTCGATCTTTCTAGCTCTGACATTCTCTTTTCTATATCTCAAAGTCATTCATTCATTCATGCATTCATTCAGCAATTATTAAACATTTACTCTGTTCTGGGCATTGTACTAGACACTTGTGATAAAAACTATATCCCCATGCTTGACCTGCTGGTCCTTTGAGGGCTGGCCTCTCTGCTGGGGAGCATGCTGCTTTTGCCAGGCATGACTCCATCCCCGGTGGGACTTTCTTCTGTGGTGTTTCACCCCTGCTGTCAAGGAGTTTATATTCTGCTATAGGCAAGTCACTACCTCTCTCCATGCCTCAGTTTCCTCATTTGTCAAAGTATGGAGCTGAACTGTTGAACTATATAATCTCTCAGATCCCTTACAGCTCAAAAGCCTACATTCTTTTAATTTTGTTGACTATGATTGGGTTTCTTCCTCTAGGCAGATAGCCACTTTCCTCCTTCGATTTCCTCCATAGAACCAACTTCTTAGGAAACTGAGCTATAGCCTTTAGCTACATCTTTGTCAGCTTGGAGGTTGGGAGGGTAGGGAGGTCATAGAGACTTCTGTGTCCAATTTTTCTGTTTGAAAAATCCCTAAATTGCTGCCTTTCCTTATGACTTAAGAGGCTCCCTGAAGTGTCCGAGCAGAAGCTAGACCACGCTTCTTAAACCGTGGGTCACACTCCCATAGAGGGTTGTGAAAAATTAGGCAACAGTAAAAGGTTTCTGAATGCACAACGACCAAAAATTAATTCAAAATCAATTACGTAATGAATCCGAGGAGTTTCTGGCAGCGCTTACCCGTGTTGCATCACGCCACTTCACTGCAGCCTTGCTTCTGAACACAAAGCATGTGCACTTTGCACTTCGCATGCCCTCAGACCACACAATGCCAACAAACCTGCCTAAACTGAAAAGGTCACAAGTGGAAAAAGTTTAAGAAGCCCTGAGCTAGACAGTCTACCTTGACTCTGTAGTTGCATCAGCCCATGTACAGCTAGGAATTAAACAGGAAGTAAAACTGAAAGCATTCCACTCCCTTTCCTAGAACTGGGGCACACAGAGCCCGTGTGACCAAGAACAAGTCATTGCATTTTCCTCTGCATCTCAGTTTCCTCCTGGGTTGAAAGGTGGTAGTCCATCCTTGCCTTACATACTTCACAGTCAAGGTATTTGTGAGGAGACCACTTTGTGAACTTTGAGGCCGGGCCTTATTGTCATTATTTATCAAGCAGATCAACTATTGCTACACCTCAAGAGAAATGTGAAGGGAGCAAGGGAAGGGCCAGAAAAGGCCAATAAAAATGGCTATGGTACTGCCATCTTTGTGAAGGTAGTGTGGGGCAATGGGAAGAGCCCAGACTTGGGAGTCAGAACCCTGGCTTTGAGTGCCAGCTTGCTAGTTGTGTGATGTTGAACAAGCCACTTACCTTCCCTGAGCCTCAGTTTCTTGATCTGTAAATAGGGGTAGTAATAAACAGAGCCACCCACCTGTTAAAGGTAGGATCAGTAGATTAAATGAGATCATAAGGTATTGGATTTAGAGTTAGAAGGGACCTTGTCAATCGTCTGATGAGGAAACAGAGGGGTAAAGTTTGGAAGTGACTTGCCCATGGTCAGTTAGGAAGCTCAAAGCTAGGATTAGCATGGAGTTCCCCTGGTTCCAAATCTTAGATAATAGATGTGAAAGTGTTTGCACTTTTCATTCAATGCCTTTAAAGAGTTTGCAGCCTAGTAAGAAAGCTATGATTCACAACATGTGAAAAATTAAATTTCATATATTTGTGTCCTGACTTCCTCTCTAGACCATGGACTTCCCAAGATAGAGACCCAGGTCAGTTTCTTTACTCTGACACCCCTCTCCATTCACAATCCCCAAACAGCATTTTTGCACACAATAGGTGCCCACAATAGGTGTTCATTTAATTTTATTTAAATAGTAACACAAGATGATAGAAGAGATTTCACAAGACTCTGATAGTGTCAAGTTTTTAGGAAAGAGAGATCACAGTGTTTGAGGTGGTTAGGGAAGGTTTCTGCCAGAAGTTAGGAAGTGATTTGAGCTTTAAAAGATGGGGAAGAATTGAAAAGGCAGAGAAAGAAGAGAAGGAAAAGGAGAAAAAAGGTATGTTCAGGGACAATGAGATGACAATTTGGAATGATGGGTTGGAAATAGACTACGGAAGGCCTTGAATGCCAGGTTGAGTAGTGGAAAGAACTCTATATTTGGAGCCAGAAGACACGAGTTCAAATCCTGGGTTGACTGACCAAATACTAGTTGTGTGACTTTGGCCAACTTTATCTCTCTGAGTTTCCTTTTCCTTACTCGTAAAATGAGGGGATTGTATCCTTATGGTCCTAGTTGGCCCCTATGGTTCCTTCTAGCTATTCATCCTATTATTTTAGGACTTGAGTAGTCACTCTGTCTCTATGAGGACAGACACGTGGACAATAACACTTGTGTGAGCTACCACACCCAGGTGTGTCAGGAAAGGGCTTTGTCAACCTGAAAGCACTCTAAAAATGTGAGCTATTACTTTTATTATTAAAGTGGAAGGTCAGGGGAGGGGAACAGAGGAAGTCTATGAACCCTTCAAGGACATGAGGAAGGAAAGCAGAGACTTGTTCAGCAGATTCCAGGGGGGTGAGGAAGACCCCCTCACATTCTTTCCTTCTAAACACTCTTCTCTTCCAGACTTCCCTCTTTCTATCAAAGGCACCACCATTCTTCCAGTCTCCCAGGTTTATAACCTTGACATCATCCTCCAGTTCTCACTTGAGCTCAGCCCATATCTCCTATCACCTGCCAAACCTTGCTCATTCCACCTCCACCAGTTATTCACAAATGATCCACTCTCTCCACTCACACATCTAACACCTTAGTTCACACCCTCATGCCCTCTCACCTGGATTATTGCAATGGCCCCTTCATTGGTCTTCCTGCCTCAAGTCTCTTCCCATTGCAGTTCTTTCTCCACACTGTGACCAAAGTCACAGATGTGACCATGTGCTCCTTTGGTCCTTTAACTCCAGGAGCTCCCTATTGCCTTTAGAATCAAATATACACTCCTATGTCTGGTTTTGAAAACCTTCACAACTTGGCCTCAACCTATCTTTTTCAGCCTCACTTCACACAATTAACCTCCAGTACTCTGCAATTTAGCCAAACTGGCCTCCTCTTTGTTACTTGCATACCATACCTCATCTCCTGTGTACATGCCTTTGAGTTGGTCATCCCACCTCATCCTCCCTAGGCCTAGAATTTACTTCTTCCTCACCTCTGCCTCATAGAATCCCTCTCTTCCTTTGTTGTTGTTATTCTGTTGTGTCCAATTCTACGTGACCTGATGGATTTTTGTCTATGGGATTTTTTTTTTTTGATGAGGCAGTTGGGGTTAAGTGACCTGCCCAGGGTCACATAGCTAGTGAGTGAACTCAGGTCCTCCTGACTCCAAGGGCCAGTCCATGGGATTTTCTAGGCAAAGACACTGGAGTGGTTTGCCATTTCCTTCTCCACTGTGCCCCCACTTTACAGATGAGGAACTGAGACAAATAGGAGTTAAGTGACTTTCCCAGGATCTCACAGCTATGAATTCAGATCTAACTGACTCCAAGCTCTATCCACTACGCTACCTAGCTACCCTGTCTCCTCCCTTAAGAGAGAGCAAAGCCACCACCTTCTACATAAAGCCTTTCCTGATCACATCTAACTGCTAGAGCTACTTTGTATTTACTTGTATCTATTTTCTTTATATTTATTTTATATGTATTTTTATATATATATATATATGTATATACATTAAGCTTCCTTATTAGAATGTAAGCTCTTTCTCAAGTAGGGAGTGTTTCCTATGTTGTATTGGTATTCCCAGCACAGTGCCTCACACATAGTAGGCACTTCATAAATTCTTGTTGATTGATTGATGATGCCCAGGAAGTTTAGAAGAGACTCCTTCAGAACAAACTAAGGGAAACCCTTCTTCACACAAGGATTATGGAGTTTGTTACCCCCAGTTGATGGCATAGTGGGGAATGTAAGATGAGATTTAGATCCCAGGTCATAGATCTATAAAGATAATTAAAGGTTGTGTTGCAGTGGGAAGAAAATCCCAGACCCAGAGGTCTGAGACAGAACCAGAATGAGAGAGGGGCAAATGGAGTTTTTCCCTAAGATGTGGGCATCTAGGGATGTGTTCTCCCTGCCATCACTGAGTCCCCATGCTTCCCCTGCTGGTTTTCTGAGGGCATCTCTGCTGCAAGGCCTGACAGCACCCATAGTACGCCTATTCTCTGCCATGCTTTGCCCCTTCCCCCACAACTGAACAAAGCCAAGAACAGTTTTGGCTAGTTACACATCTGGTCAAGGACTTGTTGAGTTCTGAATCTGCCACTAATTAGTTGTGTGACTTTACGCAAGTCACTTCCCTTGTCTGGGACTCAGTTTTTCCATCTGTAAAATGAGGATATTGCACCTAAATGTAGAGCTGGGAGAGATCTTAGAGTCCATCTGGTCTGACACCCTTATTTTTCAGATGAGGAAGTGTGGCCCAGAGAAATTGAATAACTTTCCCAAGGTAACATACCAGGTCTTCTAACTCAAATGGTCTCTTAAGGTGCCATCAGCACTGACATTCAGCGTTTTAAGGGGAACTGGGATATATGGGGGCATACTCCTAAATTTTGAGGTCTATTTGAACCCTCTCTCAGCAAATTCCTTATTCAGAGATAGAATATGAAGCTGGAGGACCTGTGGGTACTATCTTAGGTGACATTTTTAAATGTTCTTAAGGCTTCTTAAAAGAAGGACAATGAAAGAAGAAGAAGAGATTGAATCCTAGAGGGCAACAAAGGCATAACTACAAAAGTGCCTTAGAAATAGAGTACAATTCCCTTATTTTACAGATGGGAAAACTGAGACCCAGAGAAGGGAGTTGATACACAGCCAGTAACTGATAGAGCCAGATCTAGAAGCTGCCTCTTGTCTCTCGGATCAGTCCTCTTTCCAATGTACTAGAGAGAGAAGACTCAAGTTAATGTCTGTGTATTAAGAGAGTGAGGGAGGCATTAGGTCACTGAGAGGTAAGAATGACAAGCCACAGTATGGCAGAAAGAGCACTAGGCTTAGATGAGCTTGTTCATAATGAGCTGGGTGGCCTCAGGTCCTTCTCTCAGCCTGGGCTTCTTCCTTCGTCTGTAAAATAGAAGACTAGATGATCCTGAATATCTGCCTTTCAACTTGACTGCTCTGGGTGCTGAGATCTATTCTAGCTCTGCCATTCTGTGTTCTAAGGACTCTTCTAACCTGGGCATCATGTGAAATTTATGACAAATCTTGTTACCATGAACATCTACTTAGGGATTGTGTATATTCAGCGTGACTAGGTGGTACACTGTATAGAGTGCTAGACTTCAGATACTTATGAGCTGTGTGAATGTGGGCAAGTCACTTAACCTCTGTCTAATTGAGTTTTCCCATCTGCCAAATGGGGATAATAATAGCACCCACTTCCCAGGGCTGTTGTAGGGATCAATGAGATAGATGTAAAACACTTTCCAAGTCCTAAAATTTTATTTAAATACTAGCTATTATTATTTGTCTTCGTAATACTTTTTTGTTTTTTTGAGGCAGTAGGGGTTAAGTGACTTGCCCAGGGTCACACAACTAATAAGTGCCTAAGGCCAGATTTGAACTCAGGTCTCCTGACTCCAGGGCTGGCACCACAATACATATCTTTAGAATGAAGATTCTATGGATCATCAACAAGTATTTATTAAATTCCTGCTGTGTGCTTGGCTCCTTCCTAGGACTAGAAGATACAAATACAAAAGTGAGGCATTCCTTGTCCTTCCCATTCTCCTAGGGGAATGTAACATGCTCAGAGCTTCAAGTAATTCAGGATAAATAAAAAATAAATAAATACCGATTTGATTTGGGACACTAGCAAGAGGAATGGCCTTTTGAAGGAGGTGGCACTAGAACAGAACCTTGGAGGGATCTAGGGATTCCAAGAGGCAGAGATGAAGAGGGAAAGCATTGTAGGTAGAGTGTACAGTAAGTGCAAAGTGGAGAATATTAGGAAAAGAATGAGAATCTTTTCATTCTCTAGGGAGAAAAAGAGGTGGTCAGGAAGAGAGATGGGTAGGAAAAATGACCAGGGTCTAAGAGAAAGAGATGCTTGGGCTTGAGTTTGAATTCCCCATCCTGTCACTATGTGCTCATCAAGGGGAAATTTTTAGATGTTTCTTTTTTGTCTTTGTCTCTCCAGAGCCTAGCACAGTGTCTAGTACAGAATAGATGCTCATTGAATACTAATCCATCAACAAGTATTTATTAAGGACCTACTATGTGCCAGGCTCAGACAAGTACAAAGAATGAAACAGGCCCTATTTGCAATGATCTTACTGAGCTAATGGGGGACAACTAGCACATATTAAAATATACATTGATTAGAAGTCAGTGTATCAGAAAGTTTGATCATTTGAGAAATCAGTGAGGTAGAGCACTGGGTCTTTGAGTCAGGGGACCAGGGCTCATATCCTGGCCCAGGCATTAGCTGTGTGAATATGAAAAGTCAATGTACCTCTCTACACCTCAGTTTCTTCATCTGCAGTCAGGAAAACTCCAGATTGTAAAAAACGACATTTCAATATTAATCTAAATAGTATTAAAATGGCAATGATAATACTTACATTAGCCACCTCACTTGATTGTTGCAAGGATAAGACTTTGTCAACCTAAAGCACTATAGAAATATGAGCTATTGCTATAACAGATGAAGAAACTGAGTCAGAGGGAGGTTCACAGTGCTACATTTGGAAGGCACTCAGAGGTTATCTAGTCCAATTGAGACTGAGGGAAATTATGATCTGCCCGAGATCACACAGGGTAATAGGCACCGGAGATGGTGTTTGAACTCGGGTACTTCGAATGCACAGCCAGTGTTCTTTCTACAATATCACTCTGTGAGGTGACTCGTCCAGCATCACATCGCTAGTAAGTGACAGAGCCGAAGACTGAACTCAGGTCTCATGGCTGCACAGTTTGTACTGTGCCACTCCGAGCGTCAGGAAGGAGAAAGTTAGACGGATGACCTAGGGGGCTGTAATTAGCACAGGAGATGTCAGCCCCGAATCCAACAGCCAACCTAATCACGACGGCCCCCATAAGAAAGGGAAAAACCCCGGGCTAGCCTAACCCAACCCTAACTCGCCCAGCCCCATGGTGTCCACCAGAGGGTAAGAAGATTAAAGATTAACCCCTACCCCTCCCTAGTCTCTTGCCTCCACCCCTCAGGAAAGGCTAGGCCGAAAGCTCTGTAAATCCTCTCAGAGAAATGTTTGAAATCTAGGAGGACAGATAGAGGGATCAGGGCCGAGGCAGAGGGGACAGAGAGGCTGGGGGGGGGGGGGGGAGGCCAAAGTGGCCCTGTTTCTGGTCAGGCCGCCTCACGAGAGGGAACTGGCCACTCTGGACAGGCAGGAGAGAATGCGTCTCTCCAAAGCCCTTGTCGACATGGAGATGGCAGATTACAGCGCTGCCCTGGACCCAGCCTATACCACTCTGGAATTCGAGAATGTGCAGGTGTTGGCCATGGGCAACGGTAAGCCTGCCCGCAGGGGCGCTTGGGGAGCGGGGGCAGGCGGTGTGCTCGGATGTGGACAGCCGCATACAGATGTATAAAGACGTGTGGTGCTATATAAATAAGTAGAGGTGTGTGTATCGAGGTTCTCTGCGGCTCTGCAGAGGCCCAGAAGTATATGTGCGGGAGCGTGTGTGTACACGTATGTGCCAGTGCACACGGAGGCATACGTACGGGTGTGTGTGCACAGGTCAGCTTGACTAGGTCATTAGCCCTCGCTAGCTCTCATTTTCCTCAAATGTAAAATGATGAAGTTGAACCAGATCATCTCTAAGATTTTTCTTCTAGCTCTAATAGTCTATGATCTATATGGAGGTACGTACAGGTGCCCGGCCAGAAACTTTTATAGGACGTAGAGTCTGTTGGCAATCTCGATTGCGTCTTCCCTTCAGTGAATCTACTAGGCCAGGGCTTCAGCTTCCCTGGCTTCCTTCTAGTCTCGGCTAAAATCCCACCTTCTGCTGGAAGTCTTTCGCAATCCTTAATTCTGGTACAATCCCTCTGTTGATTGTTTTCCATTTATCCTGCAATATTTTGATCATATGTGGTTGTTTGCATGCTATCTCTTCCATTAATTAGATTGAGGTGAGGAACAGTCTTTTGCCTTTCTTTGTATCCTTGGTGCTTAGCACAGTGCCTGGCACATAGTAGGTGCTTAATAAATACGTATTGGCTGACTGACTGATTTGGTTGGTATCGGGGCCATCTGTCTCTGACAGTGGACTGGGGTGCCAGGCCTATGGCTCCTCCATTCCCCAGTCCAGAGAAGGGTGGAGAAATAAGGAAAGAAAACCCAGGGACTTAGGGGGACAGGAAAGTGTATTCCCAGAGAAGGCAGATGGGGGCAGGGGATGCCAGTATATCACAGGGTGCCCCTGGGTTAACCATAGGAGAGAAGCTAGGAGAAAGATTTTTTTTGGCAAAGTGGTTACATGATATAAGAAGTCACCTGGATATTATGTATATATGTATATCTATATATAGATATATATAGATATATATAGATATATAGATATAGATATAGATCTGTATTTGTGTCCCATATTTGTATATATATATGAGTTCTATTTTTAACTCCATTTGTATGTAGGCTTATGACGTTGCCACTGTGTATAAGTCAGGCTACAAATCTGTCTGTGTTGGCAGATGAATCCAGATCTTTGGGTGCCTATGTTGCTATCCCACATATATGCTCACATGTATGTACAGGGAAACACACACAGACTTGGACTAAGTGGAAGGATTGTTGACTTTGGAATCAGAATCTGGTTTGAAATCTTGGCTCTGCCACTTACTACCCTGTGTGGCCTTGGGAGAGTCACTTTACTTCTTGGCCTCAGTTTCTTTATCTGTAAAATGAAGGGGTCAAACTAGATGACTGCTGAGGTCTCTTCCAGATCTTCTAGACTGAAGATCCCAGCTACTCTCAAACCTGCATAGACATGTAAACTGAGCCCTCCTAGAGTGTTTACTGGGCCTAGGATCAGAGATAATCAGATATTCCTTCTAGTCTCAGACTGGCCCAAGGAAAATAAAGCCTTTTGAGTCCACCTGAAGCTAGAAGTTGATGAGGTCACGAAACAGAAAGTTCCCAGGCCATAGTACTTAATGGTCTCTTTTATGGTGATTTCTGAGCAAGAAAGCTTGGTAGCGGTGTAGTCCAAAGCTGGTGAAAAGTATGGAGATAGGGAACAGCTTGGATTCAGTCAAAGAGCCCTGGACCAGTCCCAAATCTGCTACTAACTGGCTGTGTGACTATGGGCAAGTCACTTTCCTTTTCCAGGCTGTTGTTTCCTCCTCTGTGAAATGGGGATAATGAGTGGCACCTCCATTATTCCCCCTCTCTCAAGGGTGATGATGGTGATCCTATGATCATGAAAACTTTTGAGAAAGAGAAAATTCTGTTGGAATGACTGAGAGCACAAACTGTCCCTGCACAACCATTCCATCTCCGAATGAGAACACACCGCTGGCTATGGCCCAAGGTCTGGTCCTTGCTCAGAGCTGGGAGGAAGGGACTTCACAAATTGTTGAGCACCATAAGGAAGTGCTCTACTGTTATTACTAGGGATGCCCAGGCCTGGGGGGACAGCTGTTAACCTGGCGTGTCCAAGCCCCAATCCAAGGTTGGTTACTAAATCTTTTTATGTGTCATGGACCTCTTTGGCAGTCTGGTGAAGCTTATGTACTCCTTCTTGAAATGTTTTTCTTTTTAAAATTTATAATGGAAGGAAATGTCAAATTTCAGTTAGGGATTAGTAAAAATAAAGACGTGATTTTTTTTCCCCATCCAAGTTCTTTATGGATGCTCCAGAGATCTGGGGCTTTTCCTAGGGGTTCCTAGGTTCAAGAAGTCCTTTCCTAGGGGTTCCTAGGAAGCCTTTGCTTCCTGGCTGCTAACAGAGGCCAGGCTCTGGCTGGGTGGGTTCTACAGGCTTAACAGTCTGTAAAGCACATTCCTCCCAGAAGCCTGGTGAGTCAGGAAATGCAAATTATTATTATCTCCTTTTTATAGATTGAAAAACAGCCTCAGAGAGAGGAAGTGACTAGTTTTGGGTCATTCAACAGGGAGAAGACTCAAACCCGGGTCTTTCGGCTCCCAAGTCCAATGCCTCATTCACTGCCTTGATGCTTTCCCCATAGGAGTAACTACGGGCTTCTCCTCTGCCTCCACTTCCCATGGCTTCTGTATGCTTCCTGCAAGAAGAATGGAGAGGAAGCTAATGAGCTTGGGCCAGGGTCAAGGGACTGGAGCCTGGGTCTCCAGCAGGCTAGGTCATAGGATAGAGTCTCTGGGAGTTCAGATTGTTGTGGCACCTTCTTGCTGCAGTTTCCCCAAGGACCAAGGGAGCGGGTTCCACCCATGTCCCTTCTGGACCGGACCCAACTTCCACCCCACGTAAAGCTGGACACGTGACTTAGGAAATACAAAACAGCTCTAAGCTAGGGAAGCAAGAGTTTCCCAGGGTGGTGCAAAGAGCCCTTACCTGGACTTGAAGAGCTCCAGGCTCTAGATGTCACATTATGTAACTTTTGGCAGATGACTTTTCTCTGGGATCAGTTTCCTTATTTGTAAAATAAGGAATTGAAGAAAAAAAATATAATGGGATCAGACTGGAGGACCTCCAAGATTCCCTTATAGTCTCGTTCTGTGTGCTAAGGGCCCTTTCAGTGCTAACATTTTGTGTTCCATAGGCTAAAGATGTAGAGCTGGAAAGGACCTTAGAAGTCAACAGGTTCAATTCCTTAGACCGTAAATAATAATAACTAACATTTATATAGCACTTACTATGTGCTAAGCACTTTACAATTATTATTTCCCTTGATCCTCACAACCCTGGGAGGTAGGTGCTATTATTATCTCCATTTTACATAGGGAGAAACTGAGGCAAACAGGGGTCAAGTGACTTGCCCAAGGTCACACAGTTAGTAAGTGTATAGGGCTGGATTTGAACTCAGGTCTATGTCACTCTAAGCCCGATGCTTGATCCCCTGTACCACTAGCTGCTCTAGATCTGGGAGGGACCTTGGAGGCCATCTAGTCCAAACCCCTAATTTTACAGATGAAGAAACTGAGGTCTAGGAAGTAAAAGTGGTCTATGTAGGATCCCATAGATAGTAAGAGGAAGAGCTGGGATTTGAACCCAGGTCCTTTGGCTCTAAATCTGGCACACCTTCCATTATGCCACACTGCCCTTCTGGCTCAGAAGATCTAGGGTTCTGGTATTCTAGAATGTTTTGCCTGCCCTGTATGTGGAAGGGGAAGGAGCTGAAAAAGAAATGACTTGGGGTTGTTTTCCCAATGGGCAAAGGATCTATCATTACCCCTCTCCTTCCTCTTTCCCCCTCCTCCAGATTATTCTGTTATCTAATTCACCCCCATCCTGGGGTCTTCCAGAGTTCAGAGCCAGGGAAAAGATTTTCTCCCAACCTCTACTGAACCCATCCAGGGCCTCTGCTGGGAAGAAGTCCAACACCACCACCCCACCCTCCAGCCCCGAAGCCCCAGGACATTAGAGAA
This sequence comes from Vombatus ursinus, assembly GCF_900497805.2. Taxonomy (NCBI): domain Eukaryota; kingdom Metazoa; phylum Chordata; class Mammalia; order Diprotodontia; family Vombatidae; genus Vombatus; species Vombatus ursinus. Next base: position 27,562,054 of record NW_020940358.1, read on the forward strand.
AAGTTGGCCCTTCTCAGCTCTCCAGCTCAGCCTCCAGGGATGCCTGGCTGTTCTGTGCTCAGAACCCAAATAAAACATCTCGAATCTGCCCAGGTTTCTTCAGTGTCTCTCTAAGAAGCCAAGGTTGGGGGGAGGGTCTGCACTCCCTGTGGATGGGGACTGCTGTGATGAGAGGGAGAAGAGGGCAAGTAAAGGAGAAAGGACACACAGTTTAACAATTACCGTGCCTCAGGCAATAATTCACAGAACTCTTGGGGCAGGTAGACAGGGAGGGCAGCTGTGGGGCCCCTGGGTTTCATCCCATGGGGGAGGGAGAACATCAACCCAACCAACCTGAAATGAGAAGATTCCCAATCTGTGTGCAGCCTGGAATTTATCTGAGACTGTAAGCATCAGCATCAACATCACTATATATGTATTATAGATACATAATAATACTCCTATGGAATACTAGAGCTAGCAGGCATATAGAATTCATCTCATCACAACCTGCCCTTAGGCTCAGAGAGGAAATGAAGCTAAGGGAACATGTTTGGTTGGTTACAGACCTGGGGCTGGAATCCAAGATCTCTAGGGCTCTTTCCACAACATCATGCTATCTCACATAAATATCCTCTTATCTATGAATAGGACTTATTTCCTTTTCTAAGGTGTATTTCCCATTAGGACAGGGATCATACAGTTGTCCAGGAGGCTCAGTAAGTTAACTCTACTGGAGAGAAAAGGAGGTGAGCAGAGCCAGGCAAGGGAGACTGATGGAAAACAAATTGTACTTGAAGTCAAGAGACCCAGGCTCCAAATCAAGGCCCTGCTATTCATTAGTTGTTTGACTATGGGCAAATCACTTAATCTTTATTAGTCTCAGTTTTATCATCTGCAAAATGGGGTTTATAACGTTTACACAACCTCCTTCACAGGGTGGTTGTGAGGGGAAACACTTTTATCAATCTCTAAGCACTATATAAATGAGAGTCATCATCATCATCATTATTATTCTAAGCTCCCTCCCTGGGGACAGGGTAACAGTCCCTAGTCCTTAGAGTAATTGAGCTCTAATTCAAAGAGAACCAAGTTCAAGCAAGAATCTATAGCAAAGACCTATGAAGAAATTCTCTCCTTCTTCATCCTCCCATCCCAGTCACCAGCCTGGATGAAAGGTCTGCCAACCCTTTTTTAAAGTAATGGAACTTCTAAATTGACTTATTTATTTAAATTAAAGTTGCGTTGTTCCATTCCTTCATTGTATTTGGGAACCAATGCATTGCTATAGGGAGAATGTGTCATTTTTTAACAGAAAAGAATTTGTTTTAGAAATAACATCCTAACACAAACATCATTCATGGAAAAGTTAAGTCTACCAAGATAACAAAAGCCTAAGTCTCCTTGCACATTAGCTCCACGGAATCCTGGGAAAGTTCCACCACCCTCTGCACCTCCCCCTCTCCCCCACCCTGAGGCCTTTTTGGAACCTTTGGGGGCCTCCCCAGGACTCTAACAAGATTCCATGGAACTACAGGAAAGGTTGAGCAAATCCTGCCCCCCATCATCTCCACCTAAATTTGGACCTCATCTCCAAGGCAGATCTAGAGACTATCTAGTTCCTTAGCCTTCATCTCCCCTTGGTGGGGGTGGGGTGCTGGACCAGGTTGTCATTCAGACCACCTACATATTCATGGTTTCATCCCTGGAATCACTTTGAGATTGAATCCCAGGTTGTTCTTGGAGATGGAGAGAATCCTGGGTCTTTGGGAAGTTAATGAGGAGCACCCTACTCCCTGTATCCCAGTATTAGCCTCAGACTACCACGCCTTGCCCATACTGGCCTGCCCAGGAATCTGTTTGGGCTGTGCACACCTTTTTAGGAGTTGGACACAGTTACACTGAGGTAGGAGTCCAAAACTCCCAGTCATTTATTTACTTCCCCTTTCTATCGAGGTAGAGCCAGAGGCTACTATTGGCTCAGTGGTCCCCAGGCCAGTAGCCCCAACCCAGTGGAAGCTGGGAGAACCAGCTTTTCAAAATTTTTATTTTATTTTATTTTTTCATAATCCCTTGAAACTACAGTGGTTGTTTCTGAGGCCTAGAGGCCGCTGTGCTAAGGGAGACCCTGGATCAAGTTAAGAAAGAGGGAGGGTTCTAGGAAAGGTCAACCTTAGAGTAGGCAAAGCTAGGTTCTTTCTGTCCAACTGGTGCTGGTTTTTCCACCTTACTGAACTGCCTCCTTTCTGTGCCATGGAATCATGCCTTGGGTGTCCCAAATAGTAGGGTGCAGTGGAAAGAACTTGGATGGCAAATCAAATGTTCTGGGTTCTAGTCTCGACTTTGTCCATTTGTGATTTCATTGGACAAGTGATTTCTTTTCTCTGGTCGTTAATATCCTCCCCTGTAAAATAAAGGGGTTGAACTAGCTTAAGTTCTATCCAGCCTCTAGACACTCTCCAGTTTGTACCTTCTGATTTTCAAGTCTCTTTTTTCTCCCTCTACCCCGCCATGTGAGGCTTCCCTGGCCAAGCAGATGGAAGAGTCCTTGTATATCCCCCTGCTGGGGGAATGGTCTAGAAGAGAGTTCTGAACTTGGTAGTACAAGATCTCAGAATGAGCCCCAGCTCTGACACTTGCTAGTTGTGTGACAGAACCTAGTTTCCTTATCTATAAAATGGAGATAATAACTTATATTCCTCACCTCTCAGAAGGGGTTATTGCATTGTGAATTATAAAAGCTAGAAATGTGTGCTGCTGTGACCTGGATCTCTGCAGGTAGTGTTTCCCTAGAATTGCCCTGAGGCTCCCAGACTTGACCCAAACCTATTGATTTTTACTCATCTCATGACGGAACTAAACCAGAATATGGTCTCCTAGAGGGAAAATTATTAATAATAACAGCTCATGTTTCTATAACTCTTTAAGGTTTACAATGTATTTCCCTACTGACACTGTGTGCTAGTGTACCATTGTCTTGATTTTACAGATGAGGAAACTGAGACCTAGAGAAGACAAGAGACTTGCCCAAGGTCACACAGATACTACTGGAAACAGGACTTAAACCAGGGTCTTCTGACTTTTAAACTGAATGTTCCTTCCACTAACATTGTCACTTCTACCCCACCCAGGCCTCGCTCATCCACCTCTATGCTCTCTGTCCCTGCACAGATGCATCTCCATCTGAAGGTGTCAACCTCAATGCCCCCAACAGCCTGGGGGTCAGTCCTATGTGTGCCATCTGTGGGGACCGTGCCACGGGCAAGCATTATGGGGCCTCCAGCTGCGATGGCTGCAAAGGCTTCTTCCGCAGGAGCGTGAGGAAGAACCATATGTACTCATGCAGGTGAGCATAGGACAGGAAGAAGCTTGGGATATCCGTCTACCTATGCCCCTGGATAGAGTGCTGGAGTAGGAATCAGGAAGGTATGGGTTCAAATCAAATGTCCCTGATGCTTATTACTCATGTGGCCATGGGTAAGTGAGGTAACCTCTCTGTGCCTCAGTTTCCTTATCTATAAAATGGGAATATAATAGCACCTATCTCATAGGGTTGGTATAAGCCAGACTGGGTTCAAGACCTACCTCTGACCCTAAGCAAATCACTTAACCTCTCTATGGGACTCTTGAAGGCTATGATTTACAGAAAAGGTGACAACCTATATTGGTAGAGGGAATTTTCCATGTGTGGGAATTTTCTGTACCAGTGAAATCACAAGTCCAATCCATATATATCCATCATCACCACCATCGTCATCATTGTCATCATCATGATGATGATGACAATTCAAGATCAGGTCATCACCACCAAAAATTACAGAGGGATTGGCCATAAGGAATTCAGACTTATTGATAAATACAAGGAAATGGTAGAAATTGCAAACACATCACAACAGGCTATGAAAATTTAATACCTGCTGAATACCTAGCAACATATAACCTGTTGACCAGAATTGTATGTACCAGAAGCTTATTACCTTTCATGGATAAGACATGACAAGTCCCTACCACAATTCTCTATCACAAGTGCAGACCCCAAAATATCTTGGAGAACTCAAATAGTAACTAGACCATTATCACAAGCCAAACTATTCCCCACAATTACCTATCACATTGGTCAATCAATCACATTGATCCATAAAAAATTTAAAGAACATTTTCTGTAGATGTCGCCATAACAAGTATGCATCATCCCCAAGCTTCGTAGAATGAGAAGCTTCCAAAATACAGTCATTAACAGTGAAACTCACAGCCACGTAGGGACAGGATGAGGAGCATGGCATCCCTGTTGTCCCAGATGCTCCAGGGGGTATACCTACCAAGGATGCTTACAACACTTTTTCCACCTATTCAACAGTCTGCAGCACATTAAGCCTGAAGGCTTATGATAGTGACTGTCCCAGGACCTTTTCTAGCTGAACTCCATCAAGCAAGATGAAAAGAACAATGTTTCTGCAATCAACAGCAGATGACCACCCCTCCTATTTTACTAAGAAGATTGAGGCCATCTGCTTTACATCTCTTAACATTATAACATTCCTTCCTTTCTGGTCCCAAAGGATACTAATAGTAAAAAAGGTTAACATTTACATGGCACTTTCCATAATGTGTATCATTTGAACCTCACGACAACCCTCATCCACTTCCCTGGCTTCAGTTATGGCCTCTAAGTAGATAGCTCTCAAATCTAGGCCTCTAACCCAAAGCTTCAGTCTTACATTTAGAACTTCCTGCTTGATACCTCTAACTGGACATCCTACCGATACGTCAAATTGAATTTGTCCAAAGCAAGACTCATTATCTTCTCCTCTCAGCCCCAAAATGCTCTTCCTCTAACATCCCTATTTTCTATTGATTGTAATACTACTACCCTCCATTTGCCCAGGCTCAAAATTTCAGTTATCTTTGACTCATTCCCATTTCCTCAACCCCCATATTCAATCAGCTGCCAAATCCTGACCATCCTGCCTCCATAATATCTCCCACATTCATGTTTTTCTCTTGACTAACAGTTACCAGCTTAATTCAGTCTTTCACTACCACTTGTCTGGATTATTATCTCAGCTTTTCTCCCTGCCTCTAACCTGCCTACTCTTTGATCCGTCCTTCACACAATGCCTAGGCAACTTTCCCAACACACTGCTTTGATCATCTCGTTCCTCTAGTCAACAACCTTCTGAAGGTTCCCATTTGCCTTCCAAATAAAATATAAACTGCTTAACCTGGTATTCAGTGTCCCTTACAAATATGATCCAGCCCACTTGTTTGGCCTCATCTCTCACTACTCCCCTACACTTATTCTATATTCCAGGCAAACTGGACTCTTGTCTTCCCATCCCAACCTTTTCTTATGCCACCCCCCTTGCTTTATGCCATTCCAGCAGAATGTAAGCTCCTTGAGGGCAGGAATTATTTCATTTGTGTATTGTACCCCCAGTATCTAACTCAGTACCTCACAGAAATGGGAGCTTAAGAAATATGTATTGAATCAAATTAGATTTGTTCATTACATCCTGCAGGCTAGAATGGATATCTCTTACAGTTCCATCTTCTAAAACCTTCCTTTCTTTTAAGGCCCATCTTGGGACCCACTATGTCCATGAAGCCTCCCTGGACTTCCTCCAGCTGAAATTTTGTCCTAGTACTTTGCCTGTACCTTGTTTCACTGACCTACTGCTTTGTATACTGGTTATTTGCATATATGACTTTCCCTGTGTTAGTAGTAAGCTCAGAATCATGGAATATATGGAAAGGTTTTTAGAGGTTGTCTAGGCCAACCTATACATAACCTCCCCTTCCATATCCCTGACCATCAGTCATCTCAGACTTCTTTTGAAGGCCTCAGGATGGGGAACCCATTACTTCCCAAGGCAGCCCATTATTGTTAGCAAGTATCTAAGCAGAAATCTACCTTTCTGCAATTCCTCCCATTGATTCTAGTTCTGCCCTGTGGGACTACGCAGGGTAGGTATTCACATGACAGTTAGAATACTCCCCATTATGCACTGAAGAAAGTATGAACTTCTTATTCTGGCATTCAAGACCCTCCTTAGCCTTTCCTTCTCACACTACTGTCCTTTGCATGTCCAATGTTCCAGTCTATTTGCTTGTTTCATGGCCCTTTGAAAGCAGAAGCTTCATCTTGCTTGTATCTGTTTCCACTGCGCTGACCCCAATGTTGTGGACATGGTAGGTACTTAATATCTGTTGAATGGCATGGAATTGAATTTCCATTTTCTCTCACCACTCCTATTTCTCTCTCCCCTCCCCCCCAACTCCTCCCCCATCAGGTTTAGCCGCCAGTGTGTGGTAGACAAGGACAAAAGGAATCAGTGTCGTTACTGCAGGCTGAAGAAATGCTTCCGGGCAGGAATGAAGAAGGAAGGTGAGCTTGGGCTGCCCATCCTCCACCCTTTTGGGGCAGAACCATGATTTTATGGCTTGGCCAGTGGCCCTGGGTTGAGATGGTTAAGAAAAATGGCAAGCTAATGGTGGAGAAGAGGGTGGGGCCATGTTCTTGAAATAGAATCGAAGAGATAGCTGGCTTCTCCTTCCTCTCCCTGCTACACAGACTCACCCAGCCAAGGGTGTGGAGAGAAGGTCTGGGTTGATGAGTTTACCCTCTACCAGAGGACTTGGAAAAGGGTGGTGCCATTTCACACAATTTGCATTTTCTCTCAGTCCTACCCTACCCCCTCCCTCCCTTCTCAGCCTCATTTATACTCTCCAGGGAAGGTAAAATGGAAAGATTACCAGCCTGGGAATCAAAGACCTGGGGTTAATCCTTATTTTGCATCCTCACTCATTGGAGAATCACTTTCCTAATCTGTTAAAAAAAAAAAAAAGGGGGTTTGGATGAGATCTGAAGTTTTTAATCTTTTTTTGTATGTGTCTTAGAATCCTTTTGCAATCTGGTAAAACTTATGGACCTCTTCTCAGAATAATGTTTTTAAATGCCTATAGTAAAATATCTAGAATTACAAAAGAAACCAGTTGAACTGAAATACACTTATAAATTTTTTTTAAAAAACAAGTTCATAGACCTCAGGTTAAGAACTCCTGGACTAGAGAGTCTCAAAAGTGCCTTCCATTTCTGACATTCTGTGATATAACTGTGACTATGACATTTGCCCATGGAATCCAATGTAAGGTTGCCTTTCCACTTTGGGCCTCAGTTTCCTCAACTCTAAAATGGGTCACTTACAATTTTAAATCCCATGATCTGTCATCCTTGCCACACATAGAGTATGTGAAGCCAGGAAGCTGTCCATAGTAGCCACTCTATACATGTTTATTAAATGAATTAATTTTAGGATTATAGATTTAGTACTGGAAAGGACCTTAGAAGCCATCTAGTCCAAACCCCTCCTTTTACAGATGAGGAAACTGAGGCCTGGAGAAGTGAAGCAACTTGCCCAAGTCCATGTAAGCAGGAAAGAGTCAGAGGTAGGATTCAAACCCAGGCCCTCTGACTCCATATCTAGCAGTCTTTCCACTGTCTCACACTGCCTCACTTTTATGTTTCCAGTCAAATATTCTTCAATGAACTTTCACACCTCCCATTCCCACCCATCCTGTAGCTCTGTGATTAGCTCTGTCCCCTGTCCTATGTACACACACACATACACACACACACACACCCCAAAGCACATACATGGAACCAGGGCTGGCTTTTCACAAAGCCATGAAAGCTTTTCTCTGGAGCCTGTCCTCCTTCCCTCTTGGCCCTTACTCTTCCTCCCAGACACCTTGATCTTCTTTGGGCATTGGCTCTTTATCCTGTTCCAGCAGGTTGTTATTCTTAGCTCATTGCCCCAAATGCTTCCCATGGTTATTTGCATTTTAACAAAAATGGCTTTTTTCCATGGTGGTATTTCAGGCACTGAACAAGCAGAAGGGTATTTTTTTGTCTGGAGGGGGTGACTCAGCAGACAGCCACCCACTCTGCCTATGCATAAGGCCAGATTTAAATAGAAACACTCAAATACCTTTATACCATGTGCAATCATAGCATATTGGCAATGAAGAGCCTTTAGAAGTCTTTTAATTGACTGACCTTTGTCATTTTACAGGCACAGAAAGGGGAAGGGACTTCTCTAAATCACAGAGTAAGACTATCTAGTCTGGAGCTAGGACTGGAACCCAGAGCCTTGGCTCCCCCTCCAAGGCGTCCCTGACTTTTGCACTGTCATCTCTTTGCACACACTGTTTAACAGACATTTCGTACTCATGACTGAGAGAATCGCTCTCCCTTCCTTGACTCTTATGATCATCAAGCTGTCTTCCTACTATACAAATCTAGGATTCTAGGATACTCTACGCCCACAATCCTATAGTAATCCTATACCCGATACACCTACATGCACACTGTCATCCAGGAGCGATGCTTCTCAGACTTCTTAGGAGAGCTGTTGGCTGTGGGATGAGATTTCCAGGTTGTTGGAGATAAACTTCTTGTCTACTTGCCCCACTTGCCAGAAGTAACAATGTATACCAGGCCAGTGGAAGGTATATCTGATGCTACTGTCGGATGCCCAAGTATAATTGGGGAGGACTGGTTGGTAACAGATTAGTTCGTTGGTTATTTACAAGGCTGGGATAACTTTTCTGTTGATGTACGCACAACAATTAATGCGACAGCAGGTCCAGCTTACTGATTGCCACTGGTGTCAGTCTTTGGGTAAGTCATGGTATTGGTGTTTCCACTGAGCTGCTATGAAATACCTCCATAATGGCTCACAGCACCTAACTTCCTTTCTCCTGTCCAGTGGGAGAATCCAACACCAAGAAAGATTTCCTTGGATAGTTCATTCATTGATTTGGGAAGGCCATTCTTTTGGGAGTTTTGGCCATTAAGGTTCTCCTCCTGGTAATCACGTCAGAAGTATTTGGAAATAGAAACCTCAGAAATGGAGATAATAAAGTAGTCAGTAGTCCCTAAAGCATGGTAGACTTAGCAATCGCCCAATTATCCCTCATTTGGAATGCTGGAGTCTCTAGGCTTTATCTCAATATCTTCTGAAGATTCTGTCTAACACCTAACCTTTTTCCCCCTCTTAGCCAGAATGAAAACACGTCAGTCAACAAACATTTATTAAACCTTATTATGAGCCAGGCACTGTGCAAGGCACTGGGAATACAAGAAAGGCAAAAAAAAAAAAAGAAAAGAAAAGAAAAACCTCAGTTCTTAGGTTCTGGATGATCTATCTGGTTCCTTCTGCCCTCATATTGGCTCCTAAAAGTTGGAACAGTCTCTGATGATCCTGATGGGGCATTCACCTGCTTGAGATTGGTGGTGTGCTTACTATGGGCCAAGCACTGTGCTGAGTGCTAGGGATACAAAGAAAGGCAACATACAGTGTCTGCCTTCTGGGAGTTTACATTCTAACAGGGAAGACAGCATAGAAATAAATACATAAAAGATACAGAGTAGATGGAAGCTGACTTTTGAGGGGAAGACTTTAGCAGGTTGTGCAACAATACTATCTCTTTGGAGGAGACCCCAGGGCTAAGCTTTTGGTCCTAGAGAGGGTAAAATTTTCCTTACAACCAGAAAAAGGAGAAACTTCTGTCAGGGTCACAGCCTCTAGACTCAGAGAATCCCTTGGTCTCCAGAATCCAGCCCAGAGACAACTGGGTCCCAGGATAACAACTTGTATGCTAATAGTACTTTATAAAGTATACAAAATACTCTCTTCAAAGCTACTGTGTGAGGTAGATAGTGCAAATGCATTGCCTCCATTTTGCAGATGAGGAAACTGAAGCCCAGGCCAGAGAAGTGACTTGCCCATGATCACACAACTAATTAGAAGTGGAGCCAGGGCTAGGAGGGCCCAGGTGTTTTGACTCCGAGTTCAGAGCTCCAATCATTTTGCTCCTAGGAGGTGGAGAGCAATACAGAATAGTGGATCGAGTCTCTAGAGTCAGAGGACTTGAGTTCAAATCCTGCTTCTATGTGACCTTAGGCAAGTTAACTTCCCCTCTCTGAATCTGTTTCCTCATCTGTAAAATGAGAGGATTGGACAAGAAGCCTTGAAGGTCCCCTCTGGCTCCCGATCTAGGATCCTATGTAAGGAAGTAAAAGGGATGGTTAAAATGGGAACACTAGAAAATCCCAGGCCCCAGCATGGCCATCAGGGCATACAGACTCTCTGGGAAATCTAGGCTCATCCTCTGCCCCAGCTCTGCCCCTGGTCTGTTAATATTCAATAGAAGTTACATTAGGTCCACGACCTGGCTAATACTGAGCAAACATTTGGAAAACATCATTCCGTGACTGAACTCGAGCCCAGTGCTGATAACGTGGAGCCTGACCTTGAGGGGGCCTATTTACTGCTGCTGACAGCAGGCCTTTCATCCCGACAACAGGCTTAGCTACTCCCTTGCCCAGGCTTAGTTAGGCTGTCCTGGAAGGAATGCCAGCCCCCTGTTCAAGCTGTTTTGATTAGGACCACAGGCAGCCAGCAGGTGCGGGGGAGGGGGGGAATATCCCCCTTTTTTGTTGATCAGAGAAGAGATAGTCCCAGGTAAAAAATCTCAAGTGACAAAGGGACATGAAAACTCTCCCCCAAGCTGATGGAAGAAATGATTTCCTGCCCTGAGAAGGGAATCAAAGTATCCTCTTTAGCATCTTGTAGGACAATTATGTCACATCCCTGCTGGGGCTCAGTTTCCTCATCTATTAAATATGAGTCTATTAAACATCTATTAAATATTTATTAAAATTGGACTAAGGTCCCTCCCAGCTCTGACAAACTGTGTTTTAAGTTCCCTACTAGTTCTGACATTCTATGTTCTGAGTTCCCACCTAGCTCTTGACGGTCTCTCCTTCCCAGCTCTGACATTGTGAATTCTAACGTCCCTTCCAACTCTGACAATCTGGGTTCTAAGGTCCCTACCAGTTCTGACATTTTGTGTTCTAAGGTCCCTCCTAGCCCTGACATTCTGTATTCTAAGGTCCCTTCCAGCTTTAACGCTTCATATCCTAATGCCCCTTCCAGCTCTGACATTCTGTGTTCTGAGGTCTCTTCCAGCTCTGACAATCTGGGTTCTAAGGCCCCTTTCAGCTCTGATATTCTCTGTTCTAAGGTCTCTTCCAGTTCAGACATTCTCCATCTGCAGATATTCACTGCTCTTAGTCAATATCATAGATTGAGCAACCACAATGCAGAGCCATCAGATGGGATAATACAGGCTGTTACAAAAGTCTTCATGCGGTTTTAAGATAACAGATTTTTAGAACACCCTGTACAAATGCTTACGTGCTATATAAATGCTAGCAATAGTAATAATAGTTATTATTGTTACCTAGTAATAAGTGTGTAAGTATCTCGAGAAAGGAGAAACATAGAATTAGAAGTAGAACAGAAATTAACAGTCAACTCAGATCGTCAGAGCTAGAAGGGAACTTAAAGGTCATCTTGTTGAAAGTCCTTTTACTGGTGGAGAAACTGAGGTCCAGAGATGAAAAGTGACCTGCCCAGGATGACACATAGCAAATGACAGAGCTGAGACTAGAACAGGGGTGGGAAACCTGTGACCTTGAGGCCACATGTGGCCTTCTAGGTCCTTGGATGTGGCCTTTTGACTAAGTCCAAATTTGACAGAACAAATCCTTTTATTAAGGGGATTTGTTCTGTGAAGTTTGGATTCAGTCAAAGGGCCGCACGTTCCCCACCAACTATTCCTGAGTATTAACCCAATACTGTTTCCCCTATAGTAAGCTGGAACTTAGTTTCAGACTTCAAGCCATTAACAAGTCAAGATGTCCCTTAGGTGCCAGTTGTATCATGGATCCCTGTGACAGTCTGGTGAAGTTATCTCAAAACAGTGTTTTTAAATACATAAAATGAAATACATTGGGTTATAATGCAAGCAAATTATGTTGAAATAAAGTTATCAAAATCTTTTTTAAAAAAACAAGTTCATGGACTCTAAGTTAAGAGCCTCTGCCCTAGAAGAATATTGGGGTGAGAAGGGACCTTGGAACACATCTAATTCAATCTCCCACTTTAATAAATGTTGACTGAATGGAAACAAATGCAGAAATCCCCTTTATAATATGACTGAGCAGTCAGTCGATAAACATTCATTAAGTACCCACTAATTGCCAGGTGCTGTACTAAGCGGGGATGCAGCGAAAAACCCAAGACAGCTCACAGTCTAGTGGAGGAGACGACATGCAAACAACTACATATATGCAAGCCTTGCAAGCTATATATGGGGTAACTTGGAAATAATCAATTGAAGGAAGGCACTAGAATTAAAGGAGATTGGGAAAGGCTTCCTGTAGAAGGAAGCATTTTATCTGAGATTTGAAGGAAGCTAGGGAAGCTGGAGGCAGAGATGAGGAGAGAGAACATTCCAGGCATGAGGGATAGCCAGGGAAAAGTCATGGAGTTGGGAGATGGCGTGTTATATGCTAAGAATAGCAAGTAGGCTGTTGGAGCTGGGTCCTGGAGTATGTGGAGTGAAGTGTTAAGAAGACCAGAAAGGTGGGAAAGGGCCAGGTTGTGAAGGGCTTTTTGATATTTGATCCTGAAGGTAGTTGGGAGCTACTGGAGTTTATTGAGTAATGGAATAAATGCATAAATGATCATCTAGCCTCTGCTTGACTACTTCCAGTGACGAAGACCTCACTACCTATTGAGGTAACCCATTCCGTGGCTGGATAGCTCCTGTATATTGTCTGTATATTGACCCAGACTCTGTCTCCCTATAAATTTCCTCCATTGCTCCTCATTCTACCCTCTGGTGTCAAGCAGAACAAAGAGAATTCTTTCCCATGATAGTTCTGTAAATACTTCAAGACTGAGATTGTGTATCTCTTCATCCCCTCCTTATCAGTCCCAAATCTTCTTTAATCCTAAAGGCAGCTAGATGGCACACTAGATAGAGTGCTGGAGTTGGGAAGACTTGAGTTCAGATCTGGTCATAGGTGCTAGCTGTGTGACCCTCGGCAAGTCACTTAACCTCTTTCTGTCTCAGTTTTCTCTACTGTAAAATGGGAATAATAGCATCTACCTCCCAGCATTGTTGTGAGGATCAAATGAGATGATATTTGTAAAGTGCTTAGCACAATGCCTGGTACATAGGAAGAGTTTAATAAATGTTTATTTCCTTCCTTTCTCTCCCTGGTTATATTCCTTTATATGGGCTTTAAGAATATTAGCATGTGACAACCATATAACACTTTAAAATTTACAAAGCACTTTACATATGTGATCTCATTTAGTCCTCACTACCCCTCTTTGAGGTAAGTATTGTTGGTATTATTTTCATCCCCATTTTATAGATGAGGAAAACTGAGTCTTAGAGAGGTTAAGTGACTTACCCAATATCACACAACTACTGTCAGAGGCAGGATTAGAACCCAGGTCTGTTTTGATTTGAAGTCCAGCAGTCTATACAGTGCTGCCTCCTTGCTCCAATGTATTTCTGTCTTTCTTGGCAAGAGTAGTATGTTGCAGTAGAAAAAGTTCTGAGCTTGGAATCAGGAGACCTGGTTCTAGTCCTGGCTCTCTCACTTAACTCAAAGCCTCAGTCAGACCCTGTAATCACCCCTTTGGGCCTCCAGGGGAAGAGGGGACAGAAGGAAGAATCATACCTGCCTTCCCCTACCCTCTAGGGATTTTGTGAAGTAAAATAAAACAAAATGAGGGGCAGATGAGAAAGCCATTTGCAAGCCTCCTGCTCCTCTGTACTCAGGTAAGGAACTGTCACTGCTTCCCTTTGACAGGACTAATTGTCACTTAGGTAAGATACTGTCCTCCAGGCTGGCCCCACCCATCTTGCAGAGGCCAGGGCCCTGGGTGGTCTGTCCCCACTCTTCCTCCCTCTTGGAAAAAATGGCAGCATGGACTTTCCCTGATGCCAGCCATCCTTGGGGAATGACCCTAAGGGAGGGGACAATTCCTTTGCCCATAGACCACATAGATCTTTCATACCCTTTAACTTACAAAGTTTTTTCATATTTTTTTTTCTCACTTGATCTTCTCACAGTAGTCCTTTAAGGCAGGTAAGGTGGGTGTGATTATTTCCATTTTACAGATGGGGAAGCTAGGGCACAGAGAGGGGAAGTTACTGGCCAAGGTCACACAGCTAGTTAGTGGTAAGCAGGTGCTAAAGTCCAAGACTCCTAGTTTTTAGAAGTTTTTTTTTTTCTTACTCTACCACTGGAACCGCCATAGCTGTAGTTTCTCCATCAATGATAAACCAGTCTATGTCAAAGGCAGGAACTGAACCCAAGGACTCATCTTGATTTTCCATCTCAGGCTTGTGGTGAACTAGATGTGGGGTAAAGTGAGGTCCATCCAGCAGTCAGTCAATTGACAAGCTCACAACGTGTCATCACTGTCTAAGTACTGGGTATGCAGAGAAAGGGGAAGTTCACCTTCTAATTGGGGAGACAACATGCAAATATCCGTGTACGTGCAAGATATCTACAGTATACATAGAAGATAATCTCAGAGGGAAGGGACTAGCAGGGCTAGAGAGAAAGAGTCCCAGGAAAGGCCTTCTATGGAAGGTGGGAGTTGGGCAAGAGCCTTGACAGGGCGGTTAAGAGATGGAGGTGAAGAGGGGTACAGCCAGTGTAAAGTCCCACAGATAGGGGATGAAGTGCTGTGTGTAAGGGAGAACAAGGAGGCCAGTGATGCAGGATTAAAGAATGCATGAAGAGGAGAAAAGTAAAGACTGGAAAGGTAGAAAGGGTCCAGGTCATTTAGAGCTTTAGATGCCAATCAGAGGACTTCATATTTTATCCTGGAGGTAACAGGGAGTTGCTAAAGTCCATTGAGTGAGGAAAGAGAGGTGTTGTGTGTGTGTGTGTGTGGTGTGAGAGAGAGACAGACAGACAGACAGACAGAGACACAGAGACAGAAAGAGAAAGAGAGAGACAGAGACAGAAAGACAGATAGAGACAGATCAACAGAGAAAGAGACCGAGACAGAAAGAGAAGGAGAGGCAGAAACAGAGACAGAAAGAGAGAGAGACAGAGACAGAGAAAGAGAGGCAGAGACAGAAAGAGAGAGGTGGAGACAGAAATCAACAGACAGACAGAAAAACTGAGACTGAGACAGAAAGAGAAAGAGAGAGGCAGAAACAGAGACAGACTTAGAGACAGAGTCAGATCTGCATGTTAGAGAAATCACTTTGGCATCTGCATGGAGGATAGATTAGATTGGGGAGAGAGACTTGAGGCATGGAGACCACATCAGAAGGCTATTACAGTAGGCTGGGTGAAAGGTGATGAGGACCTGAATCTCGTGGTGATTGTGTAAAGAGATAGAGAAGTACATGAGAGCTTCTGTAAATGTAGAAATGACAGGATTTGGCAAAGGATCGAGTATCTGAGGTGAGGGGGATCGAGTCATTAATGACACTGAGATTTCAAGCCTGCTTCTCCAAAAGGATGGTCGTGTGCTCAATACGGATAGAGAAGTTTTGGTTGGATTTGAGGGAAAAGATAATGCATTTTGTTTGGGGAGTGTTGAGTTTGAGATGCCTTGAAGACATCCAGTTCAATAGGGGGTTATTAATGCAATACTGTAGCTCAGGAGAGAGATTAAGGCTGGATATATAGGTTTGAGAATCATCTGCAGAGAGATAATTGAACTCAGAGAAACTAATGAGATCACCAAGTGAAATCATAGAGAGGGAGAAGAGAAAAGGGGCCAGGACAGAGCCTTGGGGGACACCCACGATTAGCAGGCATGGTATAGATGAAGAACCAGTAAATGATTCCTAGGAATGGTCAGACAGGTAGTTAAAAGCAGTGTAAGCAAAACCTAGGAAAGAGAAAGTGTCCAGCACAAGCTGAGAGGTCAAGAGGAGAAAAATTGAGAAAAGACCTTTAGATTTGGCAATTAAGGGATTGCTGGCAACTTTGGAGAGGGCAGTTTTGGTTAAATTATGAGACTGGAAGCCAGGTACAGTGGGTTTAGAAGGTGAATGACAGGAGAGGAAGTGGAGGTCTCTAGTATAGATAGCTCTCTCAAAGAACTTAGTGGTGAAGAGGAGGAGATACAGGAGAGGAGATAGCAGGGACTTATGATAAACTGTACCTTCTCAAAGAGAAGAAACAGTACTGGCCTGAGCAATCAGACCACCTTCTCCACGGCCTGTTCTCCTGGCTTCCATGCATAGTCAGGCATTAGCCTACTTTTGTAGCCTCATCTCCTCTAACACATTCTAAGTTCTAGATCAACTGAATGACTCATGTTCCTCCAAATATATCCCACTCTTTCTCACTTCCATATCTTTGCTCATGATGTTTCTTATGCCTGAAATCTCCCCCTGCTCCCCCATGTACACACTCTACCTATTGACATCCTGCTAGTCCCTCAAAGCCAATCTCAAATACCACTTCCTCCAGGAAGCCTGATCCCACTCACCCATCCAATTAACAAAAACCTTTCCTTCCTTGTACCTCAAAATAATACTTTATTTGCCCTTCTCCAATGTACTTATCACATTCCACTTTGTATTCTATTCAGTAATATCCTGGTCTTGTCTCTTTGATTATACAATAAACTCCTCAGGTTCATAAGATTTAGAACTGGAAGGACTCTTACTGATCGTCTAGTCCTATGTCCTCAGTTTACAGGGGAAGAAATTGAGATCCAGTAAAGTTAAATTGCTGAAGGTCTCAGAGATAGTAAGTGGCTGGGCCAGGATTCGAGCCTGCATCTTGTGACTTGAAATCCAAGGATCTTTACACTACACACCATACCACCCTTGTAGACAGGCTCTGTACCGAATTTATTTTTGAGCCCCACTCCCTCTCAGTGTCTTGGATGTAGCAGGCACCTAATATCCTTGTTGAATTAAATTCACAGACAGCGAACAGATGGTGTTGTTGAAGAGTAGGTCACTTGGACCTCACCTGGGATCCAAGCTGAATGAAGTCAGTGCATACAATCTGCAGATTCTTCTACCGTTTCAGTCCTTCCTCTCTCAACTCAGTGTCCATCTGTCCCTTTTGACTTATAGCTGTCCAGAATGAACGGGACCGGATCAGTACACGGAGATCAAGCTATGAAGACAGCAGTCTCCCGTCCATCAATGCCCTCCTACAGGCTGAAGTACTCTCCCAGCAGGTACCAGGCCAGCCTTAGCAGGACAGGGGTGGGAGTGAGAGGAGTGGGGTAGGGGTTGGGGGGGAAGAGGCCTGGAGGGCTCCCAAAATGCTGCAGGGATCAAGGGGAAATGTGCTTGGAATATTTCAAAAGATCTGTAGGACCATAGAACTTTATAACATAGAATACTGAATGTTAGTGCTGGGAGAAATCTTAGAGCATAGAATGTTAAAATTGGAAGGAATCTCAAAACAAAGGAGGCATAAGCAGCAAGGGACCCTCTCATCCAATCCATCTCTCTCTTTTTCCAAACAGAGAGAGAGAGAGAGAGAGAGACCTGAAGAGAGGGAGTGATTTAGCTGGGATCACACATCTAGTTCTGGCAGAGCTGGAACAGCAAGGGGATAGTTAGGTCCCCTGAGTCTTGTGGGATTTTCTGATCCCAGCCAGTCAGGGTCAGGTCAGGCAACTACAGATCTTAAGTTCTAGCAGGGAGTATACAGGCCCATCCTCACCAAGATTGGCAGCTTTGGGCCTCCCATTTTTTCCCCTCTTCTGAGACTCCTATAACCGTCAGTAATAGCTTCTGGGTCAGTCCCAAGGACTCTGTAGACCAGGGCTTTGCCTCCAATCATCATTCAGAACGATCATCTGTGGGGAGTCAAGGCTGTCTGGATAGGGATAAGGATCATATGCCTGATCTCATCCCTCACCCCTTATTGCAGTATAATGCTATTTTTTGTAGTACATAAATCCACCTGTTCACATTAAAAAAAATTCTTACCTCAAATTAATGTAACTTATGGGAAGAGATGAAAGTGAACTTGAAGTAGGGAGGACCTCTTCTAGAATCAGTTCTACCATATGCTGTCTGTGCAATCTTGGGCAGGTCATTTCTTTCTGAGTAGCCTTTTCCTTATTTGAAAAATGAGTAGGTTTGGTGAAGGGGTATTGATGGTCCCCTTCTAGCTCCTACATTCTATGACCAGGGTTCTGCTACCTAGTACTTTCATCAGCACTTGTAATGGATTGACAGTACCTCAGTGACATTGGGAAAGTCATTTTTCCTTTCTGGTCTTGGTTTTGTCAACTAATTCCCTGTGTGATCCTAGACAAATCACTCCCCTGTTTGTGTCTTGGGTTCTTCATCTATAAAATGAGAGAGATGAACTAGATAACCTCTAAAGAAAGGGTTAAAATATTTTGATAACTATATTTCAATATAACTGGTCTCCATTATAATTGTTTGTATTTTATTTTATTCATTTAAAAATATTCTGGGAAGGGGCCCATAAGTTTCTCTAGATGACCCCAGGAGTCAATGACACACACAAAAAGATTACAAATGCCTGCTCTAAGGTCCCTTTCTGCTCTATTCTGTGAGAATATGATTCTAAGTCTGAGGAAGTAGAAAAACTGCCAAGCCTGTGATCAGGAATCTGTTTCTTCTGTCTTCATTCCATTCCCGTAATAATCTCCCTTTTCTCAATATAAATCCTTTGCCTCCCTGGCAGATGACATCTCCCATCTCAGGAATCAACGGGGACATCCGGGCCAAGAAAATCGCTAGCATTGCTGATGTATGTGAATCCATGAAGGAGCAGCTTTTGGTGCTGGTGGAATGGGCCAAATACATCCCTGCCTTCTGTGAACTGCCCTTGGATGATCAGGTATCCCAGAAAGTAGCATAGGGTACATCAGAACATCTTTAGGGTGGGGGAGTTATCACTGCCATTTGAGGTGCTGTGGATATACTCTGTGGATACATGGTGACTACCTTGAGTTTGCCTCCTAGAAATGGCATGGGGCCTGCTTCTGGTAATGGTGGTAAGGCAGCAGGATAATGATGGAAAAAGCATCAAATCTGGTGTCAGAAGACCCAGGTATGAATCTCAGCTCTGCCCCTTAGTACCTGTGTGACCTTGGCCAAGTAATTTTTCCTTTTTGGGCCTCAGTTTCCTTCTCAATAAAATAAGAAGTTGGATTAAATGATTTAAGGTTTCTTCCAGCTCTAACCCTACAATATGACCAAGGCCACACAGTGACTAAGTGGAAGAGCCCTCAGGACTCCCAGAATCACAGGCGCTCAGGCCATAGGACAGAATGTCAGAGTTAACAGGGACCCTGGAACATCAAGAGTCAGAGCGAGATGTAGGGGTGTGCTGGAGCTGGCTCCAGGCAGGAGCTGACTGTTAAACTTTCAGTGTGAGCATTTACACCTTAGAAATCTGCAAAAGCTACCAATTAGGGCTTGATTTATTGTTTTGTTGATTATCTGGACTTTGAAAAAGTCAGAGAGAAAATGCTGACAATGCAGATTATATTTAAAGTGTGCATCACATACATTGAGTCAGTTACTTGTTACCAGCAAGAAGAAATCTTAGAAGCCTATCTAGTCTCAGCCCCTTCATTTTATATAAAAGAAGCTAAGGTCAATTGAGGACTTGCCAAAGGTTATACATCAAATTAATCACGCGTGGATCTGGGACAAGAACACGGGTCTCCTGACCACTTCCCAGCCCATTCCAAATCCCTGGTCTGCTTATGCTACCTCTCAGCAGTGCAGGGCCTGGGTGACACCTTCCCACTTGGGCCTCTGAACCTCTTTCCCTCTCCCCTTACTCAGGTTCCCCTTGACTTTAAAAGGTACTGGCAAACTCATTGTAATACCCGAAGTGTCACTAGCTAATAAAGCTTAACTTCTTCTCCCTTCCCAGTATTATTGGCATTATCACACTATGATATCCTAAAGGAATGAAAAATGGTAGGATTTCAGTGACAGATTGATTTGGGGGACAAGAAAGGCCTCCCTGGAACACCTCAAATAATACCTGTATGTGAGGCTAGGCCACTCTAGAGCTGCACCGGGTAAAGAGGTAGCTTATTCTGCCTTCCATATATCAAACAGTTCCAGGGAATAGTGGAAAGTTTGCAGTCAGAGTGCTGAAGTTTGAATCCCTGTTCTTCTGTTTACTATCTGTGTGGTATAAGGAAGTCACTTCTTCTATAGGGATCTCCCTTTTTCCCATCTATAGAATGTGAGGGGTAGACTGGGCTCTAAGGTTCTCTCTACCTGTGAAGTCCAGGACTCTCATTCTTCAGAGTGGACTGAGCTGGGCCTCTGGCAGGGCACCAGCTCTTTGCCCTCCTACCCAGAGAGGGGCTCATTCTTCTCCAACTGCTTGAACTGTTCCTCCCTCCACCCCCCATGCCAGGCCCAGGTCCATGCATTAATGTTTAATCCCTGCTGTTCCTCCCCAGGAGTCCCAGTGGGTTTAGAGACACTACTAAGCCAACCAATTGTTAACCTCCTTTTCTCACCTAAATCTTGGAACTACTCCTGGGCAGGGGCTCAGAACATTCTGCAGGGGCAGTGATGGGTGGCAGATAGCAAGGGGAATAATTAACCCCCAGTCCCCAGCGATGGCTGGTGTGGTGGCTACCACCAGGGGCCAAGATGGCCTTGGGAAACGGAGCTAAACTGGGCTGCCCTCGGTATATGGGAAACATTTCTGGGAGAATGTCGCTGGTTGGGTCATATGGAATACCTCCTTCTTCAGGGTGGATAAAAGCGTAGGGTGCCCTGGAGACCCACAACAAGTCTACTTCCAGAGCTGGGTTTGATTTTGGTCAAATCACTTTCCTCCTCTGAGCCTTGTTTTTCCATCTTTGAAATGATGTTGTACTAAATAATCTCTGAGGCTGTTCCATCAGGACCTACCATTCAGTGTTCTATGTCTTAAGGCTGTATCCAACTCAGAATGTCTATGACTTTGCTCAGACACAGGGAATTAGAGCTGCTCTTGTCTCTCGGACTCGGGGTTAGAAGATTTGGGTTCAAGTCTAGGCTTTGCCACTAATTTGCTGTTATATCGTGGTTGGGCAGATGATCCTTCTGAGCCTCAGCTTCTTCATCCATGAAATGGTTACTTTAATCCCTGCCCTGCTGAACCCCACAGGGATGCTGGGATGATTCAGCACAGTGATGAATAGAAAAGCACTTTAGAAAAGGTAAAATCCTGTTCACAGGGAAGGCATGGTTATTGTTCTCATAGCAGAGCTGATGTGGCCGGTGCTTCAAAGGCAGAGAGCAGCTGTGAGACTCTCTAAAGTCCACGGGACTACTTAGCAGCAGTGTTGGGACGAGAAGTTTCTAAATTCTAGTCACCTGATGTGGAAGGCACACGGCCTCATCTAGATTGGCAGCCTCCTGGGGCCACGGGCCACATGTTTCCCCGTACCGGGCTCTTGAAGTAAAGTAGAAAGAACAGGGATGAAAACTCATTTTCAGCCAAGGAATTTACTGCTTTCCTCTGGGTAGGAGAATGGAATGGCAGGCATAGGAGGGGTGTCTCCTAAGAAGCTATTAGTTACCTCCTTCCCTACCCTAAGGAAAGAGCTTGGCTGATGGGAGAACTTGTTACCTTTTGCTCTGACCAGTAAAAGTGATTTTAGTCTTCCTAATACAGTCTTGCAGATAGGAGCACCATGGTTACCAACTGTCCAGCGTTTTTACCAGCTAGCTTGCCCAATGATGTACAGCTGTTCTCATATATATAAGCATAACAGGGACAATAATAATAGCTAGCACTTTATACTGCCCTAGTAGTCTGTGTAACACCTGTCAAAGAATAGACCAGCCATCCAGGTTGCTTGGTCTCTTTGGGGTTCAGTTACCTCATCTATAAAATCAGAGGGATTATACTAGACTTCTAAGGTCCTTTCTAGCTCTAAATCCATTATTCTATGACCTTCTCCCTTGAGTTCCCAGGATGCTGACCCTTCTCTCTTGACTTTCAGGTGGCCCTGCTTCGGGCTCATGCTGGGGAACACCTGCTGCTGGGGGCCACCAAACGGTCCATGGTATTCAAGGATGTGTTACTGTTAGGTGAGTGCTCTGACTTTTAATTCTGCCTGACCAATTGACCTGAAAGGAACTTCCATAAGGAAATTCCATGGGAATAGGGCCATGGGAAGAAGAGCATGATGAGTGTTTCCTGCCTTGGGTGGGGAGAGTCATCAAGGAATGAAAAGAGAAAAGAAAGAAAAAAGGAAAGAAAGAGAATCTTGAATCTCTTAGAGTCTTTCCTACCTCCAAAGTACAAAATCCGTGACTTGGGGTCTGTTGAAAAGACCTTTCTTTAGATGTGACCTGTTAGAGCACTGTGTAATAGAGCCCTGGACTCAGTGTCTACCTCAGTTTCCCATTCATAAAATGGAAATAAGCGAGATTGTTTAGTGGATTGGGAGTCAGGAGGTCTGTTTTCAAATCCTGACTTTGCCAGTTATTCTTCGGTCTTTCTGGTTCCCACCTGGTTCCACATCTGCAAAATAAATGGGCTGAACAAAATGATTGATCTCTAAGGTCCTTTCTGGCTCTAAATGGATGGATGACCTCATGACTCCTGCCCTGCTGGCCTCATTGGCTCTTGTGAGGATCACAAAAGATTGTGTCTGCAAAAATGATTTTGCAACCAAAAAGCACTATGTAAACACCAGCTATTGTTATTAGAATAGGAACATTATTTTCAAGGCCTGCCATATATGTGCATGATGTATACATGTGTGTGCACATACATACATATATGTATATGCATGTACAATGTGTATAAGTATGCACAGATGCATGCATATGTGGGTGTAAAAGTGCATGGTACATGTATTTACAGTAATGCATGTCTGGTTAAATACACAAATGTGTATATAACCCAGAGAAACATATATAAATGTTGTTTGTGTGCACATGTGTTATATGTATACATGCACACGTGTGTATACAGGTGTGTCGCACTTGTGTGTGTGTGTGCGTGCGCGCGTGTGTGTGTGTGTGTGTGTATACACACAAATTAGTCCTCAGAATGTTCACTGAATTGACTGGACTGCTGCGACCTGTCCCCTAACACATTTAGGCAACGACTACATCGTCCCACGGCACTGCCCCGAATTGGTGGAAATGAACCGTGTTGCAGTGCGAATCCTGGACGAGTTGGTGCAACCCTTCCAAGAGCTTCAGATTGATGACAATGAATATGCCTGTCTGAAGGCCATCATATTCTTTGACCCAGGTAGGTGAACTCAAGCAAGCCCTCCCTGACCCCTGATTCAGTGGGAACCAGTCCCATCAGCCCTTACCTGATCAGAGGTATCAACAGGGGCTGTCATTCCCAGATATTAAGTCCCTGAGCCTGTCGTCCTAGGAAGGACCCAGGGAAGTCAGGTCTCCCAAAGGCCTGATGGTGGCAGGGTTTGTCACCCTTGATAAGCCACAAAACAATCATATGATTCATAGGTTCATCGTTGGGATCATAGTTACAGAGTTGGAAGAAACCTCAAGCCATCCAGTCTAAGTATTTTCAGCTGAGGAAACTGAGACGTAGGGAGATTAGGTGATTTGCCCAAGGTCATATGTATCAGTGGAATTTGAACCCAGGTTCTCAGACTCCAGAGTTTTTTCAAAGATAACTGACATTTATTGAGTACCCTCAGGTTTGTGCAGCACTTTGGGCGCTAGTACTTTCCATTTGCATGCCTTCCCTCGATTCTTTCCAGTTTATCCTTGTTTGTGCATAATTGTTTTCATGTCGTCTCCCTCACTAAGACAGTGAGTATCTTGAAGGCGAGGACTGTCTTTTACCTTTCTCTGCATCCTTCTCTCCTAGCCCAGTGCCTGGTGCATAGTCAAGTCACTTAATAAATGTTTATTGGCTGACTGACTGATCGCCTCCTCTCCTCTTGTTTCTGCATAGCACCAAGGGTAGGGCCAGGAACATAGTAGGTGCACAGACTGAGAATTGCTTTTCTGGTGCTCCAGTCAGAGCCAGAACCTTGGACTGGATGAGCCACAGGGCTGAGATTGCCTGGTGTAGTGAAGAGAGTACTGTACTCCTGACCTGAGTTCTGGTCCAGGCTTCACTTGTAACTCAGTGCATAACATTGGACAGGTCCCTTTTTCTTTCTGGAGCTCTGTCATCTCATCTATAAAATGGAGGAAGCACCATGGGAAAAGTGTTGGGCTTGGAGCCAGGGAACCTGGGTTTGAATCCTGCCTCTGACATTGAGAGCCTGTGTGACCTTAGGCAAGTCATTTAACATCCCTGGGCCTCATTTTCCTCTTCTGAAAAACAAGAGGTTAGGATTAGACTATTTCTAAGGTTCCTTTCAACTCCAAATCAAGGGCTTAAATCTAGGATCTAGGATCCTGTGGAATGACTTACCTGCCTTAGCTACCAAGAAGCTCAACCAGGTAATTTCTTGAGGTTACTTCCAGTTCTATGAGCTAAGATTCTGTTTCTTTAGAGATGGATGTCATGGTTCTAATTCCATAACCCCAACATTAGTTCGATTTAAAAAGCCCTATAATGGCTAGTCAAAAGACCTGCCACTCACTCACTGTATGGTCTTAAGGAAGTCATTTTTCTTCTCTGGGCCTTAGTTTACTCCTTTGGAAAATGAGCGGATTATACTAGACCAGCACTTCTTAAACCGCGGGTGGCAACCCATATGGGGTCTCAAAAAATTGGACAACAGTAAAAGGTTTCTGAATATGCAACGCCCCAAAATTAATTCAAAATCAAATGTGTAATGAATCCAAGGTGTTTCTGACAGCGTTTGTCCCTGCTGCATCTCGACTTCACTGCAATCTTGGTTCTGAACACAAAGCATGCATACTTTGCACTGTGCATGCCCTCAGGTCATGCAACCACAATGCTGCTGACCAGTGGAAAAAGTTTAAGAAGCCCTGGACTAGATGATTTCCAAGACCCTTTCCAAATCTAACAATCTCTGTTCTTTGGTCCACTCTCGTTCTGACTTTCCTTGCCCAAAGGCCTGTGACTCAAACCTTTCTTGCACTTCTTTCCTGGCCCATTACAGATGCCAAAGGGCTGAGCGACCCTGGTAAAATCAAGCGGATGCGGTCACAGGTGCAGGTGAGCCTGGAGGACTACATCAATGACCGGCAGTACGACTCTCGGGGTCGCTTTGGGGAGCTGCTGCTGCTGCTGCCCACCCTGCAGAGCATCACCTGGCAGATGATCGAGCAGATACAGTTCATCAAACTCTTTGGTGTGACCAAGATCGACAACTTGCTGCAGGAGATGCTGCTGGGGGGTCTGTTCCAGTTGTCTCCTCCCCCCACCCTCACCCACACCCACCACCTGGGGGAGGGGAGGCTTGGCTCTCAAGGTCCCCACTCAAGTCACCCACACAGGGCATTGGCCCCAGCTGTCCCCACCCCAGAGTGGGACCGGAGGCTTTGTGGACTTAGAAGTTAGGAGGGGCCTTTAGAACACAGAATGTCAGAGCTGGAAAGAACACAGAATATGAGAGCTGGAAGGGCCCTTAAAACATGGAATGTCAGTGCTGGAGGGGCCTTTAGAACACAGAATGTCAGAGCTGGGAGGGCCTTTAGAACACAGAATGTCAAAGCTAGAAAGAACACAGAATATCAGAGCTGGAAGGGCCCTCAGAACATGGAATGTCAGTGCTGGAGGGGCCTTTAGAACACAGAACGTCAGAACTGGGAGGGCCTTTAGAACACAGAATGTCAAAGCTAGAAAGAACACAGAATACCAGAGCTGGAAGGGCCCTTAGAATGTGGAATGTCGGGACAGCTAGATGTCGCAGTGAATAGAGCACCGGCCCTGGATTCAGGAGGACCTGAGTTCAAATCTGGCCTCAGACACGTAACACTTACTAGCTGTGTGACCCTGGGCAAGTCACTTAACCCCCATTGCCTAACCCAAAAAAACAAAATAAAAAAAAGAACATAGAATGTCAGAGCTGGGAGGGCCATTAGAACACAGAATGTCAAAGCTAGAAAGAACACAGAACATCAGAGCTGGAAGGGCCCTTAGAACATGGAATGTCAGAGCTGGAGGGGCTTTTGGAACACAGAATGTTAGAGCTGGAAGGGGCCTCAGAACACAGGATGTCAGAGCTGTGAAGGGACTTAGAATACAAAATGTCAGAGTTGGGAGGATCCTTAGAGCACAGAATGTCAGAGCTGGAAGGGACCTCAGAACACAGAATGTTATATCTGAAAGGGACCTTAGGGATTATCTGGTTCAAACCCCTCATTTAACTGAGGGAAATGAGAATGAAAGTACTATTCAAGCTTATTTAGCTGGACTAGAAACGGTATCTCATTTTATTCCCAGAATCCTAGTCTGAGACAAGTAGGGCAGATATTAAGCTCCTGTGACCTAGTGTTCCTAATTTTACTGTCTCCACTCTCAGGATCCTCCAGTGAAGCACCCCACACTCACCACCCCTTGCACCCACACTTGGTGCCAGAGAACATGGGCACCAATGTGATAGTTGCCAATACCATGCCTGCCCAGATCAGCAATGGACAGATGTGTGAGTGGCCCCGTCCCGGGTGGCGGACAGGTGGGCAGCCCTGGCTTTTCTGGGGAGAGGGAGGCTTTTCTGGGGGAGGGAAGTCTCAAGGAGCTAAGGGTGGGTTGTGGGATCAGAATCAGTGCCCCACTCTGTTCTCCAGGGTGGGAGAGAAGAAAAACAAAGTGATCTGCACACATGGGATCAGTTTCCCAAAGCCAAGACTAGAATAAGATAGTATGAGCTTCTGACTTCTCAGAGGAGGGGGGATGCATGCCCTCCCTAGGATGCCAGGCCACCAGGTATTGACTTAGGTACTTGCTGCTTTTTCCCCAAAGGGCAGGTTCCTTCCAGACCACTTGACATTATGCTTTGGTTTGGGGTGGAGAAGTCTGGCTTCCTTGCTCAGGCTGGAAGAAGAGACAATGATGCTGGGAACAGGAAGGGGATGTCCTAGAATGCAGGGGAAATATTCCAGCCAGGAACTTACCATCTTTCTGTTACAACCCATTTAGCCACAAGCCCTCGTAAAATCTCAAATTTTAGAGCTGGAAAAATCCTTAGACCACAGAACGTAGAATGTTAGAACTGGAAAGAACCAGAGATTACCTAGTCCATAGCCCTTATCATACAGCTGTGGAAGCTGAGACCCAGGATGAAGGGGGTGGGGTGTGGAGTAATGACTTGGTCCAAGGTCCCACCATAAGTTAGTGCCAGAACCAGGACTAGAACCACGGCCTCGACTCCCAAGTCCAGGTATTTTTTCCATTACAACTCACTGCCTCCTATTCCCAGAGGCTTTCTTTTATCTCTCAGGGAGCCAGAAGTGCTCTCGCTCTGACTGAGCGGGTGGTATTTGTCTCTTTGTCCTTTCAGCCACTCCTGAGACCCCACAACCATCTCCGCCAGCCAGTTCAGGGCCTGAGCCCTACAAGCTCCTGCCAGGAGCCATCGCCACAGTGGTCAAGCCTCCATCAGCCATCCCTCAGCCCACCATCACCAAGCAGGAGGTCATCTAACATGGGGCTGGAGGGGTCAGGGGAGGCCAGCCAGACACTGCCCCTCCCAGCCTGGCTTTGTCCTTCCCTGGCCTCCAGAGGGACCAGCCCCCCGAGAACTCCCAGCGCTCTTGGTGAAGTAGGACAACAAGACCTGCCCTGGGATCCTAACGGCACAATGGAAAGCCAGGGCTCAGGCTGAGGGCTCTAGCTGCCGACTTCCGTGACTTAATGCAATCCTTCTCCTATTTGGGAGAACATTGGGGGAGGTTGGGAACAGTCACCATTGGGTGAGACTAGTTGTTTCTCAACGCTTTCTCCCCACCCAACCAGTTTCCTCATCTCCTGACTCTGCTCCAAAACAGCTGCCACCTTTTCTTCTTGGGATCTTTCTAGAACCACCAGTTAGGACACCCCTCCTGTCTTCTTTTGGAGACTAAAAGCCCTGAGACTCAGAGTCCTTTGGGGAGAGGATGGGCCAGGCCAGGACTCTCTCTCTCTCTCTCTCTCTCTCTGCCTACTTCCACTGCCATCCCAGTCCCAATATCCCTAAGAACTTTCTTAGAGGGAATCTTCCTCTCCAGGCTGGAGAAGACTTGGAGACTGAAACTGTGATAGTTCAGTCATTTGACAAACTTTATGAAGCATCTATTAGACCAAACTGTGTGCCAAGCACCGTATGGAACACAGATGAAGAAGATAGCTCCCACACTTAAGGAGCGGGGGCGGGGCTAGCTGGGAAGACAAGAAACACAGGCATAAAACGACTAGAAGACAATTCAAGGCAATCAAAATGTAATAGGAATCCAGGAGAAGGAAAAGACTCACTGTGGATTGGGGGACAGTCCAGCAGGGCTTCACAGACAACCGGATTTGCATTTGTGTTGACAAATAGGGAAAATATTCCAAATGGGGGCAGATCTGGGAATCAGTCCTGTTTGTGATGAGACCAAGTGCATTCAGGTACAGTGAGTCATGGTCTTAGGTAAGGTGAGGCAAGTTGAAGGAGAGCCTTGAAAGCCAGTATAGACTTAATTGTTAATATTTTAGGTTCTTCAACCAGGGAGGGGGCAAGGGTTACCCTAAACTCAAAAGACTTCTCAGGGCAACAAAGTCAGTGGTTTCTCCCTGCCATTCTGTTATTACCCCTCATCATGGAGAGAGGACAGAAACTGTGGCTTCCCTCTCAAGTTTTAGCCCATCCTAGGGCTAAATTAGCCTCAAATTCAGACTGGAATCTATAATTCTTTTCTCCTGACTCATTCTCTCTTTAGGGAATGCTGGGATGGGAGGTCAGCAGGTTTGTCCTAATTGCTGATTGGTCCTTCGAGGCCTCCTGGGGGCTTCCATTCTGTGTAGACGGTGTTCAGGGTCTGGAGGGGAAATTTCCTTGCAGGTGCTGAAGTAGTAGGGACATTTAGGAGATCAGTTCCCCAGGAAGAGGCTGCTGACTAGTCAGAACCACAGAGAAGTAAGTCCAAAGCTAGAGATGATGGGTAGAAAGGGAACTTCTCAAACTCGTTCCCTCTTCTTTAGCAACAACCTTTCCAAGGATC
The DNA here is from genome assembly GCF_900497805.2 of Vombatus ursinus. Classification (NCBI taxonomy): domain Eukaryota; kingdom Metazoa; phylum Chordata; class Mammalia; order Diprotodontia; family Vombatidae; genus Vombatus; species Vombatus ursinus. Next base: position 27,591,004 of record NW_020940358.1, read on the forward strand.
TCAGAATGTCAGAGCTGAAAAAGATCTTGGGGATGCCTTGTCAAGGCCAACTCCCTCCTTTTAGAGAGGAGCAAAGGCCCAGAGAGGACAAGTGACTTGTCCGACATCACATAGTCAGTGCAGAACTTCCATGCTTCAAAGATAACAAATCCTTCCAGCAGTCAAGACTGTAAACAGAGGTAGCCATAGTCAAACTCTGAAATCTGTAGATTCCTCTGGCCTTCTCGGTGCTGCTTCCTCCTTCCAGGGGTGACCCTCAGGACTCTTAAAGAGCCATGTGTTCTGCTGCTCTCTGCCTACTAGAGAATGGACTCCAAGGTGCTTTCTAGAGATAGGCAGTTTGAGAGTGCTAGGAAGTTCTGCCTGCACTGCCTAGATCTCCAACCAGTTGGTCCATAAATGCCAACATTTAATCTTCGTGCCTTTGGATTTTCTATTTTTCAGAACCTCCTCTTAAATCCAGGGCATGGAAAAAGAGGAGGGAGAGTACCAAACACAAACTCCAGCAAACTTAATAATTTGCTGCCCGTGGAAAAGTCCCAGGTTGAGTAGAGTCTCCTGATAAAGAGCCATCCCTTGTCATCCCCAATCTTTACACTTCTTCCCTCTCCCCAAGTTTCCTGAGATCCACTAAGGCCACACTGGGGAAGGGAAATGTCAAGGAAAGGTGGGTTATTGCCTTGGTCTATACTCCCCCGATGACTGTTCTCTCTCGGGCCAAATTTGGACAAATATTCCTAGACATGACCTGGGATGTTTGGGCATTTGAATCTGTTTGGGGATGGAAGAGAATATATGTATGTATGTATGTAGAAAAGGAGGATTCAATAACAACTGAAATCATCCTGGGAGTGGGGATAAGGTAGAATCCAAGCTGCCACCATCCCCCTCAAGTCCTGGTCACTGGGCTTTCTTGCAGTTGTGGGCCCAAGACAAGGGGACATTGCCTTTCCTGTGGCTGTCCTAGTCTCAGGATCTCCATGAGATGGAGGTGGCAAACTCCTTGGCACTTCCCAAGCTGGGCTGTGCACCAAGGTTTCTACCACCTCCACCCTCTTGGCATGGTCTCAATGACCTCCTCAGAAACCCTGAAGGTCCTTCCAGGAGTCAAGGGAGGAAGAGGCAGTGACTGAAAGTCGGCAACATTGTAATGGCAAAGCCAATCATGTCCACTAAATTATTCTGTAATTTGCCTTGATCATCTCTAATTGTGTAATCCCAAATAATTCCAAATCCCAGGGTCATTGCAATGTTCCAGTCATTAGGACATTTTCCTCCCCTCCCTCAAAAAACTTCTAGGGGAGATGAGAATGGGGGCACGAATAGTGTTGATGACTGAGCAGACCTTCTGGACCCTTCCCACTGCCATCATTGCCATCCCGGTAGGGAAAGAACACTTCTTAGCCCTAGTTTGTATTTCAAAATAAGTGTTTTTTTAAAAACCTTCAAAATAAATACCAAGGATGTTTTCTAACTCTTCCCACATGGATGGTTTTCCCTCCTTTCTTATAAACTCATAGAGCATCAGAATTGGAAGATACCTTAGAATATCAGAGCAAGAAGGGACCCTAGAACAAAGAACATAGAATGTCAGAGCAGGAGGGACCTTAGAACATAGACTATTAGAGTTGGAAGGTACCTTACACATCTAATTCGATGTGTGATATCTTACAAATGAGGAAACCGTGGCTTGCCCAACATCATGCAACAAATTAGAAGCAAAGCTGAGATTAGAATCATACAATCCTATAGTCTGAAGATACTTCTTAGGTCATTCAGTCTAATCTGTCACCCAATTCAGGAACCCCTTCTTTAGAATCTTCATTAAGGACTCACCCAAATTCTGCTTAAACACTTCCAATGATGGGAAGCTCACTACCTATTGTAGTATTTTACTCCACCTTTGGTCAACTATTATTGTGAGCTCTTCCTGAAAATAAGCTGAAATCTGCCTCCCTATAACTTCTGCTCATTGACCCATGAGTCTGGCCATCATGATGAGCAAGTTTTCTCTCTTCCCATTTATAACCTTTCAGTACTTAGATATTGGTGCTAGCCCCACTAAGCCTGCTGTTCTCCAAGCTAAACGTCCTTAATGTGCCAGTGAAAGTAAATTTAAAATGTTTCTGGTGGGAAATATGTATGTGTGTGTGTGCACATGTGTTTGTGTGTTCATGTGTGTGTGTATCTGTGGTGGGGGAGCTCAGGAAAGGGTTTAAGGAGGATTGGGAATGTAGGTGGGGTTAACTGTTTCAAGACTGTTCAAGGCTGAGGCAGTCAGTACACGGTTCTTGCCTCAACTACTGCAAGGGTAGCATGGTTACATTTTGCAAAAGCACATCATGTTTCTGAGAAAAACAAATGGAGGAAAATTTTCATCCTGGTCCCAGCTATGTGTCCCCCATGTCCAGCAGAACAGAGTAACAAGGAACCATGTATTTATTCAGGGGGTAACTGAGGCAAGGAAGGCTGTGGAAATCTGTTGAAGGAAAGGTGCTTATTGCTGTCCCTCTTGGGAATGCCTTGTTAGGAAGGTAAAAGGAGGCCAGCCACAAGACTGAGAAAGTAACTTGCCTGGGCCCCTAGAGATGGGAATCCTTCAGAAGACACCAGGACATTGTCTCTGGGGAATCCGACCTTTTCCACAAGGTAGGGAGCAGCAGGGCCTAGAATCTTAAGCATACTGGGCCTCGTTGCCTCATTATACCAGGAGATCAAGGCTACTGACTAATCAAAACTATAGAGAAGTAAGTCCAAAGCTGCAGATGAAAGTTAGAAGGGAACTTCTCAAACTGGTTCCCTCTTCTTTAGCAACAACTTTTCAAAGGATCTCAGAATGTCAGAGATCTTGGGGATGCATCATCAAGGCCAACCCCCTCCTTTTAGAGAGAAGCAAAGGCCCATAGAGGACAAGTGACTTGTCTGAGGTCACATAGGTAGTCAGTGGCAGAACTCCCATGCTTCAAAGACAACAAATCCTTCCAGCAATTGAGACTGTAAACAGAAGTAGCCATAGCCAAACTCTGAAATCTACAGATTCCTCTGGCCTTCTAGGTACTGCTCCCTCCTCCCAGGGATGACTCTTCAGGACTGTTTCTTAAAGAGCAATGTGTTCTGCTGCTTTCTGCCTGCTAGAGAATGGACTGCAAGATGCTTTCTATAGATGGGCAGTTTGAGAGTTCTAGGAAGATCTGCCTGCCTAGACCAGTTGGTTTATAAAGGCCAATATTTAATCTTCATGTCTTCAGATCTTCTATTTTCCAGAGCCTCCTTTTAAAACCCAAGGCATGGAAAGAGAGGAGGGAGGGTACCAAACACAAACTCTTCCTCTTGGGCTCTTGGATGGAGGTATGCCAATCCTGCCCAGGGGAGAATGTTCCACTCTGCCTATGTTCCCTCTGCTCACGGCAGATTATCTCCCTTTGTCTTTGATGTTCCTCTTCTGAGACAAGAATCACATCAAGAAGAGGAGCAGAGCTGTGTGACCCTGGGCAAGTCACTTAACCCCATTGCCTAACCAAAAAAAAAAAAGAGAGAAGCAGGTGGTACACCAGGAAATGGATGGTGTGCTGTCCTAGAAGCCTGGAGAGTTGAATTCTGGTCCCTATTCTGCCTCTGGTGATTTAAGCACCTTGGGCAAATCCCTAAACCTCTAAGCTTCAGGTTCCTTGCCTTCCCATTAGTTTAGTATGCCTCACCCATGTCCTCTGGACAGCTTCTAGCCCTTTTTTTTGCCCTGTGACTCTCACCTGGGAAATGCCCCACCTTAGTACTACCAGGAAATACTTCTAATAATGTATAACTAGGCCTAGAGTCAGCTCAGTGCGATGTATCACGGAGTTGACTTCATGGGGGAGGCTATTTGGGGCTGAAATAGGCTTGATAAATCCACGCAGAAGACTATAAAACCTTGGGAGCCATAAATTCCTCTGCCTTCACCCTACCAATTACTCTGTCCCATCAGCCCTTCGCCCAGTTAATCACAAATCACTCCAAGCCCAGTGATAGTTCTCCCAGGCTGGCTGTGTTTCTATCAACTCAGGGAGCTGACCTCTTCTCCCTCACCCATAGGGGATCACAAAGGGATCATCCTACTCCCTCATTTAACAGATGATGAAACAGAGGTTCAGGGAGGATGAGGTATTTACCTAGGGTCACACAGGTAGTGTCAGAGGCAGGGTTTGAACCCAGATCCTCTTAATCTGGAGTTGGTTCTCTTTCTTCTGGACCACACTGCTCTGAACACACCACTCCAGAATCAAAGACCAGCAGTGTCTTTTTCCTTCTTTTAGTTGCTTAGGCCCTGAACTCTGTTTTCAGGGTTGGAACCAACTTGGTGTCACAGAAAGGAACATTGAAGTAGGTATCAGAGGATATTAGGGAGGTGCTCTATAAATGTTTAAGTCTTGTAATGAGCTGGCATTTACCATATGTTGGCTACTAGGGGAAACAAAGAGGTAGAATTACATGATAAAAATGGTCATGGTAGAAAGGGCCCTGGTTTGGAACTCAGAGGGGCTGAAAGGGGGTTCTGCTACTTCCTATCTCTATTATCCAGGGTTAGTTTTTTCCTACCCTGTACTTTAGTTTATATATCTGTAAAATAAGGAACTTAAGCTATCTCATCTCCAAGGTCTCATCTAGCTCTAAATTTTCCAAGTATTATTCCCATTTTATAGGTCAGGATACCGAGACACTGAGGTTAAATTATTTGCCCAGGGTCATAAAACTAACATGTCAGATTCTCCCCCTTAAGAATCTAAAATGAGTGTTCATATAGGAGGGTAATCAATAATACAAAGCAGTATGTGGCATGGTGACCTGTTCTCTGTCTTTTATGACCTCAATACTTTGTTGAATCAAGACACAATTCGTTAGGAGCTCCTGGAGACAGGGTAGGGGATCCCCAGGCTGCCTAAGGAGGGACAAGGTCAGAAACAGAGCAGGTCAAAACTCACATGCCAATCAGCTTATGAATGATCACTGCACTTCCTGCCTGGGCAATAGGGAGTCTCTAAAGGAAAAAAAAAAAAACAACAAAAAGATAAATGCACTTATGTATGATGCTGTCATCCTAAAATAATTATGATGAAGATTATAAATAATAAAAGTTCACACTCCTATGGAGCTTTCAAGTTCACAAAACACTATCCTCACAATGACCCTATTGTTAGATTGTTCCCATTTTACAGAGGAAGATACAGCCTCAAGGAGCCCAAGTCACACAGCTGATAAATGTCAAAGTAGGGACTCAAGTCTTCTCACTTCAAGACCAGGGCTCCCTGTGAGAAACTGTCATTCTTTCTACCATATTGGCCTGCTTCTCCAATTAAACTTTAAATCTTTGAGGTCAAAGCCTATGTCATGCTTCTCTTTCTTCCCCAGGTATAGTTCCACAGTAAGCTCTTAATCAGTACATGGGTCTGGAGTGAAAAGAGCCCTGCACTTGGAGTCAGAATCCCAGCTCTACCATTTGGCATTGGGCACATCATTCACTTAGTTTAGCTTAGATGAGCCTTAGTTTACCCATCTGTAAAATGGGGGTGACAATACTTATACTACCTATTTCAGAAGATCAGTGTAAGGAAAGTATTTTGTAAACTGGAAAGTGCTGAAGAATTGTGAGCTGTTATTATTAGTGTCCCAGCAAATCTTTATTGAATGTCTGAATGAATAAGTAAATGAAATGACACCACCTTTGTATGTAGGCTCTGAGATTTCACCTGGCAGGGTCAAGTCGAGGATATGGGAATGTGGTATTTTTAGATAAGTCCTTACCATAAAACTTAATCTGTTTCGTTTTTGAAAGGTCCCCACCCTGCTTCCAGCCCCAGCGATGAAATAGCCCCTCGGCCTTGGGAAGCACAGCAAGGCTTATCTTGGGGGGAAAAGAAAACTGTAAATGAGCTTTATGGCTCTTAGATGATGTCTCACAGAGGCAATGATTGGGGCCATAAACCACAGGCCTGCTCACTAGGGCACTGCCCTGCAGGAAGCCTGGAGACTGATGCTTCAGGGCTCAGAGATACGTGCTGCTGAGCAAGGCAAGCAGTTATCAGGTGCCCGGAGGCGCAGCTTCATCAAGGTTAACTGTAAGACGCCTCAGAGGGCACAGCAGAGAACGTGGAGGGGGGGGGCTGAGGGGGAAATGAGGATTCCTTAATCTAGAGGAGAAAAGGCTGAAGGGAGACAGTCTTGCTTTTCAAGATTAATATGCTGTCTTTTGTAGAAGGTCTCATACTGAAGAATGGTAGAATTATAGAAGGGAATTTGAGTATAGAATGTTAGAATCCAGGATGTTAGAGCTAGTGATTACCTTAGGACAGAGGCTGGTGGATACCAGGGCCCAAAAGGGCTTTAGAACAAAAAGGGTGACAGATTTGGAAGGGATGCTAGCAATGGAAGAGATGCTAGAAACACCATAGTCCAACCTTCTCATTTTGTGGTCAGATTCCCCACCCAATAAGCATCCCTATTCCATAGCAGCTGATGAGAAAAGGCATGCCAGGTTCAATGGGAGAAGCTTCACAATCTGCCCCTGGGTCTGGGGAGGGGGAAGAATCCCAGTCTCTTTTTTCCTGAGGTCCACCTATCTCATAGGTCCCAAAGGCAGATCTGAGCACTGGTGTTCCTTCCCATAGGTTCAGGAAACCTCCTCTGACCTTCCTCAACTCCAAGCCCTCCCTGAGAAACCATTATCTTTATTACCAGAAGGCTGTTTGCCCAGGGTAGCAACTGTTTCCCTCAACCACCTTGGGCTGGGCCCTTTGAAGTCTTACTCTCTCTCTCCCACTCTTCAGAACAGGTACTTCAGGGGAAAGAAACCAGTCCCTGAATCTACAGCCAGAGTCAGGAGACCGTGTTCCTATCCTTCTCTCTGCCATGCATCATCTTGTCTTGTTCTCTAGTTGTACCATTTATATATGACCTGTGTCTCCAACTAGACTATGAACTCAGAATTACACAATTTCAATTTGAAAGGGACCTCAGCATCTCTCCAGTCCAACCCAAAACTGAAAAGGAATTCCCTGAGTGTATATCAAACAAATGGCCATCCAAACTTGGTTTAGAGACCTCTATCAAGGGTGAATGAACTTCCTCCCCAAAGCAGCACATTCCACTTTGAGTAGCTCTAAGTATTAGAAAGGCTTTCCTAATATCAAGCCTAAATTGATCTCTTTGGAACTTCTATCCATTGCCCCTAGTTCTGGCCTTAGGCAATGATCCGAACAAGTATAATCCCTTTTCTAGGTAACAGCTCTATAAATACATGAAGACAAATATCATGTCTTCACCTCACCCTTCTCCCCCAACCCACAAGTCCAGGAGAAACATTCTCACTTCCTTCTGCCCATCATTGTATGTCATTGCCTGAGTCCCCTAACCATTCTGGTTGCCCTCCCATGGCTGTGCCCAGGTTTACCTCCTCAAAGACAAGGAATGTTCATTTTTCTTCATGCCTAATCTCCAGTTCCAAGCATAAGCGGGCTGGTTTTCATGGAACTTTTCACACTCTTCATAGACTAAGTACACACTTTGCTGACATCTGGCCTGAGGGAGAGTATAGTCTGTGACCACAGAAGCAGGTACAGCCATCTGGACCCCATCCATCATATGTGTTACCACTAGCCAGTCAGTAAGTCAATAAGCATTTACTAAGTGCCTACTATGTGCTCAGGCACTATACTAAGCACTGGAGATAAAAAAGAAGAAGTCCCTGCCCTCTAGGAACTCATAATCTAACGCGGGACACAAAATTGCAAATGACTGTGTACAAACAAGCTATATGCAGGGTAAATTAGAAATAATCAACAAAAGGAAAGCAATAGAATTAAAAGGGATTGGGAAAGGCTTCTTGCCGAAGATGGGGCAGCTAGGTGGCGCAGTGGACAGGAGGACCTGAGCTCAAATCTGGCCTCAGACATTTGACACTTACTAGCTGTGTGACCCTGGGCAAGTCACTTAACTCTGATTGCCTCACCAAAAAAAAAAAAGAAGAAGAAGAAGATGAGCTTATTTTAGTTGGGACTTCAGGAAAGCCAGGAGGTGGAGATGAGGAGGAAAAACATTTCAGACATTGGAGACAGCCTGAGAAAATGTCTGGGAGCAGAGAAATGGAGTGTCTTGTTGGTAGAACACTGAAGAGTATATGGTGGGGGTGGGGGATGGCCTCTAAGGCCAAATTAGGGGGTCCTGAGAATAAGACCCCTACTTGTTTAATTCATTTGAAATCTATCTATATATTTTATAGGGTTGTGAGGCATGTGGTACTGCCAGAACTCGAGCCCATCTTGACTTACTCTAAGTTTGGAACTCTCTCCATTGTGTTTATATTAGGCTAAGGTCCCAAATGGATCACGATGGCATCTGTGAGCCCCACCATGACCCGCCGTGGGTCTCTGAGCAAAGCTGAAACCCCACGAAGCCCCCAGTTACCTCCACTCTCTTGGTCAAGGGGACAATGTGTTCCCCTCCTCTTTGTGAGTAAGGAGTGATAAAGAACAATCGTGAGGAGCTTAGTAAACAACCAGTGCTGGGGAGATACTGACCAAAGAGAGCAGGAATTTATGGCCTTGGCTGGCCCAGCTTGTTTCTGAGCACCAGATAGTAGCTAGGGTCATAAACTAGGACATGTGCACAGAAAGCTCCCAACAAGCCCTTCTTCAGGCTAGCAGGGGGCGGAACCCTGGCAACGGTGCCTGGTACGGGGGCAAGAGTGCTGGATTGGCATTAGAAGACCTGGGTTCAAAACCCTGCTCTGCCACTCACTGCCTGGCAAGTCGTGCTGGAGTTTTAGTTCCTTCGACTGTAAAATGAAGCTATTGTAGTAGACGGATGCAAATGTCCACGAACCTAAGATCTCTGGGGTTCAGATTATGTTAGGAAGGTTAGAACAGGGAGAGCCCGGAGAACACAGAATGTTAGCACCCACAGGATCTTACAACAGAAAATCGACTGTCAGAGTCAATGGGGGACAGAGAACAGAGGATTCTGTTAGAAAGGGAAGGGACTTTAGAACACAGAGTGTCAAAGCAAGAGAAGGGACATTTGGGGAAGGCACTAAGTATTTATACAGTGCCTACTGTGTGCCAGACACTATGCTAAGTGCTTTTTACAAATACCTCGTTTGATAATCACAACCACCCAGTGAGATAGGTGCTGTTATTATCTACATTTTACAGTTGAGGAAACTGAAGCAAACAGAGGTTAAGTGACTTGCCCAGCGTCAAACAGCTAGTATGTGTCTGAGGCTGAATTTGCACTTCAGGAACAGCAATCTATTGGCTAGGCCACCTAGCTGCCTCTGGGAAGGTAGCAGGAGTGAAAGGACATTGGGTAGAGAGCCCTTGGTGGGGAAGAAAGAACGGTACAAGAAGAGGTGTGAGCTGGCAAAGAAAAATTCTGCTTAGTTTGCAGTTCTGCTGGGGACATACCTAGTATACACTGGGGTGGTGGATGGGGAGTGTTGAAGGATGTGTAGATGAACCAGGTAGACTGGTTTATGGTAAAGAGCTCAAGACTGGGAGTCAGAAGAACTGAGTTTGAACCTCAGCTCAAAATCCTTGGTGACCTTGGACAAGTCACATCCATTCTCTAGGCTGGACCAGAAAGTCCCTTACTTACCAGCTTTGGCATTCTGTGCTGATATGTAAGGCCCTTTCCCGTTCTATGTTCTCAGATGCCCTTCTGCTCTGAGATTTTGTGTTCTAGGTTCGGAGGTCCCTTCTAGCTTTTATGTTGTCTGTTCTAATACTCTAAGTTCGCTTCTACCACTGGATACCAGGTAGGGGCATATTTCAGTATCCCTTGAATCTCCACTGGGGCCATTGGCAAACCTCCACCCCTTCCACTCCACCCCCAGGGCCCCAGTTCCATAAATGGCTGGGACCTGTCGGTTCTCCAGGGCACCTGGGAACAGTGAGTACACCCTGTCCCTCCCAGGAGACCTGTGCTGTGCTGACTCAGAAGGTTAGCAAATCAATCAGTGACTGGAAAAACACAGTCTCCGCCCTCATCTCCGTTTGGAAACTCCTCCGTGTCAGTCTTCTTCCAAGAGGTTTAGGACATCTGCAAAGGGACGCATGTATTGGGGCGATTTGTTTATATCAAGGCTTATTAATAAAGGGACACAGAGGGTGAGCTAACGTTTACTCCATGGAGCCTGCTCCAGCAATGTAAACAACAGGAAAAACATGGTCTAGGTAGGGCTGAGCCAGAGGCCTGGATCAAGGCCCACGGTCTCAGCCTGGATCAGACCTGTCGGTCAAATAAATAGTAAAAGAGTATGATTAAGTGAAAGGAGTCTTGTCATTAGGGGACCTGGATTCAAATCCTGTCCCCAACACTTAAATGTGTTAACCTTGGGCAAATCATTTCTCTAAGCCTCAGTTTTTCCATCTGTAAAATGATATTAGTCACCCTATCTTTTTTATGGAGCAGTTGTAAGGACATCCACCTATAAATCTTTTTTAGATTTTAGAGTTCTATAAATATCTGAGTCCTCTACAGATATGTGAGTAGGAAGTCCAGCTTAGGGTAATGGAAAACATTGAATTTAACAGGGAGAAGACCTGGATTCCATAGCTTCTTAGTTCTTAGTTCTTTCCTCTGGGCCAAAGTGGAATAATTATGAACCTCCTTCCACTGGACAACTCTTCAAACATTCCTCGTTGTCTGTTGAATAAATCATAAACTTCTTAGCCTGGCATTCCAGGTTCTAATCTACCTTTCCAGTCTTCTCTTATACAAATGCTCCTTCATGCAGGCTCTGTCCCTCCATTCTCATCCTACTCATTGCTTCAAACCTTTTTGAGAGAGGAATCTGGGTGATATCTATCCCTATATTCCCAATACTGAGGCTGGGTCCTTGAAAGAATAGATAATTAATCAATGTTTGTTTAAATGAATCTAGGCTGGTGCATTGTAGTAGAGAGAACCCAGGTTTTGGAGTCAGAGGACCTGAGTTCAAATCCTGTTTCTGCTTTGAATCGATGTGATCTTGAGAAAATAGCTTCTACTTTCTGAACCTCAGCTTCCCTATTTGTAAAAAGAAAGGGTTGGTTAGCCCATTCTAGCTTTAAGCCTGATAAATAAATTGCTGCTCAAAAATACTCTATTCTTCAGGGTCCCAGGGGACAAAGCATATGCCTATGGGCAAAGTGACTGCACTGAGAAAGAATAAGGAAGTAAGATTCCAGGTGGGAAGATGAATGCTGTGTGGTTTAAGCAGCTAGGTTAGGCAAAGGATTTCTAGATTCTTGGACTCAATAGCTTTGTTATCTGGAAGTTGGTCCTTACCGGCCTTGGTCTCAAATGACATCAGGAAAAGAAAAAGATGTCTGAGAAAATTCAGTTGTGAGATGGTGATGGTGGAGAAAAGTTAGGAGGGACCATCTCTTGACTCCCAGACCAGTCTTCTTTCCACTACTGATCCCAGGTGGGGCTAGGATACTTTCACTAGGGTAGGGCCTCTTCTAGCCTGGGTCTCACTGCCTCATATATGGCCAGTGCCTAATATGAGGATTATATCAGGGGTTGGCAAACTATGGCTTGGGTGATGAATGTGGCAGAAAGACCATGTGTGGCCAATGATTAACTCCCTGTCATTTGGGTGAGCCACCTACCATGAGAACAAGTTTTCATAGATTCATAGAATCTCCAAGCTGCAAAGGACACCTAGTCTAACCTCCCATTACATGCAGAAATCTCCTTTACACCATCTCTGACAAGTAACTATCCAACTTCTGCTTGAATGTCTCTAGTAAAAGGAAGCTTACTCTTTTTACCCACAAAGGCAGTCCATTTTGTCTTTAGACAACTTTAATTAGGAAGTTCTTCCTTATAGTGAACTGAGAGGCAGGAATTAACTACTTCCTATAAAAAAATATATATTCTGGAGCCCTTTCTAAACAATGCCCAACAAATTACAAGATGTCCTTAACTGTAAAAAAAAACAAAAAACAAAATCAGCCTCAGCCCCTGTGCCCATTCCAGCTGAGTCCTGTTCTGGTCTTTACAGATGCGCAGGCATCACTTCCAGGGTGAAGCTGCTTGAGATTTGAAGACTGTAGATGTTCCAGATGCCAGGGTCATTTCACCAGGATTTAACCATTGGCCTTTTCCCCTCTAAATATTTCTTCCTGTTAGTGTCCTGTCATTTATTTAGACATTTCTTAAGTGTAAAGTGTAATGGAAAGAGACTAACTTTGTGTTTGAGTCCCACTTCTGTCACTTAGTTTCCTCCTCTGTAAAATGAAGTTGATGCAGTGGAAATAGTACTGAATTCAGATTTAGAAGACTTGGGTTCAATTCTTGACTGCCATTTTCTAGCTATATGATCTTGTCTAAGTCACCTAACCTTTACGGGCCTCAGTTTACTCGTTTGTACAATGAAAGGGTTGGAATAGACGGTCTCTGAGGTGTCTAAATCTATTATCCTTCCAGCTCCACGGTCCTCAGACTAGATGGCCTACAAGGTCTGTCCCTTACAGCTCTAACATCTTATGTTCCAAGGCTCCTTCTAGTTCATAGACATTCTATGATTCTATAGTTATAAAATGAGGCCAAATGGAAGATGGAGGAGTAGTCTACAGCGTGGTGAAGAGACAAAACCAAGCTAAGGGCTATTTCTACAGGAGCAAGACTCCTGGGTGCCATCTTGAGGCTTCCTGGATTCTCTGATCTTATCCCTGTTTTAGGCTCCCCCTGCTGTCAACAGGAGGAAACACACCTCAGCACGGTCTAACCCAGGCAATGCAGAGCCAGAACCTGGGCCTGGGCACCTAGCCCTGGGAGGCCGGAAAGTGGGGGCAAAGATGACCGCCCAGGGTTTGTTCCAGGGAGCGTGGTATATTGTGCACTTCTTACCTACATCCTTTCTACCATTATGATTTCCCAATTATCCTGGTAACATCAGGTCACAGTAAACATCCTGAGCTCTCAAAGAGAAAAAGAAGTCACAGACTACATGCCCGTGCCCGTGGAAAGATGTTAACGAGTTTTGCACCAGCTGCACCAACCGCCTCCCTGACACGCTGCCTACTGTTGCAAGGCTTCCCTCAAGGCCCCGGGTCCAGGATAGTTGTCAGTCTTAGGGACAGCTCTGCTTAGCAACCATAGCCCTGTTACCACCCACCTACAGACCAGATGGAAGTGAATGAGGGGATGGAAAACAGGGGAAAGGACTGGACAAGGACCCTCTTGCGCATTGATTCTTAATGGGGTCTGTGGACTTGTTTTAAAAGATGGATAAGATGGATAGCTGTATTTCAACAGTTATCAACCAATTAACTGGTTTCCTTCGTAATCCTAAGTATTTTGTTTTGTGCATTGAAAACCATTGTTTGAGGAGTCCACAGGCTTCACCAGACTGCCAGAGGGTCAATGACACACAAAAGGCTAAAAAAAAAAAGCCTGGGTCTAGGGCTATATGTGATGATATCAGAGCCAGGAAAGACCTTAGAAACAGGGAATATCAGACTTGGGGGGATCTTTGGATACCATCCGATCCCACACCCTCGTTTTACAGAAGAAAAAACCCAGATTTCCTTAAAGATAGGAACCCCGTGTACAGCTGGCGGTCACCTTAGGGTTAAATAGCTACAATTCAATAGAAAGGGATCTGGACTGGAAGTCAGAGGATCTGCCTTCAAATCTGCCTCAGAAGACTGACTCACTGCCCAGCTAACACTGGGCAAGTCACTCCACCGGTCTGCCTCAGTTTCCTCATCTATAAAATGAGGATAATAATAGCACCTAGCTCACCTTGCTGTGAGGATCAAATTCATTGCAAACCTAAACGTGCTATGTAAATGCTGGCAAAACCAACAACCGTTCAGTTTGAGTAGGTCACTCTCTGGGCCTCAGTTTCCTTACCAATAAAATGAGGTTGTTGGGATAATCGTCTCTAAGGTCCTTCCCACTAGGATATTCTGTTTTATGCTTGGAATAAAGTGTAGATTAGAGGTTCTTAACTTGGACCGTGAACTCTTAAAAAGAACAAAACAAACTTTGATACCTGCCTTTCAAGATAATCGATTTCCTTTGTAATTTTATGTTTTATTTTAGGAATTTAAAAACACTATTCTAAGAAGGGGGCCACAGATTTTACATCCTGCAGAGGATTCCATAACACACAAAGAAGGTTAATAGACTAACATGTAGATCAATGCAATTCCCTCACATTATTGATGAAGACATAGAGGCCCAGAGAGGGCATGTGCTTTGTCCCAAGTTGCACAGCGAGCTGAGGAACTCTGTGTCTCCCTCTAGCGCAGGGACTGGGGGAGGCGGGAAGGTGAAAGTGTCACTAGAACCAAGGAGCTTGTGCCAGGATCTCAGGACCAGAACTCGCGACTTCGATCTTTCCACTGCGCCTGTGCAAGACGCCTGAGGCCAGCATTACGTCACTTCCGGCGTGGAGGGGCGGGTGGAGCGGTCGGTGGGTCGGACCTGTCCGCGGTGCTGGCGGAGGCTCCAGGTTGCCTGTGACCCGACCCACCCTCCCTTCCGTTCTGGCCCGGGGGGCTGGTGAGTGTCCGCGCGCCCGGAGCGGGGGGGGCGGGGCTGGAGAGGGTCCGCGCGCGCTCGGGGCGGGGGGCGGGGCCGCAGCCGGTGAGGGCCGACTTGTGTGCGCGTGCGCGTGTCTGGGGCGGGGCCGGGAAAGGCGGGAGGGAAGAAGAAGTAAAGAAACTGACTAGGGGAGAGGATCCGGCCTCCCGCGACCTGCAACCCCACACCCCCAGCTGCCTGCTGGACATCTCTCCTTGGATGTCCTGTAAGCATCTCAAACGCAACACGTTTAAAACGGAACTCACCCTCTTTCCCCGCCTAAACCCTCTGAAGGCAGGCTCCCCCATCCTGCTGTGCACTCAGGTTTGCAACCTAGGATTCCTCCTGGACACTCCTCTCTTCCTCCCCCCCTACGCCCAATCAGTAGCCAGTCGGTCAGTCTGCAACATCTCTCGCATCTGTCTCCTCTCCACTCACCATGTTGGTTCCCCTCACCTGGCCAATTGCAACAGCCTCCTAATTGGTCTCTCTGCTTCCGGACCCTTCCCTCTCCCATCCGTCCCCACCGCCACCCTCCCCAGCACAGCTGTCAGTGTGATATTCCTGAAGCCCAGGTCTGACCATGTCACTCCCTTGTTCAAAACAGCTTAATTAGCTTCCTGCTGCCTCTAGAATCGAATGCAAACATCTCTATTTGACGTTTAAAGCCCTTCTCAGATTGGCTTCAGCCTGCCTCTCCAGATTTGTTTCACATCATTCCCCTTGGGGCACGCCACGATCTAGCCGAACTGGACTAATTGCTGTTATGCATGCACAACATTGTATGTCCTTTTTCCGTGCCCTTGCCACAGGCTCTGCCACATGCCAGAACTGCAGTCCTGCCTCACATCTGTCTCTTAGAACACTTAACTTCATGCAAAGCCCAACTCAACAACCCTCTCTTGAAAGGAAGCCTTTCCTGATTCTTCTAAAGCAGAGGTTCTAAACCTTTTTGTGTGTCATGGAGCTCTTTGGCAGTTTGGTGAAGAATAATGTCTTTAAATGAATAAAATACAGAGGATTACAAAGGAAATTAATTACATCGAAATGAAGTTATTAAAAAAAAGTTCACCGACTGGAGGTTAAGAACCATTGATCTAGATGTTACTGTTTTTTCCATCCTCAAATTACCTTGTACATGCTACTTGTGTACATTTTGTATCCCCTTACTAGAATGTAAACTCCTTGTGGGCAGGGAGTGTTTTTCATTTTGCATTTGTATCCCCAGTACATGGTGCTTTACATAGAGCAGGTGCCTAACAAATACTTGTGGAATGAGTGAGGAGAATCAGGAAATGGGGTAGGGGGTGCTGGGCAAGGAGGAATCAGGGTAATCGATGAATTAAAGGGGGAACAGGGGAAGAAGAAAATCAAGGAACCTTGGAAAGGAGAAGGGGAAACCTGGAAAGAGGGACCTGAGAAAGGAAGACTCAGAATAGGAGACTAGGGTAGGAGAGAATGAGGCAGTGGAGACGAGGGAGAACCTGGGGGGAGACTCAGGAAAATGGGATATTGGGAGGGAGAGAATCAGAGGAAGAAAGGACCTGTGAAAAGGGAGATTAAGGGGAAGGGAATAACTTATAAAAGAAGAGATCTCAGGGAAAGGGCAACACTGCTGAAAGCTAGGGAGTGAGGATCATATGTTGTTGAATATTGCTTACTTCTTTACTTCCTTGCCCTCTCTGTGGACTGGAAGAGGATTCTGCGAACTTGTCTAAATAGACAGCTCAAGTCCCAGGCCCATCACCCAGGCACCATTGTTATCTGGTAGTTTTCTGTGGACAGCAGCCCAAAGTAGAGCATAGAATATATGAACTGGAAGTACCCCTAGACTTCATTTATTCCAACTCTTTTATTTTACAGAGAAGAAAATGGAGGCCCGGAAAGGGAAGGGGACTTGTCCAAGGTCATATACCATAAGATGCCCCAATGTTGTTTTCAGCTAAGGAGGAGGCTCCTGAGGGCCTGTGGGCAAAGTTGGATATTACTAGTTTCAGGCAGTCAGCCCACAAGCCTTTATCACGTGCTTACTGTGTACCAGGCATTGTGCTAGGTTCTGGCATACAAAGACAAAACTGAGACAGTGCTTGCCTTTGAGGAACTTACATTCTACTGCGATATACATGTTTACAGAGACATAAATACAGGATATATACAAGGTAAATTTGTAAAAACTTGGGGGAGGTCATTAACAACTGGGGGAATTAAGAGTGTTTTCTGGGTGTTACTTGAGTTGGGCCTCAAAGGGAACTTAGTACCTTCCCCTTGGCAATTTGGCTTCTCTTTCAAAACTACTTTCTTGTACTCTGTGGCAGGTGGGTTTTATGGGTAGCACAACATGCTGGTAAATGGGCTTAGAATGGGTTTTTTAAATTTTTTTGGACAGCTTCCTGATAATCTAATGTCCGAAGAAAGTGACTCTCTGAGAACAAGCCCCTCTGTGGCGTCTCTGTCTGAAAATGAGCTACAGCTCTCCAAACAGCCTGGGTATGTGTGCTCCCTGACGGAGGAGCTCATCACCAAAGCCCGGGAGGAGCTGCAGGAGAAACCAGAATGGCGGCTCCGGGATGTTCAAGCCCTTCGAGACATGGTGTGTAAAGACTATCCCAACCTAAGTACATCCTTGGACGATGCTTTTCTCCTACGCTTTCTCAGAGCCCGAAAGTTTGACTATGACCGAGCCTTGCAGCTTCTGGTCAACTATCACAGCTGTCGGAGGAGCTGGCCCGAAGTGTTTGACAACCTGAAGCCCTCTGCCCTAACTGAGGTTCTGGCTTCAGGTTTTCTCACAGTGCTGCCTCACTCGGACCCTAGAGGCTGCCAGGTAGTTTGCCTTCGTCCAGGTACGTCTCTTGAATGTTGTTGTCTCTGTGAGCTTGGGTTGGATTTGGTTCTTGTGGTGATAGAATTTCAAGTAAGAAGGGACCTGAGAGATCCTCTAGGCAATCCCTGCATTTTACAGAACAGGAAACTGAGGCCCAGAGGAAGAAAGTGACTTGTTTAAGGTCCCATCAAGAGATGGGGATCTGGGGATTTAAACCCTGGTCATCTGACTCTGATTGACCCAGTGCTCTCTTTCTAGTAGGAGACAATAGTTCTTTGTGTTCGCTGGAGGCCTTTGAGCAAAGGGAAAGGAGCTGTCTAGTTTTAGCTCAGTGATTATTTGGTCATGTGGGGAGAGCCCTCTACTAGAGCCTTGGTAGATCCTATAGAGCTGGGAAACCTTGAAGTGTGGGCCCCTCCGTGGACAGTGTGACCATTGTCTGAGACTGGCTTAGCTAAGCGCTCATTTCCAGAAGGCTGGCCACCAGTCAAGGAACTTTTGGCCACTAAAACTCATGGAAATGTCTGTTTAGGTGGATTTACACTCTGTGTCGGTGGAGAGGGTTGTGGTGGGGGCTAAGGGGCATGTTAGCTATCTATAAGTATTTAAAGAGCTACCACATAGGAGATGGAGTCTTTGCCAGTAGAAAGAGCTTGCTCACCAATGAGACCGTGAACCAATATAAGTATGAGTTTCCCTTTCACTGAGCGGAGCCCAGATGGGTGCATCTGAAGGTGGGCAGGTAGCATGGCGACAAGAACCATAGGCTGGGAGTCAGGAGACCTGGCTTCCCGTGATAGGTATGAGATCTAACCAGCTCTAGGACCTAAATCACCTCATCATCAGAGCTTTATGCTCATCACCACCATCAAGTGGGTTAATAATACCAGCATCGCCTGCCCTCAGGGTTGTAAGGAAAGCCCTTGCTGCTATAGAATTAGGAGAACCTGTTCTGGGGTAGAAGATACTACCTGTTCTCTTCCAAGTGCCATGGCTTGGGGCACCCAGCTCAGAGAGGACTGTGAAAGTGGGGGCAAATAGAATAGCTTAGAAGTGAGTAGTCCCATTTCAGTCAGTCATTTTTTAGTCACGTCTGACTCCTTGTGACCCCATTTGGGGTTTTCTTGGCAAGGATACTGGAGTGGTTTGCCATTTCCTTCTTCAGTTCATTTTACAGAAGAGAAACTGAGACAAACAAGGTTAAGTGACTTGCCAGGGTCACGAAGCTAGATTTGAACTTAGGAAGATGAGTCTTCCTGACTCCAGGCCTGGTGCTCTGTGCATTATGGCACCACCTAGCTGCCCCTGAGTAGTCCCGCTAGTCTGGGCCTAAGCTTGGACAACAAACATACAGGCCAGCGCTGGGCCCATACTTGAAGCCCTTACAGCTTGTTAAGAGGGCCTGTGTTTCTGGTGATGATGGTATCAAGTCTAGTTTAGCTCCTTGGTGACAGGAAATGTGTTTTTTGCTTTTCTTTGCATCCCCAGTGCCTAGCACAGTACCTGGCAAAAAGTAATCAATTGGCAAATGCCTATTGATTGATGATTGATTGGTTAACATGGCTCACCATTTTTTACTTGCATTAACTTGAAATTGATCTGAAAGGATCAATTCGTTAATATTACCCTTTGACCAAGTCCCCCTGCTCTTTACAATCACACATGTACACACCACATCATAGACATATTAACTATTAGATTAAAAACAATAGAATTGAAAGGAAAATACTTCCTAAGCCAATAAAATTACAGTGTGTTGTCAGCAACGGCATATAAAGGAAACAAAACAGACTCAGAGTCAGGAGACCTGGGCCATATTCCTGATTCAGTCACTGAGGTCACATACCTTGAACAGCTCTCTCCAGGCCTCAGTTTCCCCATTTGTAAAATGAGAGGGGTGGAACTAGATGGTCTTCAAGATCTCTTCCAGCTCTTTTAGTCTATAATCAAAGAAAGAACTGTGAGGCAAAATTTTATAATCTCTGAACTGCAAAGCAGGGATTATGGGAATCTGAACTATTGTTACAGTCATCATTGTCAGTAGCAGCCATGGGAACAGTGAGCAAATCCCTTAGTCTTTTTAAGCCTTAATTTCCTCATATGCAAAATAGGGATAACAATATGTGTAATAACAATAATAATAATAATAGCATTTTCTTAGTCCATAAAGGTTTGCAGAACACTTTATACATTGTAAATTGAAAATTTATATATCAAAATCACAATGGGGAAAGTCACATTGTGGAAGGGATAACTGTAGTGTTTTTAAGTAAGGTAAAATAAGGAAAATGTTATAAAGAAAACCAATTATATTGAAATGCAGTGATCCAGATATTTAAAAAACAAACAGGTTCACAGATTCCCAAGTTAAGAATCCCTGAACTCAGGTGTCCTGGACTCCAGGTGCAGCACCCCTTCCTCTTTGCCATCTAGCACACAGCTGGGCACCTCTGCTGAAGAGGATGGAGAGCTGGCAGCAGGACGACCTGGGCTCCTGTCTCTGACACAGACAGGCTGTGTGACGTTAGGCAACACTGAGCTCCTCCGTGCTTGAGGCAGCTCTCCAGGCTTCAAAGTCCCCTCATCTGGGAGTCCCCTATGCAGTCCCAATGAAATCCCAGGCACAGGCCTGAGCCCTGTTCCCTCCTTCACAGGCCTATTGAAGAAAATGCTTTGTAAATTGCGAATGCTATAGAAGTGTGAGCTCTGCGTTGTTATTATTGTTCATTTCTCCCCTCTTTGTCTTGCAACCCTAGATAGATGGATTCCAAGTAACTACCCAATTACCGAGAACATTCGTGCCATATACTTAACGTTAGAAAAGTTGATCCAATCCGAGGAGACCCAGGTAAACGGAATCGTCATCCTCGCGGACTACAAAGGAGTTGGCTTAGCCAAGGCTTCCCATTTTGGTCCTTTTATAGCCAAAAAAGTGATTGGAATTCTCCAGGTAAGGTCCCCACTTGGGTTGGGAAACAATACATAAATACATTAGTCAACTGACACTTTATCCTTTATTCTTAGGGTGGTGGGGTTGGGGAATGATTTGGCTTTTCTCCCAGAATCCAGAGTGCCCATTTTTTCCCCCAAGCGAAGGACGCTTTGAAAGTTTTGCCTTGCACTGTGGGCTTGCCAGCACCTCTCTTGGTTTGCCTGAGCTCCTGTAGTTTAGACAAGATCAGCTCTGAAAGTTTAAAGTGCAGAAAGCAAAGAAGGCCGCCAGCTCCTCAGAAATTGGCTTTTCTTTTCCTAGGAAGTAGAATCTGACTTTTGTCGTTATTTATTTATATGAAATTTATATGGATGACATTTTTCTTTTTTTTAATGAAATTTTTCCAAGCCAAACCTCCTATAGAAAAGTTTGAGTATTTTTGTGCCTCAGATTGTTGAAGCAAATTGCATGATGTTTTCTTTTTTATATATTTTTTCCAATTATACATAAAAACAATTTTTAACTTTGTTTTTTTTTTTATTTTGAGTTCCAAATTCTTTTCTTCCCTTCCTTCTCGTTCCCTTCCTTGGAAAAGCAAGCAATTTGATCTAGATTATACATGTGCAGTCATGCAAAACATATTTCCATATTAACCATGTTGCAAAAAAAAAAAAAAAAAAACTAGACCAAAAAAATACCACCAAGAAAAGTAAAAGTGAAAAATAGTATGCTTTGATGTGCAGGACTCCATCAATTCTTTCTCTGGCAATAGATAGCGTTTTTCATATGATAATGTTTTCAAAGTACCTTGTAACATTTGACGCATGAGGCCTGGTGTTCTTTCAGTGCTGGGGAAGGGACCTTGCATTCTGCATGGCTGTGCTATCAGTACCCAGGTTCTGACGGGGCCTCTCAAGCTGGAAAGAGTTGGTGACCAAAGCTGGTAACAGTCTTTGTGCCTGTCATCTGAGGATCAGCCGGCTCAGGGCATTTGACGATTTGGTAATCAGAAGCTTGGCCCCCCATTGAAGACCTTTTTTTTGACCAGAACTACTCAGAATACCGCTACTGAGGGGTTGAGGGGATATGAAGGATACATATTGGGAGGAGGCGTGTCTACACTTTGAAAGTTCAGGCTCTTTTAAAGCCTTGCAGGAGATCTGGCAGGGGTCAGTGGAAACCCACTGAAAGGGGGCCCTGGCACTGGGGCTAAGCATTAGACTGGGTTTATCTCTAGACAAATGTGTGGTAGTTACTACAACTTATGAAATGAGAAACCACATAAGGGTGTGCCCATTTTTGAAACTTCAGCAGGATGACTCCTCCTCCAGCCATCCTCTCTCCTCTCCAGTCTCACAGCCGCTGCTCTGACCCATTCACATTCTTCCTTGGACTATTGCAGCAGCCTCCTAACTACTGTTCCTGCCTCCAGGCTCCCTTCTTTCCTGTCCATCCTATGTACTGCCTCATATTAGTCTTCCTAATATACCATGAGGCTACTCACCTTACTTTCCTGCCCCAAAGTATGCAATGATTCTATTGTTTTTTAATTAATTAATTAATTTTTAGTTTTCAGCATTCACTTCCACAAGATTTCGAGTTCTAAATTTTTCCCCCTCCCCAACTCAGCATGCAATCTGATGTAGGGCTATACATGTACAATTATATTAAACACGTTTCCATATTAGTCATATTGTAAAGAAGAATTAGAACCAAAGGGAAAAACCACGGGAAAGAAAAAACAAAAAAAGAGAGAGAGAGAGAGAGAAAATAGTACTCTTTGATCTGCGTTCAGACTCTTTCTCTGGAGAATAGCAGTTTCCATCGTCAGTCTTTTGGAACTATCTTAGGTCATTGCATTGCTGAGAAGTGCTAAGCCTAACAAAGTTGGTCATTGCACAGTGTTGCTGTTACTGTGTACAATGTTCTCCTGGTTCTGCTCACTTCACTCAGCATCAGTTTATGTAAGTCTTTCTAGATTTTTCTGAAGTCTGCTTGCTCACCATTTCATGTGGAACAATAGCATTCCATTATATTCATATACCACAACTTGTTCAGTCATTCCCCAATTGATGGGCATCCCCTCAATTTCCAATTCTTTGCCACCACAAAAAATAGCTGCTGTAGAGGCAGCTAAATGGTGCAGTGGATAGAGTACTGGCCCTGGAGTTAGGAGGACCTGAGTTCAAATCTGGCCTCAGACACATGATACTCATTAGCTATGTAACCCTGGGCAAGTAACTTAATCCCTATTGCCTCGCCCAAAAACAAAAAAACAAAAAAAAAAACAAAAAAAAAGAGCTGCTATAAATATTTTTGTACATTCGGGTCCTTTCCCCATTTTTGTGATCTCTTTTGGATACATACCTAGTAGTGGTGTTGCCAGATGAAAGGGTATGCACAGTTTTATAGCCCTTTGGGCATAGTTCCAAATTGCTCTCCAGAACAGTTGGATCATTACACAACTCTACCAACAATGCATTAGTGTTCTACTTTTCTCACATCTTCTCCAATATTTATTATTTTCCTGTTTTGCCATATTAACCAATCTGATAGGTGTGATGTGGTACAATGGTTCCATTGTTGTCCAGATAAAGACCAAATCCTATAATTTTAGCCCAGCACTCAAGGCTTTCCACAATGTGACCCAGCCTGTGGGTCTTTCTCCTGTGACTCTTCCCTCATGCCCCCAACATTCTAGCCAAACTGTGCTCCTCATCATTTGGTGAGTATGCCCGTCCTTTTCAACTCCATGCCCTTCATGTTTGCCCAACCTGGAATGCCCTTCCCTTTCTGTCTCTATATTTCCAACTCCTGCTCATCCTTCAGGGCTCTGCTCAATTGTCACCTCTCCAATAAAGACTTGAGCAGTTCCCATAACTCACAGCCAGAACTCATTTCTCTACCCTCTTCAATATGTTCCGCTTGGAGGGCCTTCCCTCCCTTCCTAGACTGTAGACTTCCTGAAAACAGGGATTGACTCTTACTCCTGTCTGTCCTTCAAAAGGGTTTGCATGTAGTAAGTTTTTAGTGTTTATTGATTTAATGAATCAGGAATGTGGCAGAAGAACTAATCATGTGATACTTGATAGGGTGTGTGTGTGTGCACGTGTATGCACTTGTGCATGTAGAGCATATCCTAAGCCTCCCTTCTTGATTCTTTGAATCTTTTGCTTTCTGGATTCACCAAATCTTGACAGAAGGTAAGCACGTTCCAACCCAGAACATTTTCATCTCAGAGGCAGAAGTAGGTGTTCCCCACTCCCCATCACTAAATTAACTTTTTTACTGCAAAAGACAGTTTTGATGGGTAAATAAGGCAGCAAAGGCCCTTGCTTTCTGCTACCAGTGTGTCTTTAAAAGTTCTCTGGTGCCCTGTAGGCACCTCAGACATGTTGGTCCCACTCCTTCCCCCACAGGGCAGTGAAGATGTTTTCTTTGCTCCTTACTGGGAGGAGCCCCATTATTGTATACCCTCTGTGGGAGATATTGCAGGGCAACAGGAAATCCCATTTTTTTTTCTCTGTCATCAGCTTCACAGTGTGACCTTGGGAAGTGAATTGTCTCCTCTGAACTTCATCTGTAAAATGAGGTCTGAGGTCTTTTCCAGCTCTGCCGTTCTGTGTCCTAACAGCCTAGGTTCTCAGTCTTCCTGAATTCACTCCATCTCATCTGATCACTCATTCTGCAACCCCATCACACTAGCCTAGAGCCTTCCACCTCAGTCCTGTCATGGTCCAGGTCCTTTCCAACTCTGACATCCTATGTCCTTGGCCTTCCTGAATGAACACCATCCCACTAACCTGTCCCTCAGCATTTGCATGTAAGTTCCAACACAGGCAGTCTATGTTCTAAGCTGTCTACCAGCTCGCGTATTATCCAATTTCTGTTCTAACTTGTTTTGGGGCATGGTTCTGTCTGAGAATTTAGCTTTTCTTTGGCATCAAGACTCTGCTCTGCCCAGCTCTTTGAGCACAGGTGTTTAAGGGACTGGATTTGGAGGGTTTGGCATTTCCTGGGTCTTTTCCAGGCATCATATTTAACATTAGGAGGACTGCTTACAGTTGGACAAGTCGTGTAACTTCTCTGAGACTCAGATTCCTCATTTGTGAAAGGGTTCAATAAGCCCCAGCCTGCCTGCTTCAAACGGTGGTTGGAATCATCACATTCGACATGAAAATGCGTCATAAACTATAAAAACACGACACCCATGCGAGCTATGGCTATTGAATTCAGTTAGTAAATGTTATGCATGGAGTGATGGGAGATGTCTCAGAAGCAGGGGTATACAGACTTTGTTTCCTACAGAGGTTTCCAGATGTTCTAAAATACCTTTTCTTTTCTTACCACAGGATGGGTTTCCCATTAGAATAAAAGCTGTCAATATTGTAAATGAACCTCGAATATTCAAAGGCATTTTTGCTATCATAAAACCATTTCTGAAGGAGAAAATAGCTAACAGAGTAAGTGACTTACTTCTTTCTGTCAATGGCAGCTTTAAATGTTGGCCTTCTCCCACTTTCTTCTCCTCTTTGAAGAGGTTCAAGATTGTGGGTATGGAGCAGTCTGGATATCGTCAGACTTTTTCAAATTATTAGTTTTGCTTAACTTTTTTCCTCTTTTTTTTGTCCTTTTTTATAGGGGATGACTTTCTGGGAGGGGAAGGAAGAGGGAATGTACTGGGAAATGTAGGTGATGTTAAAAATATATATTGATACAAATTTATTTTTAAAATTAAAGTTCAATGTAAGTTTTATTATAATATACAACATATTATACACAAGTAATTATATATATATTTTATATGTGTAATTATAAGTTTTACTATAAAGTTTTAATATAAACTTTAAAAAGTTTAAAATAAAGTTTGGCCTTTTCTCATGGAGTAGCCCCTCAAGGCAGATGTTTTCCTTATAGAATCTTTTTTTTCCTACTGTTTTATTTTTTAGAAGATGAATGAATGTTTAAGTTGTCGTTTGTGTGTTAGGGCAGACTAAGTGTGGAGATGCAAATTGATAACTTCCTCTTTAAAATGAGGGGGTTTGGCCTCCATGTCCTCCAAGAATCCTTCTAGCTCTGACATTTTGTGATTCTGAAGTTCCTTCCAATTCTAATGTTGTAGGATCCAGGATCCATGGTCCATTCTAGCTCTGAAATTATCTGTCATCTAAATCCAACAACTGAATCAACCTTCTGGGCATAAAAGAGAAAATTCATCAAGGTTAACATTGTAGGGGCAGCTAGGTGGTGTAGTGAATAGAGCTGTGGCCTTGGAGTCAGGAGGACTTGAGTTCAAATCCAGCCTCAGACACTTAATACTTACTAGCTGTGTGACCTTGTGCAAGTCACTTAACCCTGATTGCCTCACCAAAAAGCAAAAAAAACAAAAAAAAACAACAGCAACAAACAAACAAAAAAAACATTGTAGAGACAATGGCTACCCCACCTTCTGGGTCACCTACCCCTCCTGGCCATGTGACCTTGCCTCAGCTTCAGTTGTCTCACCTCTAAAATAAAGGGGTTGGATTCAATGACCTCTAACTCCTTCCAACTGTAGATTTCTGATCCTGTGATTCACTGCCCCTCTCTCAATCTCAGTTTCTTCCTCTTCTGTAAAATAGGAGGACTCTGTACGGTGACCTATGAGGTCTTAAGCTGTCAGCTCTGACTTTCTGAGTTTTAAGGCCCCTTCCATCTCTGACCTTTGGTGAGTCTTGGTTTCAGGACATCTAGGAATTTACCTTGAAAGCTGCCACTATTTCTGGCCTTATTTACTTTTTAATATCTTGACTTATGTCTAAAAAGTTAGGTCAGAGGGAACCACAGTCGTTAGAAAGGCGACTCAAAAGAATTTTGGTGATTTCTTATTTAATAGAACTTTTAGTCATAAATATGTTCTTTGAGTGATTTTCAAAAGTTATTTACCTAGTTATTAATAGCAGTGTTACAGTTGGCTGGACTATATTTCAGGAACTGGAAACAGAGAACTGAAATCTCCCTCCCTAGTTGCCCCTTTTCATTCTAGTTTTGTTCTCTGGGAAGAAGTTAGCTTTTACACTGTGTGTTTCCACAAGAAGAAGCCCTAGGCTACTAGGGCCCTGCTGTTACCAAAGCCGGCTGTGGAGACAGTTACTCAAGTATTTTTACGTGGTATTGTCAGAGAGGAACTATCAGGAGACCTGAGTCTTTTTTCTTGACTCTGCTACTTGCTGACTGGGTGGTTACTTCCCTTCCTTGAGCCTCAGTTTCCTCATCTGTCAAATGGTTATGATAACCCCTGTCCTACTTACCTCTCAGGGTATGCCTCAAATAGTATAATAAGAAAAGGCTGTGAAATGTGAGCTGTTCTCATTCACTGACATGCCTCAGGGGTCCTTAACCTTAGTGGAATTTTGTAGCAGCAGGTGGAAATGCACCTCTGTCCTAACGTCTTTATATATGCGCTTCATGGACTCTTCCCTGTTTGTTTCCCTTCAGTTTTTCCTTCATGGATCTGACTTGAATTCTCTACACCTGAACCTTCCAAAGAGCATCCTTCCTAAGGAGTATGGAGGCACTGCTGGGGAGCTGGATGCAAATGCCTGGAAGGAGGTGCTGCTGGCCTCAGAGGAGGACTTTGTGAAGGAGTTCTGCAGGCCTCTCCCTCCCAGCAGTAGCCTCCTCCAGGACACCACGATGGTGGAGGGAATAACCTCTGAGGTTCAGGGCGATGACTCCATTCGAGGAGTAAAGTCACAGCTGTACTCCTGCTATTAACGAAGAAGTCACATGGTTTTCTACATACGTTGCAGCCATTAAGTAATTTCTTTCTCCCTCCTAAAGCATAAAAGGAGAATTTGAAGTCCCATAAGTTTTGGCCCTATCCATTATCACTGAACAGAATTTATGCCTAATGAAGTTATGATCAGCTTTAAAATACCAATATGTTACAAAAGGTGGCATGTACGTAAGTTGCTTGAGAATCAGTCTAAGACAGACCTTTGTAGTCTACCTTTAGGCCCCTGGGGAATATAGTCAGTGGTCAAGTTTCATGAACCCAACTTTGAAATCATTCATCTGGTAGCTGTACTTTCAGAATATATCCTGTAATTTTTATCAGTTTGGGTATTTCCTTCCTCAATACAGATTTCAACTCTTCCATGCTTTGGTAGATAGTTTCATGAGCTTCTGAGCAAAAGCAATCTCCCACATAGTGACCAACCCACTGGTGTTGAAGCTCTCTGCACTTAGCTATTCTTATCCTTGGGTAGCAAGCCTACTCGTCTGTTGCTAGGGCTTTCCTTGAAATCCTTCCATCTTGATGGGACCAGCCAAAGCTTGTGCTCCCTTGGCATTGCCTTTGAGAACCCAGGCCACGCCGAGGATTGGAGGGAAGGAATCTCATAACTATTGCAAAAAAAATCCAGCAGGGGGCAGTCCAAGGAAAAGAGAGGTCTGCTGTCCTGGAGAAACCAGCCTGTGTGTGACGGGTGAGCCCATTCGGTTACAGTGGAGATTGCTAGTAAGATTATGAAGATTATTGGAGGTCCCCTCATGTCTGGCTTCACAACCATCTGTCTTAAAGATCACTTTCCCTGCACTCCTCCTTACTGTCCTCACTGTGACCTATCAGGAGCTGCTAATTCATTACCTGTACTTTTTAAACTGTAATGTTTCTTGCTGCAGTATAGAAGCATCAGGGCACCTTCAGAGAGTTTCCTTTCAGAATTCAGGAGCCAAAGATACTGTGGCCCCCTCGGAGACTCCTGCTGCCATGATCCCATTTTTCCAGTAGCCCTGAAGTCTTAACCCTCATTCTTTACTGAATATCATTCCCAGGAAGGTAGCCAATATGGCAGCATGATTGTGGAAGGGTACAATTTTAATTGACTTAAAATCACCAGATTTCAGTGTAGTATAACGAAAAGAGCACCAGTCAACGGTCCCTGTAGTTTACTCTGGTATCTGGTCCCATTTCTGCCACTAACTCATAGTGGAGCTCAGTCTCTGTGGACCTCAGATTCTTTTTAGCTGTAAGATTCTGGCACTCAGTTTAGTTACCGTGTAGTATCCTGCATCAGTCTTCTACTTGCTGGTGGAAGCTGTGGCACAGTGGGGAGAGTTGGACTCAGAATCAAGACCTGGGTTCTAACACATGCTGGGCAGATCATTTAACCTGTTGGTGCTCTAGTTAGCTCTAAGCCTGTAAGTTACAGAGAAGGTGCTGAATTGTAGTTGTAGAGGAAGTTTGCTCACGTTGGAGTTCCTGGTGAAATCCCAGGGCTAGTCCTTATCCCTTCCCCCTACTAAGACGAAAAGCTGGACCAGACTAGGGAGATCTTGTCATCTCTATTTGTAGGTAGGCATCACTAGGGGGAGTTCCCACACCACTTGGCATTCCAGGACTTTAGGCGCTGAAATCTTTGCTAAAGATAATTTTTTTTTTTAGCGACCTGTAATATTGTGAAGCCAGCAAAAGGTCTCTGAGTACTTAAAAATTCATAGGGTTTTGGGAACCAAATGGAGATACGACGTTAAAAAGGCGCATATGTTCTCAAGATTTCCTGCAAGCTTTTTGTCTGTAGATGTAAGTTATGCCTGCTCATTAGGATTCCTGAGCTGCTTTGCCACTCCACCCCTGCCTCTTGTCTCCCTCATCCCAGCTTGAGAGCCCCTGTAATGTATCAGCTAGAGTCAGGTCAGCCATTCTTAACCTGGGCTGGGACTTTGAGCACTTTACATCCTCAGTGTCAAGATTTGCCTTTGCCCTGCACCCCAGTAGGATTGAGGTTTGATGTTTTTAGACCTGGTTTATGTCTGATTTATTGCATATACAAGATGGTTTAAAATTGTAGCCTCACCCTTGATGTGCCTCTTCTCTGCATTTATTTTAATATACTGTAAAACCAAGAGCAAGGCATATGTTTAGTTCCCTAGAAGCAGAGCAACCAAGACATACAGAAGCCATTTGTTTATACCTTTACTACCAGGTAGTTCATCTGTACAGCAATTTCTGAAAAGCACTTTCTTGACAGGTTTTTTTCTGGTGAAATTCCATTTACTTTGCCTTCTTGGTGCCAATTTTTTTTCAAGGAAAGCTTATCTCCCTGTAGATTAATACTGTGTTCTCTAGGAATAGCCAAGACATTACATATTTTGAATGCCAAAATGACAATGGCAGTGTGCCTCAAATCACCAAAAATGGCCTGGAAAAACAAAGGCTTTCAGCCTTGGGAGTCCTCAGAAGTGAAGATTTCGTCTACTTCAGTAGGGAAAACCCATTCCTGAAAGTAGAGACAAATTTTCATCAGGGCTTGTTGGATTTAGATTAAGACTCACCTAGGCCAGTAGTAAGAAGTAGGATTAGCAGAGGAAAGTTGAAAATCTGACAAGAGTAGAATAGGAGGATACTTGATCAGAAGTTCTTTCCAGTCACTGGAAGAAGAGGTAAATGGAAAAAAATTACCTTGGTCCAAGGTTTCTAAGCATTAGTGGCTTCAGTGAATGACATTCTGAATTACCCAGCATTAACTGTTTGTTCATAACTCTAATATGAATGATGTAGCAAATCTAGAGAAGTTACACAAAGACCAGGGCATGTCCAGTTCCCCTTGGTTCTTCCAGGAGTCTCAGAATCCAGATCTTGTCAATGGGTGCCCTCATTATGATGGGACCAAGGCTGGAGTATCTTTTCTTGAAACGCTGTGACTACGGGAGGATGTTTGGGCACTAGACAGCTAAGAAGAGTTGAGCAAGGATTATGAATGGGGAACTCGATTGCATTGGAGTGCAGGTGATCCCTACACACTCTCATTGAGGCATTTTAAGGAATTCTTTCCTGGCAGTGAATAAGGAAAGCAAAAGACATCTGTGGGTCAGGCTTTTTTCCTTTGGCTTTGATGTGAAGTGAAATACCAACAAGAGGGATGTTAGTACTGGAAGCAGATTGTACCATAAATCATACTTATCATGACTTTTAAAAGTGAGAGTTCCAGCTGTCACAGATGCATAAGATTACTTCCTTTGGATCTCCCTTTGAGGAAAAGTCCTAGCCAATTTTATAAATGTCTGAAGCTGTGTCTAAACCCTATATTGTGCCATTGCCTCGGCCTGAATCACCCTTACTACCACCATTCACAATTTGGCTCTCAGTTGCTCCATTTGCAAAAACAAAACTAGATTATCTCTAAGTCTTCTTTCAGCTCTAACGTCTGTGACTTTATGATCAACTGTTGTATTTAGAGGATGTGCCCCTTTTATTAATTGGCCCATTCAAATTGATTTGATTTTCCTTTTGATTTCTCCTAGCTCAGAATTCTAGAACACTGCAGTCCCCTCCTGAGTTCATCTTGTTCCTTAGCTGAGGACAAATTAGGAGTTTTAGAAGCAAACGAAAGAGGGAGCTTTGTTTTTAGTAAAAAAAAGCTCTGGGTTTGTAGTCAGAAGACATGGGTTTTTTAATCCTGTGACCTAGAGCATGATTTTCCCCCTGTTTAAGCCAGAGTTTCTTCCTTTGTAAAATGAGAGGATTTGAGGGGCAGCTAGGTGGCGCAGTGGATAGAGCACTGGCCCTGAATTCAGGAGGACCTGAGTTCAAATGTGGTCTCAGACCAAACACTTGACACTTACTAGCTGTGTGACCCTGGGTAAGTCACTTAACCCCAATTGCCTAAAAACAAACAAAAAAAATGAGGGGATTTGGCTAGATGATCTATAAGAACCCTTCTAGCTGAAAATTATATGATTTTTTTTAAAGACCTTCTTATTGCTGGTGAATGTTTCATCCTCGACACCTGATGGCAAACCAGCTTGCGAGAGACAAACACTTGTCGTTTATTAACTCCAAGAAAACTCAAGGTGCCTGGTAGTTCATCCAGTTTTCATCAGAAGTCAGTTGTCCTGGGAGGTGGGCATGTAAAACACCTCAGACTAGTGTCAGGTCACTTGTCAGTGAATATAAAGATGGGACAGATGTATACATGTGTGTCTTCTGCAGTCCCATATGATTCTGAAATCTCTAGAACTCCCCCTGGGGAGGTTTTTGCCCTGTCTGCTTTATCCTCAGATGAATTGTGGGTATCTTGCCATCTTTCCACCCCTGGGTGGCCAGGAAGCTGGAGGGAAGCATTCTCCAGTGCTTCCTCATGTTTATGTTTCAGCTTGTGGCATTTTTCCTTTGAAATTTTCCTACTTAGGGACAGCTTGGTGGCGCAGTGGATAGAGTACTGGCCCTGGAGTCAGGAGGACCTGAGTTCAAATCCTGCCTCTGACACTTGACACTTACTAGCTGTGTGACCCTGGGCAAGTCCCTTAACCCCTTTGCCTAACCAAAAAAATAAAAAAGGAAAGAAAGAAAAGAAATTTTCCTACTTGAAGACTGAGTGACTTTTCAGCAGTTAAGCTGTTGATGGTGGTATGGTTGCTTATCCTTTGGTCATTGAGTGGTGTCCTAATAATGAAATAAAGGAACAGGGATCGTCCTGAGTAGGAAAGGTGAAATCCTAAGTTTAGTATAGTAGACGGAACCCTAGTATGGAGAGTCAGAAGACCCCAGTTCTACTTCTGGCTCTGTGACTAAATAGCTATGTGACTGTAGGCAAGTCATTTTCATCTGGGGCTCAGTTTCTTTAGCTACAGATTGAAGTTGGACTGATTGGTCTCAAAAGCCTCTTCCGATTTTGATAGTCTCTGTGCTAACATTCCTTTCTGTTCTAACATTCTTGTTGTGTTCTAAGGTCCCTTCCATCTCTGATGTTTTGTGAGTCCTTATCCATTCACCATTGTTCGTTCTGGGGGAAGCCAAGAATGAAGGGATTTATACTGACTTGGTAAACCAAAGGTTTCTCTCCAAACATGTGATCCAAAGGGAGTGTGTACAACAGAGATACTAATCAAATCACCACCTGGTTTTAGAAAAAGGTCCAAAATGGTTCTGAGTCACACAAACATTTCTTCTTCAAGGAAGGACCTTTAACTGATATGAGGGCAATAACTCTGTAACTGTTGCTTGTTTGTTAAATAAGCAATTAGTTCATGTTATTTTTCTTTTCTTTCTTTTTTTTTTAATATAACCAAGCAGAATTATTTCCTTGGGCACCAAGTCAGTGGTTGCTTGGGATCAGGCCTGCTTCTCTTGGCCCATGGGGCGAGGATGAGGCTGGGGAGAGGGAGGAAGGTGGAGAGCAGACCTGTTCCTCTTTGCAGTTGGACAACATGAATCTATGCCATGGCCTAGAGCCTGGAAGCACAGCCTCTGCTTCTGATGTGGCCAGAGGAGGTCTTGCTTATATCCTTTGGCCAGTTTTGGCCACAAGTTCAGTCATTTGTCACATTCTTTCTTTGAAACTGAGATTCTGTGGGTGTAAGTGTGCACCTGGAGGTGGATTGAGTCTAATTCTGTGTTTATTTTGACAAGATGTTTATTTTTATAATGCATTTTATAACATGGTGTTATATGAAATGTGAAAATGTGTTGTTTTATTATGCATGACTGGAGCTTACACAATAAAAATCTATCTTGGGTTGAGTGTGTGTGGAGGTGTTTTAGTGACACAAATTGAAACATAAAATGGCTCCTCCATCCAGCTCTAACATTCTGTTTCCTAATGAACAGGCGCACTCATTACTTCAGTTCAATAAAACAAGCATTTATGAAGTGCTTACTATGTATGTATGTACTTACGTCCTGGAGAATACAAAGTCAAAATAAAAAGAGCCCATCATCAAGGAGCTTCTGTTTTACTGCAAGTAATTTGAGGGATCAGTTAGTCTAACTCACTACCTTCAGAGATGAAGAAACCAAGGAGCACAGACAGACACAGTGACTCACCCACAGTCCCACAGTGAGAAAGGGGTAGAGCCAGAATTGGAACTCAGGTTTTCCTGGGCAAGCTTATTATATTTCCACCACACCACACCACCTCTTACAACTCTAAATGGCTATACACATCCCGCGTATACATCTGGTTTTGCATTTTGACGGGAGTAGGGGGAAAAAAAGTAGAATATAAACTAAATAAATCTTGGGTTAAAAAATGGTCACGTGGTGATGCAAGGTGCTTCCTGAATCTTAGGCGGATGCTGACAATCACACCTGGGAACGTTATAAATTCCTTCAGGCTTCTAAACAAAGGTTTCACAATTTTGTAAACTCTAAATGGTCTGAGTGAGGAGACACTGTACTTTCATTACAATTATGGAAGTGGACAGTACAAGGATTAACTTCATTTTACAGATGAGGAATGAGGCTCCGAGAGGTTCAGTAAAACTATTCTGAGATAGGATTTAAACCAAGGTGTCCAAACTCTGTAAGTCCAGCACTCTTTCCACAACACAAAAAAAAAATGCCTGATTACACAGTAATCAGCAATGTCTGGTTATTCCTCTAAAGTCTAGCCAGGTTAAAGGCAGCACAGTAGACCATGGGGGAAGATGGCTGGATCTGAAGACAGGAGGCCTAGGTTTGAATCCTAACTCTGCTCCTTAATGGCCCAAGTGATTATGTGCAAGTCAGTGTCACCTCTGTGGGCCTCAGTTTTCCTCTTAGATGACATGGCCTCTAAGATCCCTTTCAGCTCTAAATCCTATAACCTTAAGTGGACTTGACATTTCCTTAACTGGCTAAGCATTTCCTAGTTCCTCTTCTATATCTCTACCATAGATGTGTAGATGAGTCAGAAGATGTGGGTTTGACTTTTGTTTCTGACATTTGTTAGCCATGAGACTTGGGGCAAGTCATCAGCTGTCTTCCCTGGCTGTCATTGGTCTATTGTTCTGATTCTCAAAGAAAAGCTTTGTTTCATAGCCTCTTGTGGACCAAAAGGGACAGCTTATCAATCCATGATATCACTTGCCCACTGTGATATAACTTCAGTGTCTTTTTCATTGCCTCACATCAGCTTACTTAACAGCACGGACAAGGCAGAATTGAGAGATAACATGGAATAGAGAAGAGAGTCAAGCATTTGAAGTCAGAACATCTGGGTTGAGAGTTCAGATTTGGCTACTTGTTAGCCATGTGAATTTGGATAAGCCACTTATCCTGAACCTTAGTTTCCCCGTAAAATGGGGAGAACACTTGCACCACCAACCTCACCGGGTTAGTGTGAGGATCAAATCACATACTAGATACAAAGTACTTCATAAATCTTAAAGGTCTAAAAAAAAAAGAAATGCCAGCTATGATCATTACTAAAAGTAGTTGACTTTCCCAAAAGCTTCATGAAGTACATTATAGATACCAAACATGCCTGTGGTATCTGGACTAGTTCTTGGTCATTTTCCTGTTTGTAATGGGAGAATGTCTTCATCATTACAGAGCAAAGGAGGAGTTGACAGCTGACTAGTAGGCAATGGGATGATGCCACCATGACAACAGCTGATGATTCAGAATGTTTTCATGGTTTAAAGTGATGGCACCTCTGATTTTATTTATCCCTAACAAAGCTAATGGCTATGTATAAGGAAGCCTTTAGCTTTCATCGGATACTTAAGTAAGTTTTACCATCTCCCATTCTATATATAGAAGGGACAAAGTGAGGCAAAGTGTTTGATCAATCCATTGACCTACATACTAAAGTCTTAACATATCTCTATGGCGCTATGCTACCTATCACGTATACTTCTGCCGGACTTCTGATGGCCTCATATTCTATCTTTATCTCCATCTATCCAATCTTTTCTTCCACTGCTTATTACAACTTCCTGCCCTGCTTGTTTATTCCAACAGGTCAAATGTCCTGTCTTGGGAACACGAAGCTGAGTAATCAGGAGGATGGTGGTACCTTGGTGGGAATAAGGATATTCACAATTCTAAGCTTTTTCTCATGTTGTTTCCCCTACCTGGAATACCTTTTACTTTCATTTTTCTGCCTGTCCAAATGCTAACACCATGCTCTCTTTTGAGAGCCCTACCATTCTTCCAAGTTCACAACGCAGGGGTCTGCATCCATAACGCCTCACTTCTCCTCACCCACATACCATGTCTGCACTCCTAGAACCCTCATCACTTCTCACCTAGACTACTGCAACAGCTTCCTAATTGGTCTCCTTGCCTCTAGTCCCTCCCCTTTCCAAACCATCCTCCACACCAATGCCAAAGTGACTTTCCTAAAACACAGTTCTGACCATGTCATTCCCCTACTCAAACTCCATCAATAGTTCTCTGTTACCTCTAGGATCAAATACAAAATTCCTCTATTTGATGTTTA
This sequence comes from Vombatus ursinus, assembly GCF_900497805.2. Classification (NCBI taxonomy): domain Eukaryota; kingdom Metazoa; phylum Chordata; class Mammalia; order Diprotodontia; family Vombatidae; genus Vombatus; species Vombatus ursinus. The sequence continues at coordinate 27,626,498 of NW_020940358.1, forward strand.
TAACTCTTTATACCCTGCTTTCAATCTACATTCCCAGTCTTATAAATTGTGCCCCCTTCATGCTTTCTCCAGTCCAGGCAAACTGGCCATCTTTCTGTTCACCATACGTGACATCCCATATCCCATACGTTGGTGCTTTGGCACAGGTGGGGCCTCATACCTGAAAGGCATGTCCTCCACAACACCTTGTCTCTTTGAATCCCCATTTCCCTTCAAATCTCAGCTCAAATGCTACCTCCTTTCTTGATGCCCACACCCAGCTGCTAATATTCTTCCCCCAACCACTCATAATCATTATGTGCATACTTACATATGTACAGGTCATCTCTCCCAAATGAATGTAAGCTACTCAAGGGCAGGGAGGGTTTCATTTTTGTCTTTGTATCCCCAGTGCCTAGCACATTAATAAATACATATTAATTCAAGGTCCAGCTCAAGTCCAACCTCCATAGGAAGCCTTTTTATGACTGCTTTAGCCAATACGCTTCTTCCTGAATTCCCACAGCACATTGTTTGGGTCGCTCGTTTTAAGGTCTTTGAGGGCAAGGGTCAGGTCTTTTCTTGATATTCTGTACATAGCAGGCACTCAACATGTATCTACTCAACTACTCAATTTTAATACTCTGAAGGTCAGGGACCATGGTATATTTCTTTGTATCATCCTTAGCAACCAACACAGTGCTTTTGGTCATTTTCAGTCATGTCTGACTCTGTGACCCCATTGGGGGTTTCCCTGGCAAAGATACTAGAGTGGTTTGCCATTTCCTTCTCCAGCTCCTTTTACAGATAAGGAGACTGAGGCAAACAGGGTTAAGTGACTTGCCCAGGGTCACACAGCTAGTTAGTGCCTGAGGCCAGATTTGAACTCAGCAAGGTAAGTCTTCCTGACTCCAGGCTGGTGCTCTATCTACCACACCACCTACCTGCCCCTAACACAGTGCTACATACATGATAAAAGAGTCCGTATTATGTTACTTTGAGCTATTTCATTGGCACAGTAAGGGCTTTTCCCAAATGCAGATAAATCCTTCACATCTTCTGGTCCCACTACTCTGGTATTTATTTCCCACAAACTTTTCACAAGAGGAGGCCACCTTCCCTTTTGTTTAGTACCTCACAGGTATCAGTGTACAGCTCAAAAGGCTCATCGGCTATTTCTCATTTCTGCTATGAGGAGCCCCACTCCTTTCCCACTCATGTTTATTGTACCGTCATCAATATGACTCCAAATTATACCAAACCTGCCCATAAGGTAATGCTGAACTCTTTAAGGAAGAGCCTGTAAAATTTCTTTAAAATCTTCATATTTTTAATCAAATACGTTACAGTGCAAATGGAGTAAGTGCTGACAGAAAAGTTCACATGCATTTACATATTTTTCTTCTGCTGTTGAAAATTACACTGGACATAAGCAGTTTTCCAGGCTAATTTTCCACTTAAATTAAACCTTGAAAGCATTCATTGAAATCATTATATTTGTCAAAGCCATAGACTGAAATCAAGCAGCATTATATTATTGTAGTATAAAAAATGTATGAATCTGAAAAGAACTAAGCTACAGAAGCCAGAGACGTGCCATTCTGAGACTCCTGGCCTGGGGAAGGGGGTGCAGGGCTTCCCTCAGGAAAAAGCGAGCACGCCCCTTAAACCTACACACTGGAATGTATGAAAAATACAAGAGAAAACTGGGCTTCTATAGACCAAAGCATTTGTGAAGCAGTACATTCTTCTTTGTTTTTTAAAGATATTTCAATCCAAATATATTAAGAAGGGTTTCCAACCCTCAATGTTTTTCTATTAAACAATTTAAATCTAAGCTGCAGGGATCTACGGGCTTTTTTTTTTTCTTTTTCAGAATTCTCTTCACAGCACAGCTGTAGTTCTTTTTTTTAAAAAAAAAAAACGCAATACTATTCACCTTGTACTTTACGTGTTACAAATAAACATAATATATCAAAAGGAAAAGTTTAGATCCTGCTTTTCAAAACATTATTCATCTAGTAACCTTCGGCATGCCTGGATAGAGCCAAACTTTTAGGAAGCATTCACTTAATATTTTAGTTGAAGCGAAATACAAGGATGTTGGCTCTTGGCACAAAGGCTGTGTGATGCTCCCGGAGGCTCAGCTGAAGTCTCTGTTGGTCAGGAAAACAGGTGCCACAAGGGTCCAGAGATAGAGGATGAGGCAAACCCAGCTGGAGGAGATCTTTACCCACACCGGGCTCCACTTGCTGGTCTCTGTCTGGAACTCTACATCAGGGCTAGAAAGAGAAGCAGATATAAGACACAACATCCACCTTACTTTCCGGGATTCTTGACTGATTTTGTTGCCTAAATCCGTCATATTTAGGAAATGGATACCATCATCTGATTAGGAATCATTTTAACATGAAATTTGGTTGAAAGCAGACTTCAAATAAATACAGCTGTGAAGGATGCCAACACAACCAAGACAGGCTGCTATTTGTGCTTCTGGGCTCTGAGGGGAGCTGTTCTTTTTATTCCTGTTTCATGAAGAAGTGGACATCCTTTTGGGAAGAAGAAAGTGCTTTGCAAAAGGATACCATTTCAAACCAGTTTAACCATTTCTTCATTCATCACTGTGTGCCCCTGGGAGAAATTTTTCAGGTTGCCACATCCTCCCTTCCCATGGACTTTATGAACCAGAAAAACAGGACTAGGACGGGCAGCTAGGTGGTGCAGTGGATAGAGCTCTGGCCTTGGAGTCAGGAGGCCCTGAGTTCAAATCTGGTCTCAGACACATGACACTTAAAAGCCATGTGACCCTGAGCAAGTCACTTAACCCTGATTGCTTCCCCCCCAAAAAAAAACAAAAACAAACAAAAAAAAAAACCCAGGACTAGGGATCAACTACCAAAATGTCCCTTGCTTGTTTTCTTCCTGCCTTTGCCTGGAATAGTCCCTACCATCTTTACTTCCTGTAATTTCTCCTAAGAACCAGCTCAAATGCCACAGGCTCTTCTAGTCAGGAAAATAACGATCATTCTTTTCAGAGACCATGCACAGACCTTAGTTTGCACCACTCTTATGCATCTAAGTTTCATTTTGTAAATATTATGCAAGCATATGCTTGCCTGAGCTTTGATCAATCAAAATGTTGGAAAACAGAATGGGCCTCGTGCTGAGGAGAGACCACACCATAGCCTATCAGAGCTGCTCATTCTCCTCATCTCTCTGGGCCTAAAGATGAGGCAGTGAAGACAGTTAGCTTACTACTTGTCTTCACCTAGTATGTATGTACAATTTCCAACCTCCTCTTCATCAGGGGTCAGCTGCCCCAGTGATAGCCAGCTAGTGGTGTGTAGGCATGCATGCAGCCACGAAAAGTATGAATAAATCTTTGAGGCTGTATGCACATATGAGTAAAGATATTTTGGTAAGCTAGCATTCTGCATCTTGGTTGGTGTCTGTCCTGATTTTTCCCTCCTCAGACGTATCTAGGCAAAGTTTAGCAGTGCTAATTTGATACTTCCAATTCCCAAGATTTTATGTTAAGGAAAAGACTCCATGCATTATCATTGCATAAGGCCTGGTCATAAGCCTCCGGAACAGTCAGCAAAGGTCAAGTGTTTTAGCATCAATGTCAGAGACAGTCTGAGAAGGACAAAAAAGACAGCATTTAGATCTAGTTTAGACCCAACCATTACTAGCTGTATGACTTTGGGCAAAAGTAACTTAATTTTTGCCTTCACCTGTTAATCCACAAAGTGGGACTGAGAGGTGACATTGCATAGTAGATTAAGAGCTGGCCTTGGAATCCAGAAGACCTAAGTGCCAGTCCTGCCTCTGATATATGCTAGCTACGTGATCCTGGCCTGGTCATCTCAGGGCCCCAGGCATCTAAGAGGTAGGTTCCTATACTAATCACAGGGCTGGCACAAAAAAAATGATGAAGTGAGGATACATGCTACCTATCTCTTCATATGAATAGGAAGATTAAATGAGATTATACAAAAGCAGTTTGTAAACCACCAACCACTATATTGTCAGTAATTATAATAACGATAATAATTTATGAGGTCCACAATTTGATTTTTTGTCTTATACCTTTGCCAGTTGGTCAGGGTCATCATGATGTACAAAGAGGCCAGGAACATCATCAAGTGGAAGACAGAGTAACTGTACTGCACTCCATCTTTCTCATTGTCCACAGCTCGCCGTGGCTGTCCATCTTCTATATCTTTAGGGCCATTTGAGGAAGCATCATCCAGTATCACACTGTCACTCCCAGACAGAGTCAGCTTGCTTACCTGACTGTTGTTGGAAGAACGGATGCTGCAAATGAACCCCCAGAAAGAAAAGTCAGAAGGAAGGCAAGACACTTGGTTGTTGCCATTACATGGCGGTATGGAATTTCTCAACTCTATCACCTATTTTAGGGTTCACTGTCTTTTTACAGTTTTTAGTTGTTTATTGCCACAAGACCACTTAAATCAGGCAGTACGCTTAAACATTTACAACTACTGCTATCCACACCATATTGGAGAGACAAGAGAAATGCAATCTGGCTCCTAAAATGACCACCCTGGCTGGTCCAGAGGAGCGAAGGAGCCCATCCCTCCTGTTTCATTCAACCTGGCAACTTTTCAGATGAATAAGTGAAATTCTCTGCTAGCAAAACTTACTTACTGTTAACAGGTAAATGAAGTTGGGTCAGTAATACAAGTAAAGGACCAGCTATGCTTAGAGATACTAGCCTTATACTTCCCTTTAGAAAGGACAGCTGAGAGTTTTCGCTGTTATTTTGAGGATGCCTAAAATGGCTCTGCTGCTACTAAATGCAGTGAGACTTATTTTAGGAAAAAAAAAACAAAAACTAAGGTCCCATCATTGCAGATGATGTCCCTACCTCATTCTGAGTGTGAGGCTATCTTAATTTAGAGAGGTGTGGTATCACGGCCAGGATATGGAGACCTGGGTTCACCTCAGGCCTCTGCCATCACTGGCATTTGATCCAAGTCATTTCAGTCCTTGAGACCTCAAGGTATCTCACTTACATAACAGAGAAAACTGTTGCAACTTTCCTACAAGTTTGCTGTGAGGGTCAAATTAAATGCTTTTTGGAGGCACTAAGTGCGTGCTGTGATCACAAACTCACGTGGAATACAGGAGGCAGAGGACAAAGATTATCAGTCCAGCAAAATTCTCTAAATCTAGCCACCGCCCATTCTGTGACAATGGAGGAGCAATGGTAGACACTGAGACAGTTGTGTTCCCAGGAGTCAAGGTGGGTATAGTTATCTGTGTGATGATGCTCAATAAGCCTGGGTTACAGGTTCGATCTGAAAGTAGGAGGTAACATTTATGCAAATGTAGAGTTGTAACATACCTTCAAATATCATCCAGGAATAGTTTATTTTGCATGTGATCTATTTCTAGTTTTCATCCAAAACCAATATGGTAAAACTCCAAACGTTCATTTCAACAAGCATAGATATTATTAACTAGCCCTTACCAGGTTCATTGGACATGGCTGACCATGTGAGATAAATGGTATAAGCTGTAATAATTGAGGACTGGAGAAGGCCAGAGCGAGGCTGATGTTCCTGTTCAATAAAAAGAGGGAGAAAATATATACATATATATATGTATGTGTGTATATATGCTAATATTTATGTAGCACTTTACAAATATTTGGTCTTTGAAGTAGTTCTGTGATTTAGATGGGATAGGGAGGATTACACATGGTTTGTAGGTGATAAAACCAAGGATAAGAGAAGAAAAGAAACGTAATAAAGAAGCCGGGATTTGAACCAAAGTTTCTTGACTCTTCAATTCAATGCTTTTTCCACTACAATAGGCTACCTCTCCAAAAAAAAAAAAAAAAAAAAAAAGCTCAATACATTTTATTGACAGCTTTTGATTTTTGCAAATCTGATCAATTTCTTTACTCAAATATTAATTAAGTGGGTTTTGTATTCTGCTTGAGAGCTTTAAAGATGATAATTTTGGCTTCAAATGAAAACTAATATAGCCCAATGAGTGAAGGAAAAAGAATAAATGTTCTTAGTAACTCCCCACACTACTCCCCCAGATTCTGCTGTGATATAACTTATTATATACCTTTGTCACAGAGCTGTTTTGAGGAAAACTCTTTGTAAAATGGTATGATCTTATATAAGACGAGCTATTATTATTATATAAATGTGAACTATATAATTACAGCATGTTATTTGGGTACCTTAAACCTGGTCTTAGACCCTGCTGTGGCGGGGGGGGGTTCCAGTTATTAGAAGTATGCCTCATCCGTAGTATGGCTTCTACTTATAATACCATCTTGTGGTAGGATCCTGATCATGTTACTATAATTAGACTTTAGTATATTATCAAAACACTTTGGATTTCTAACAAATAGTATAATAAAAGGGTATTTGACTGGGAGTTAGTTGGAACACATGGATTCTAGCCTGGGCTCTACTACTAACTTGGTCATATCATTTCACCATTTTTAGTTTCATTTTCCTCTTCTGTAATTAATATTAAGACAACTGGCCTAGATATTTAAGGTTCTTTCTAGCTCTCATGACTCAAACAAACCCATTAAAATAGAATATGAAGACCGAATGCAAAATAATAATTTTTTTTTATTTAAAGGAAGACCAAATTGTCTCAGGTAAGAAAAATTGCAGATTTTTTTTTCTGGAAAGCTGCAACAATTTTAAACCTTTTGGATTTTAATGATCCATAAAGGATCACCCATAAAATTTATAGAACCTTAAGGAAAGAACCTTAGAGACCAAGTCCAGATCCCCAATTTTACAGGTGAATAAACTAAGGCCCAGAGAAGTTAAGCGAGTGGTGGAGCTAGGATTGAGGTCCTCTCACTCCACATGCAGTGCTGTTTTCTATTGCCCCATGCTGCTTTGGCTAAAATGGGGGAGGGGAGGAGTCTTTACCTTTTTTGGAGTGTTATGGGTCCCTCTGGCATCTGGTGGAGCCTACAAGACTCCTTCTCAAAATGTTTTTTAATGCATAAAATTGTCCTAAGAGTTTCCAAGTCTTCTCATTAGCATTATTATCATTTACTAGTTGGGGTCTAGAGCTGCCACTTATGTTAAGAAAGTCCCCTAGCTGGCTGGAGCGTTTCTTAGGATGTGTTAAAATTCGCTGAAGATTCTCAGGCATTTCTTATTTAAGATAAGGAATCAGGACTAAATAAAAAGAATTGATGACATTTGATTTATGGTCCCCAATTTCTCAACAAATCCTCTCAATTTATTGATGTATCCACAAGGAAGCTCTGGCTCTTAGTTAACTTTTGGTATATAGATCTTGCCCCTCTCAATTAGCCCACTGTAAACTCTTCAAATGGAGCCTTGAAATGTAAACCTCACAAACCTAACTTTGAAATATAATTCTCTTTAGTTTGTCTCCAAAGGCCAAACTGTTTCTCCTGTGTTCTCCTTTCCTCAAGTTACATGTAAGACCTGCCTTCCCTCTGACATGGGTGTAAGACCAAAAATTATTTTTTTGTCTCTCTGATGTAATTAAAAACTATATAAAACTTCTTCACCCTCTAAATGGGACCCAGAGTTTATCAAGGATTTCAGGTCTGAGCTTGAGAATATAATGAAAACCTTAGTTTTGCTTCCTAGATCTTTGCACATTGATGGTTCTGACTAGTAGCAGTACCTATATCAGCAGACTCCATGGTTTTTTCCATAATGTCATATACAAGATTACAAAAGAAACCAATTATAGTGAAATATGGCTATTTAAAAAATTTAAAAACAAACTCCTGGAGCCCAGGTTAGAACTCCTGATCTAATGCAACACTCAATACAGGAATCTCTTCTACAACATTTCTGACACATGGTTAGTCTGCCTAAATCATCTAGGGATTGGTAACTCGTTTCCAAAGCAGGCCATTTAAAACCATATGGACAAATTATATTTACACAAACCTACAGATAATTCCCATTCCTTTTTCCCAAGAGAGACTAAACAAACTTTCAGAGCAAAAGGAACCTTAAACAAACATCTAAATACAACCCTAATTCACAGAGGAATTAGCCAAGGGAAATGACTTATCTAAGATGAGACAAAAAGTCAGTGGATCCCAATGCAGCAGAGATCGGAATCCAAGCTTTCTGAAACTTTTATAAAAATTCAAGATATTTAAGTCACAATGATTTTTAAATGAAATATTAACAAAAAGGAGGTCAGCAGGAGAAAAGTAAAACAGAAAAAATATGTCAATACCTGAATTTTTGGAAGGATTGAGACAATGGATACCACAATGCAAAAAATCAGATTTAAACTGATGAATAACTTGTTTTCCGTGCAGGCATCAGTTTTGGTGTAAAATACATACAAGAGCACCATGCCGATGAAAGACAGGATATAGAAGAAGCTTGTAAATGACAATAAAACTACAAAACAGGAAATCAATGTTAACTTCCACAATTTGAAGCAGAAACCAACTAGGATTGAGGAAGGGGTCTTTTCTTCCCCCTCTGCATAAACTGAGGCATACTTTCACTTTTAGTATAATCAATAATTACAAATGGAAACATAGGAGGTCCCAAGGTTATAAGAATATGTTACTTTGCTCATGTTAGGTGCTCACCAAGCACCTAAAACCATGTACTAGATCATGTCATTCTGATTTCCTGGGTTGGAAAAGCAGTTTATCAATCCAGTTGTAATTATTTCTTATTACCTATAGGCAGACCTGTACTTAGGATAAACAAATAGTTTAAGTCACTGCAATCTCCCCTAAAGGCTTGAGTTTGAATCCCATCTGACAAAGCTGGTGTTTTCCTGCCCCCGTATTTATCTATTAAAGTTCATCCCCTTCTTTAAAAAAAAAAATCATTATTTATTGGCATATTGATCTTTTTAAATTTTGAGTTCTAAATTCTCTCCCTTCCCCTCCCCCCACAACTGAGTAGGTAAACAATAAATCAATTATACATATGTGAAATCATGCAAAACCTATTTCCATATTAGCCATATTTCAGAAAAAAATAAGAAGAATAAAGAAAGTGAGAACAATACTTCAGTTTGCACTCAGAGTTCATGGGTTCTCTCTCTGGAGGTGGATGGCATTTTTCATCATGAGTCTTTTAGAACTGTATCAATCAGAGTAGCCAAGTCTTTCAGAGTTGATCATCATTACAACATTGCTGTTACTGTGTACGATGATCTCCTGGTTCTTCTCGCTTCACTTTTCATATAGGTTTGCCATATTTTTCTGAAAGCATCCTGTTCATCATTTCTTTTTTTTTTCATATGAGGCAATTAGGGTGAAGTGACTTGCCCAGAGTCACACAACTAGTAAGTGTTATGTGTCTGAGGTCTGATTTGAACTCAGGTCCTCCTTACTCCAGGGCCAGTGCTCTATCTACTGCGCCATCTAGCTGTCCCCTCATCATTTCTTACAGCATAATAGTACTCCATCACAATCATACATCACAACTTGTTCAGCCATTCTCCAATTAATAAGCATCCCCTCAATTTCCTGTTCTTTGGCACCACAAAAAAGCTGCTATAAATACATTTGCACATATAGGTCTTTTTCCTTTTTCTTCATCCCCTTCTTCAAAAGGCTTGGCTTACCTGCTACCTTTTTCAGGAAGCCTTCCATGACCCTATTGCCTCCTAACTGAAAGTGATCTCTCCCTAACAGTACTTTGCCTGGACTTCTTTTGCATACTTATACTATTCCTGGTATCATACTTATTTGGGTACATTATAACAGCCCCCCTATTATATTATAAGCTCATCAAAAGCAAGGTCCATGTATTTTCTCTATCTTTGTATCTCTAGAACTCTGTATACAATATGAACTTAATAACCATCAGAGAAACTAAATTTTCAGTGAGAACCTGGAAAGGATCCTTTCATCCTCTAGGTAGTTCAATTTCTAGAATATTGGTTGCAAGGGACCATGCTGAGTGGACACAGTAAAAATTCTAAGTAGGCGGGAACTGCACTCATAGCTGACTTCAAATCCTGTCCTACACATGGGATAGCAGCAGTAGGATCATGGGATTTAGAGCTGGAAAGTAACTTGGAGGTCATTTACTGCAACACCTTCATTTTACAGGACAAAAACTGAGGCCTAGAGAGTTGAAGAGCCTTGCTCAAGATTATACAGGTAGCAAGACATCTGGGATTTGAACCCAGGTGTCCAGACTCCAAAGCCAGTGCTCTTTTTATTATATCACATGAGAAAGTGTTGATGACAGTGGGATGAATGGCCATAAGCACAAAACCAACAACTCTTATCTGTGAGTCATTATTCATTTGGAAGATCAGAGATCTAAAAAGGTCATAGGTGTCATATTAAGGCTAGTGTCCTGCTCAAAGGATTAAGTATGATACTCCTGACAAGGGATGCCTCAGTAATGGGGAATATAGTATTTCATGAGATAGTCCAGTATTTATTGAATAGTAACCAAAAATGTTCTCAAGCTCTCTAAAAAAGCAAGCTAGATAAATGAAATTAAAATGAGGTTGAGGTGTCTGATGGTTGTCCTTAACTAGACTTTTTTTTTTTTTTGGCAAGGCAATTGGGGTTAAGTGACTTTCCCAGAGTCACACAGGTAGGGAGTGTTATGTGTCTAAGGCCAGATTTGAACACAGATCCTCCTGACTCCAGGGCCAGTGCTTTATCCACTACGCCACCTAGCTGCCCCACTAGACTTCTTTTGATGTCATGCCTTCTATTCTCAGGGGATAGAAAGACTAGGCTATAGCATCCGGATTCCAAATCAGAAGTCTGAAATACAACTTCCAGAACGGGATGAAATTTTCAGCAATGCATGCACCGATTAAAACCTGACACTTCTCAAGATAAGTAGGCCAATTTCCAAATGTGTAACAAATGTAGGATACCTACTGGACAGGAAGTCAAAGCACACAATTATTTTACCTAACATGGAATGTCCATCCCAATCTAAGCATGTATACTATCTCACAATATAAATACAAAAATACATAATCTTAAATTCTTCCTTCCCTTTTTTCTCAGTAACTCCACTAATCTGTAAAATGAGAGAGTTAGGATAGTCTCTTTCCAGCTCAAACCTTCTATGTTCCAAAGTCCCTTCCAGCTTTAATATTCTGTGACTTGAGATTCGGTTGAACTGGGAAATAAATAATGGTTCTTAAAAAAACAACAAACTTTTCATCAATGGCTTTTACACATTTGAAACTAATGAGATTTTACAACCTTGTTTAGCTCACACAATCCAGCTCTAATAATAATCTGTTCAGACACCTACCTGCATACCAGCACCTAGCGTTTCCTTCTTCCATTCGATTGACCCAACCCTCATTTAAAGAGTGGGCACAGTCCACTAACAGTATCAACTGTATGAGGATGTATATGGCGGCCCCAAACATTCCAATATAATACCAGGCTACAAACAAAAAGGAAGACAGTACTTAGTTCACATTATAGGTTAAGACAAGACAATCACACTGATTTCAACTCAGATGAGTACATGGTAAAGAGAATCAGAGAGTTCTTTTGTTGGGCTGTTTCAGCCCTTGTTTAATCTATACCAGAAATCCACACATATAATTCAGTGTATGTTAAAGAAATCAAATTACAACAAAAAACTAACAGCAAAGGTATTGGAATTCTTAGGGGGACTTATGTTAACTCATCCATATTACAAAGTACTTCCAATAAACATACTATTAAAACGTGGCAAGGACAGCAAGCAAACTAGCCTTTGTTTCCAGGCAATTTGCTATTGCAGACATCCATTAATTAATGCCTAGCCTTCATAATATATATGTGTGTTTACAAACTGATTACTATGGTATTTTATAATTTGGAAGTCATACCTGTGCTAAATGGGCCCCCAGGAATGTAGAAAGATCCAACCATGAGACCAACAATGGCAACAATTTTGAAGAACCAGAACCTATTAAGACATAAAAATGTTTCTCTGAAATGTTTCTGTCCTCATGCAAAAACAGATTGCTAAAAAGCAAAAACACAGTGCCCAGTTAAATGAAGCATTAACAAAAGGACTGACATCAACTGGATTTTCCATACTTATTTCTTCATTTTAAATCTAAGGAGAAACATGACCATAGATAACATGTCATTATTTTACATTGCTTTTATAAATGAAGTTTTAAATGTTTACCAATTTTGTACCTAATCATAATTCTTCAATACTTCATGGATCTGGAATTTTATCAGTGTGGGTACACCTTAGACTAGTGCAAATCAGAACCTCTCAACACCTTGCCAGAGTATCTTCATAAATTGCTACATTAAAAAAAAATTAATCACACTGTCTAGTGGCAAACTTCTGGCCATCACTAATGATTAACTCATAAAACAAACAAAAAATGTGAAAAATGCTAGCTCTATTGAATTAACTTTTTAAAAAAAAATAGACTTTTACAGCTAGAAGGACTATAGATTATGTTAAGTAAATTATTACCTGACTCTCAGTCTAATACTCCTTTAAGGCTACGAGTCAGTTAAGCTTGGATTTTAGCACTGAATCTGCTACCAACCATTTATGTGATCTTAGGCAAGTTATTTTTTCATTGCTGAGCTTCAGTTTCCTCATCCATAAAATGAAAAGGTTGGAGATTACTGCTGAAGTCCAGTCCAGCTAAAAAATTTTGTGATCCCAAGAATACTAGTATTGAAGAAACAACAAGTGTTTAAAAAAGACTTTTAAAAGATTTGTTAGAATTCACTATTTACATGTAGCTGCAAGGTGAGTTACCAATAACTATGAGAAAAAGACAAGATCAAGTAGATGTTATTATATACTCAAAATTAATGTAGGTGGATATTTATGATTCCTAAATACAGAATGTTACAAATCGGCAAAGATTGTTCTTTTATGGAAGGAAACACAAAAGACAGGACATAGTACATAAATTCAAAGACTCAATGCCCACATCTCCTGCATCCTAGTCCAGGAGAAGCACTAGACCTTAAAAGTTGCAACTTCTAAACAAATACCTTCAGTCTTTTTTTGTTACACTTCTCACAATAGTTTTAGTTGCTGTTCATCATTTTCCCTGTTGCTCCACTCTCTAACAGCACATATGCAATGAAATTTAACTAGAGTTTAAGGCCTGTTTCTTATGCTTCCATAGTAGCAAATGTGATTGGAAAAAGGTTAAGTAAAGAGGCCTATGTAACAGAGATCTGTGAAGGTACTGGGAACTTTCACAGGTACTTTTCTGAATTTAAAATATTGGGCTTACTTACATAAAGATGTACTTTGGGTCACATGACACCTTAAAAGGGGTGAAGAGGGAGTAAAGTAATGCTTTAGCTAGGGCTCACAAGGGAAAATGTGGGCAGAAACTATGTAAAGCAAATGCAGGTTGGGAATTTGCAAATTGGACCAGCCTTGGCAACCAGAAGTTGAGTGGAGCCAACATTAGGTATGATGATATTATGGACTATAAGTATATAATAACTCATTTCTAGGTTGAGGAGTGAGCTAAAACAGAACTGCATAGCTGGAGCTCTGGATTTCTATAGATAACATAGCCAATACCTACAAGGAAAAAGTAAAACCAAACCCCCAAAGGCTCAGAGGGACAGTTAGCTTAGTGATAGCATAGTTTTGACAAAACCCTAAGCTAGCCAGTTCCTGTTCTGGTCATTGACTTTTAAAATATACTTTTGATTATCTATGCCCTACTAAGATATTTCTGGATTTATTTCATGCTAACAAGCCTGGTATTCAAGGCTCTTTTCCTTCAGGTACAAAACTGCTTATGATGTGAAATTCAAGAAAGAGGAGCTTGACCTGGAGAATTCCTCTCAGGTTAATTGGTCTCTGACTTTGAAAATGATGATCAAATGCTTTCACATACATTGTACCAAAATTATCTAGGCCACTTATCTATATTTGTCCCAAGATTACACTACAATGTCCTAACAGGAACAGGGGTGGCATGAAAAAATGTGAGCAAGAAGACAAAGAATGCCTGATAAAAATCGTTAAGGTATCATATGTACCCATTGTGCACTGCAGCTCTTGGATCTTTACTACTTTTCACATTTAACATCAGTAGAAAGAATAGAAAGAAAAAGATAGCTAAGGCAAAGTTGATCCGATAGACAGCTTTGTAACCAACGAAGACATCACAAATGTTGTCACTTGTGTCATCATCACGCTTGATTTTAAATCCCCCTTCACAGAATCCAGGAACCTGGAAAAAGAAATTCCAATGTTATTGTGTACCTCATTTTGAGAAAATACACCATATGAAAGCCTAGATTACAAACTAGATGAAGTGAGGGTGATAATGATTTAACAAAGGCTTCACCACAGGTTTCCATTAAGTTATGAGCATCCCCATACACTGAAATGAGATTTACTTTATAAAAGTTTGCTTTACATATATGACTTTTCAGGGATTTTTGTGTAAAGCAAGGTATGTTTCTACTTTAAATAGTTTAACAATGCCTGGATAGCTATAGTGCAAAAGTGACACAAATTCTAAAAAGAAAGCTTGTAAGTTAGTCTCTAGAGATAATAAAATTTAGTCCCAACCATCACCTGAGCTCTGGGTATCCCAGACAACAATGGGTTCAAAGTCCTTTAATTTGGGGTGAGAGAGGTAGTACCCTCTCTATTTCTACTTCAGTATAGAGACTATATGAATTTCTCTTTTTTACCATCAGCCTACCACTCACATAAAATCCTATTATTAAATATTCCAATAAATTGAACTTTCTGAATCAGATGTGAAGTCTTTGTTTTTGGTAAATTAGATCATTTCTGTCTAGTGTGGTTGTCTCTCAGCCTATATGCCATATCTTCTAACCTTAGAAGTACTAGCCTTGCTTGGAAGGATAAATTTTATACACTTAGTGAAACAGAGTGGTTGGATGACTCTCTCTCATTTTGTTTCTCTTTCTTGTCAGGCCAAAATGTGAATATGTTTACTATAACAATCTTTCCTTACCTCTGAAGTAAAATGTGAAAGCTTCATGATGTGCCTAAAACACATCCCAAAGGACTATACCTAATCTCATAATCATGAATATGTAAACCATTAGACCCATATTTCCCAAACTCATTTGGTCAGAGAAATTTTGAGGTTTAACATGCACCTAGTGGGTCCCATGGTTGAAAGGACCTACTGAAAGTATGAAATACCTTTGGGGGGGAAAGATTAGGAAACTATGAAAGCAAGTAAAGGAAATAATTTATTTTATTCCCCTTACCCCAAGATATCTCACTTATATGATATAATTTTCTATTTAATATTTTAGAAGGAAAAATACTACCATCATTAATATTTCCTTATGGAATAACAGGTTAGGAATACAGTTTTGAAAATGGTGAATTAATACATCAATTAAAACTCACTAGGTTATGTATTGAATCTTTTCCAATGATTAGTTATTTCAAAATTTAAAATGATAATAAATTAGTAAATTACAGCCTAATGTTAATTCCAAATACCTTCTTCAGCTGTGTTTCCAATCCTTCTGTCAACATAATACAAGAAACAGCTGTGCCCAAGAAAAGGATAAAGGCATAGATAAGGCGAGTCAGAGTTGAATTCCTGACATTAGGACAGCAACTGCACAGCAAACATGATGCGCCACTGCACAAGCATGGAATCTATAAGGGAATCATGACAAAATAAAATGTTTTCCTTATACACTGAGAAATACAAAAAGGGAATCAAACACAGTGAAAGCCCTTTATGTTACATATGAAACCTATATTTCATTAGGTTTTTGTCACATAAGTTCCATTTTGGCAGCTATGATCTAACCCAGAGAATAATACAAATCTGTGTAATAACAGGGTTATAATGTATTAGGAATATGTCACAGATGTATTTTTATTAGTAAAAAAAGAAAAAAAAGTTGTCTATGTTTGGAAGACAGTGTGGTATCAAGTAAAAGGAGCTCTAGACCTGGAGCCACAAGTCCTCAATTCAAACTTTGGCTCTCCCATTTACTAGCCGTGTGACCATGGGTCATGTTTATTTATAAAAAATGGAGATAACAATATGAGGAAAGCACTTTGTAAAATGTAAAGTGCTAAAGAAATGTGAGCTACTATCATCTTAATATAGTATAACTTATAAGGAATAAATGCCAATAAAACTTTACTTGTTTTTTTAATGGGCCTCCTGGTTATCCAGGGCTGCCAGCATAATGCCCCTTACATAGAACAGCAGTTTTGGGGATTAAGGAATGTCAGCCTAGATTCATCCAATGGCTATCAGGACTCAGTAGGGTCTTACTAGTCAGCACAAGACTGACAATGAGAGTTCCAGAAAGATGATACAACATGAATCACATATATGTTTATCTCAGAAATACAGACTGAATTGTTTCAAGGAATGAACTTATCAAACCACATTCCAAGGTCATACACATTAATTACTTAACAGACAGAAATGCATGGGTCCCTGGTCTCCTATATCCACAGTCTGGCTCTCAGGATACAACAGAAGCTATATAACCTTCACTGCTTATAGATAATATCTGCCCTGGGTTGTTATCTACAGCCACATCTCAACCACCACTCAAGCCAATGGACTAAACTTGGTATGTATAACTGGCAGAGCTCAAAGTGTAATTGAAATTAAGGTAAACTTAGGCACAAAGTTCTGAGCTTTTTTATTTATTAGCAAAGCATGAATTTGCCAATAAATAGGGTCTCAGATTCCTCATCAATAGCTAAGACCTCAAGGTGGGGTTTTCAGCTCGTTTTTATAGATGAAAGGAAGAGCGTCCATTGTAAAAGGTAGCATCGTTGATGGGGAAAACAATATGATTGGCTGGAGATCAGGTACTGGGGCTAACAACAACTCCTCCTTCCATCTTGTTGCTGATTGATTGCATCCAGTTGCAAGGTTAGTTAGTGGTACATGGATAACAAACTAGACTTCCCTTGAAAGACAGAAATAACAGACCAGACTTCCTTAAGGGACCCCAAGTAGGAAAGGGATAACAGATTTCCTTGACAAAGAATAGACCATTGATTTAAAAGAAAAACTGAACTTTTAAACTTAACTTAGATAATGCATATTTTACCGAAAAGCCAAACTTCTAAACTTAACTCAGAGATAATAAAATGTGATTTAAGCAGTTACAAAAACGTCAGTGTTGGTGTTACATTTGAAAATAAAAGTAAGCTGAGAAAGTTCCAAATATGATCAATTTATTAGTTAGACTAACAGTAACCAATAAATTAGGACAATGGCCTTTCTCAACGATCAAAGACCACAAGGTAAAGCTTGCTAGTCTTCATATAGTTTTGAGAAGTATAAGAGAATGAAGAACAGGGAACATCACAGATGGAAAACAAATATGATTGGTTACAAAGTCTGGCAAAAACATTATGATTGGCTGGACATTTGGGGCTAGCAACAACCCCTTACTTCCTTACTGATTGATAAGTCCTATTGATAAATAGTTAAGTCTGCTCAGTTAGTTGAACAGAGATAACAGACTTCTTGGCACCCACCAGCATTCTGTAAGGCTTGTTAGTAGGATAACAGAATCTCCCTTGTATGTGGGTATGCAAGGCTGTACAGATTTAATGCATTTCTTTGAGCTAAAGTTGACACAAGACAACTGAATTTTAAATTAACTCAGACAGGGAAAACTGAACTCCCGGACTCATGAATTTCTGAACTTGACTCAGAGACAAAGAAATACGGTTCAGGCAGTTACAGAATAGAATAAATTACAGAATGGATTCAAATATAATATAGAATCAATTATAAAGTAGAACCAATTTGAATTTCTCCATGGCAATTCAAAATAGAATCAATTATAAAATGGAATCAATTTGATTTTCTCACATGCCCTAAACAAAGTTGGAAATATGTCTTTCCTTCTCTTCACTGAAAAATGAGAATTCTTAATAAAACCTATTTTCTTTTGTTACTGTGTGCCTAGGAAGTCGTGTGACTCTCAATCAGAGACTTTAACCCTTCACTGTGGCATATATAACTTGAATTATCCCAAAACAAATACTTCCATTCCAAATAGAAAGTAATTTTCTTTCCTTAAAATATTTTTGGTCATAGCAACTCATGTAGTTATTTATAAAATGCCATATTAGAAATGTCATTGTGGTCCCTACCCCATGACAGGAACCAGTTAACAACCTAAATTACCTAACCTTAGTCCTGACCTTAATAACTGGTCACAAAAAAAACCCCAAAAAAACAACCCTAGCATTTTGCAGATTAAGACAATAGCACCAGTTAGTTTATTCCATATGAAATCTCACATTTAATACAAAGAATACTTTTGAAGTCAAGAGACCTGGGGTCTTTAAAGGTTTTCAACCATTACCTTGGGCATGTGACCTCAGTCTAGGGCTCAATTTCCTCCTAGTCAAATGAAGTTTCTAAGGTTCCCTCCCTCTCTAAAATTCTGTAATTCTTTGTTGTTTACTTACTCTGCACAATTCTTAAAATAACTTTCTACTTTGTGGTATATATCTCTGATGAGTAAAGGACCTCTGTCTGATCCACATACCCCTACAGTAACTTGATATTTTGATGTATTCCCATAAAGGAATAGCCTATAATTTTAGCCTACAGTGCATAGTCTATAATCTTATTCTAATGACAACCAAAGAGGAATGATTACTCCTCCAAGTTGGCACTACTGCCTCCCTTACATTTGAATATGTGGTTGCCTTAAAGTAACAAATGGTGATGACAGATAGAAGGCCCTTGAAACTGATCTGTAAATCATGACTTGCTTGCTGTCTTTGGCTCTTTCCAGATGGTCCCAATTCATAAAGTAAGAAGAGTAACAGTAGTCAATATTTACATAGTACTTTAAGGTTTGCAAAGCACTTTACAAATCTCCCAATTACAAATCCATTATTTGGCAAAAACAAGTTTGTGGTCACATTCAATGAAAAATGAGTTGTGTCTGTTAGTAAATGCTTAATAAATGCTTGCTGACTGATGGCCTGCTGATCTCTTAATAAATCTTTTAGTACCATAATTTTTACAGTAACTAAAACAAACCACCTAACTTGGCATTCTAAAGCAAAAACTACTGTTACTTTCAATAATAGTTTTAAATGACAAATGAAATTTTTAACTGACTAGATTTTTAAATATGTTATTTTAAGCTGATATTATTAGTTCTTTTGACTGATAGGATTCCAGCAGCTAATATAGGATTTACATTTAGAATAGAAGAATCACAGAATTTTAGAACTGGACAGGACCCCAAAGATCATCCCCAGGGGTGGGGAACCTGTGGCCTCGAGGCTAAAGTTTCTACCTCCAGCCCCCCAATCTATCATCTAATCTACCTAGGGATAAAAAGAGATTATCCAAAACCACACAGCAAATTAATGGCTTAATTGGGACAAGAAACGAAAGTCTCCTGACTGTTAATCTAAAGCTCTCTACATTGTACTAAGTAAGCATCACTCAAATTAGAAGTTCAAAACCAAAGTTTTATATTATACTGTACCACTGACAGGTATCTGAAATCCCAAATCTTAAAGCAGCATGAAGTAATAAAGCAAATCACTACCTTCCATCTTCAGAAACCGATTATATTGTCACTCAAATTGTTGGGCAATGAAAGTAGATGAAAACAAACCACTCAACTGTGATTTTTAAGGTCTCAAACTTGGCCATCAGCTAGGGACAGAACTGCTTTGGTGAAAAGTAGGTAAATAAGAATAATTTCCAAATAGTCCAAAATTTAGCTTTGATGAGAAATGTCATCAGAAATGATGAAGGTCAATCTGATTCTAATCTCCCAATTAAGGCACCTACTTCCCCTGAATCAGTAATGGTTCTCACCAAAGATATTACCTATAGCCCTTAAAGATACCATACCTGAATAATCATCTTCTGTATTTAGAAAAAAATGAACAATGGGGTTGGAAGAGAGACCTTTAATATTATTTCATCCAACTACCTTTTTTTTTTTGGCTTTACACAGAAGGAACAGGCCTAAGAAGAGAGGGACTGAGTTGCTCAAAATTAGTAAACTGGCGACTAAAATCCAGTTTTCTTGATTTGTAGGCAAGAGTCTATTCAAGATACCTCCTCTTGCTGTTAACCATACATATGCATAACATTCCATCTCCTGTCTGTGCCTTTGCACTGCCTGTTCTCCATGCACATCTCTTCATGTCCCCCATTCCCTTCTCACCTTTATATCTCTCAGAATCCCTAGTTTCCTTCAAGATTCAGCTTAAGCTACCTTCAAATCATTTTGCATCTATTTGGTATTTCCCTGCTCCCAGCTAAACTACAGGCTCCTTGAGTTCGGGGAATGTTTTCACTTTTGTCTTCCAATATACTCTCCTAGCCTAAAAGGTTAGTGCTTAATAGTGTTTGTTGATTGAATTCAATTACAATATAAAGTATGGTGCCTTCATCAACTGTCTTAACAGGACATCCAGTCAAAAGAAAAACAGGATGGAGAGATTTGGGGCTGAGGGCAGGATTAGTAGCCACAGTGACTTTCCGGACTGGGAAAGGAAAAAGATTCACCATAGGAAAACATATCCACTAGACATACATACATACATACACATACACAGACATACAAACACACAGACACACACACACACACAGCCAGTCAAAGTCAACTCAGGTCAATTAAAAAAAAACATCATCCGCTTGGTATAAAGTCCTGTGATAGATTCTGTAGAAGATGCAAAGATGTAAATCACCCATCTTTGACAAGGCATTAAAGTTTACAGAATGCTGTCCACACAAAAATCCTGTAAAGTTAAAAATTGTTTACCTATATTTTGTATATAAGGAAACTGGCCCAGAGAGGGGAAGTTGTCAACAACAATACTGTTACACTTACTTTTGTCAGGCACTTGCGCTAAGCGCTTTGCAATTATCTCATTCGATTCGCACAACAATCTTGGGAAGTAGGTGCTATAATTATGTTCCCCATTTTACAGATGAGGAAAATGAGGTAAACAGAAGTTAAGTGAACTTGTCCAGGGTCACACAGCTAGTAAGTCGTCGGAGATTCGATCTCAACTCAGACGTTCCTGACTCCAGGCCTGTCTGGGGCTGTATCCGCTGCACCACCTAGCTGCCCCAAATGCTGCCGGGTACCTTTAAAGTATCACACAGCTAGTAAATACTTTAGGGCATACTAGACAAGAACCAGGGGTGGTGGTTTCTACTGTTCCTTGTTCCATTTAGTTCTGTGACCAAAGACAAGTCACTTAACAGAAAGTTCTTCATCTCTAGAATGGTGATAATAACACTAGTGGCATCTACTCTAAGTTATTATAAGACAGGCACTATATAAATGTGAATTATTATTGTTATTATCTTTCCTAACTCATTCCTGCTTATCTCTTTACACACTTTTTTCTTTTAATGAAAATCAACAGGGCAAAGAAATGTCAGATGGGATCCAATCAGCTAATATTTGTAAAGCCCTTAGCAGAGTCCCTGGCGCATAGTAGGGGCTTAATAAATGCTCGTTCCCTTTCCTCCTATAATGTCAGATGCAATCCAATGAGATACATAGTAGGGGACTGATAAATGCTTGTTCCCTTCCCGCCCCCAACCGACAGATGAGATCCAAAAGAGATAAATGGTAGGCGTTTGAAACACGCTTGTTGCTCTCCCCTCCACCCTCAGCCCCCATAGACGTCAGATGCAGAGCGGGAAGTCAGGGCTCCAGTCTCCCGGCGCTGCTTTCTTTCCCTCGGCCCGAGAAACAACCGCCCTCTTCCCCTGGATCTCTCCGCCCGCCCCGCCCCCTCCCATTTCCCTTCCCAGGCCCTGGCGTCTGGGCCGGCTGGGGTGGGTGGGGCAAAGAGCCAGGTAAATAAACAAAAAGACTCCGCGTCCCGAACTCCAGGACATCGCGGCCGGGCCAGAGCCGCGGGTGGTACCGGGGCTGGGAGAGGGCGGCCTCCCTGGAGCGGCGGCTCCGCGGCTCCCTGGCCCCGGCCGGCCCGGGACGCCACCCTAAGGTTTGCGGCCGGAGGTCGGCAGGTGGTCCGCCCTGCTTTCAGCCACCGAGCCACTCACCCAGCTGGCCACGGAGCAGACTCCCAGCACGGCCCCCATGGCGGCGGCGGCGACCGGGCCGGACCGTGTCGGCGGCTGCGGGGTGGTGTAGGCTCCGGCTCCGGCTCCGGCTCCAGCGACGTTGCCTTCGCGGGTGCCTCCTCCTCAGAGTCCGGGGTCGACGGTTCCGAGGGATGGAAACCGTGATCCTCCCCTCTTCCGACGCGCATCATACGTCACCGCGTCGTTCCGCCTACCTCCGCCCCCTCCCGATCTCCAAGACCGGGGGGCCGCCTATTGGTTGAGGAGGGAGGCGGGGCTAGAGGGGCTGTCAGGGGGCGGAGCCGTCTGGGAAAGGAGCTGTCTAGTGGAGGAGTCTTACTGGGGCGGACCTGTCTGGGGGAGGAGTCGTTGGGTGGCGGAGATGTCGGGGTAATGTGAGCTGAGCGAGTTCCAGTACCGCGGCCTTTGCGCCGGGCCCCTAAGAGAGCCCATTAACTTGGAGAGCCTAATGAAGAGTGTCGATTGCCCCCTGCGGAGCCCCCACACTTGTTCTTGGCCCTCTTGGCTCCTCTCCGCCTGGGTGTTGACCGCAGAGTTGCTCAACAGTAGCGTTTTACATGGACGTGCGCACAGCGCCCTCCCCCCCAATATGCACCCCGGGGTTCCCAAACACCCTATCGCAAATGAACTGATTGGTATCAGCCCCGAGCTAGACGTAGGATTACCAAACGGAGCACGGTATGTCGACATAATGCGGGCTGAGCAATGTCAGTTTCATCCTCCTTCGTAGGGGTTGGTCAGTGCTGGCAGCTGGAGAAATTCATTTCGTTTTTAAAACCAGCGTTTTTAAGTGGAGGACTTGAGGAAAGCGTCTGAGACTCTAGGTTGAAATGTCGCCTCCGAGACTTTTAGTCTAGCAGAGGTGTGACTTTCTGCAAGTGAACTGCAATGGTTCAGTTCTCTCCCACCTTCCACCCAAAAGTAGCAGTTGACTTCATTCTAGGAGTTAGAGCGGGAAAGGGCCCTAGAAGTCTGGTTCCAAGCCCCTCGTTTTACAGATGAGAAAACTGAAGCAGACAGGTTATTTAAGCTGGGAGTAATAAAGCTAAAAATTTGAACCCAGATCCTTTAACTACAAATTCAAGGCTCTTTCTACTTCATGCTCCCAAGATCTTTGAGAAGTTACAGTCTAGCAGGAAGTATAAATACATATAGTGAATACAAATTGTTCGTTCTTCGTTTTCAGAGGACCAACGACATCATCAGGTGATGTCTTGCGTGTTCGAGAGTTGGATTTCAGTAGGCATAGTTGTACAAAGTCATCAATCTCACTCACTCTTCCAGAATCATCGAAGTCCAGTGGCAGGACAAATTTTAGAACAACTGGATGGCCTGGGATGCATTGAATGACCTTGGCATCTTGGATGTCTAACCAAGCTCTAAGCTTCCTTCAGCAGCCTTCTTTGCCTTGAAACAAATCGTTCTCATCCACAAGCTTGCGGTGGACATACTCCTAACTCACCAACCAGTTATGAGGCTTGTTGGTTACCTTCAATCTGGTTTAGCCTGTCTGCTGAGATGGTTTCCAGAAGAGCTGGAAAGTGGCCACTGCACATTCTACAGCTTCTTGGAGCCACAGGTGGTTCACAGGTATTCAAATTCACACCATTCAAATTTATAATTATATAAAATATAATAATGGATTCAGCCTAATGGAAATATGAAGTGTAAATTTGAATTTGAATAATGTGACCACTTCAAAGGCTTATTATTTGAAGAAATCTAGTGCTAACTAGACAGTATAGGAAGACCAAAGAGCTAGCTAAAATTGGAGGAAGGGGTGGTAGGAATGAGAGAAGGCATTTATGGAAGATGTGACATTTGAAGTTGGTTTTCTTTTAGGCTATATATATAGGCAAGTAGGCAGAGGAAGGAGAGGTATTTCAGGCTTTGAGAATGGATTGAATGAATGAGTAGCATATATTAAATATTTATTAAGTGCCAAGTGCTATAAGCAAGTTGAACTGCAAAAATAAAAGCAAGTCTAGACACTAATAGGGGTGTGGTCCCTAGCAAGGGGATCCTGGTGAGTCTTTTGGGTGATGAGTAGAGTCTTTAGGGAGTAAATTGACTCACCTATTTTTAGAGTATTGGTAAAGTTTATTGATTTGATTATCATTCTAGAACTAGAAAAGAGTAGAGAAAAGGTAATTACCATAGCAAGGCATCCTGTGTTGGTGAAAAGATTGTTTGAGAGTAGAGTAAAGCATGGTTGGAGTCCTCTCTGAAATAGTGGGCCTCTGGAAGCACTTATCTATTAGAACAGTGAGGTCCTTGGAGGCAGGAGTTGAAGAATAAATTGATTAGTACATACATCATCCATCATTAGGGAATAGTTTCTAGACTTGGACTAGACAGCTGGTGAAAGATCTAGGAGAAAGAGGAGAGCAGAGTAGAGCAGTAAAACTGCACAGTCAGCACCATGGCCCTAGGGTGCATTTGGGGGTCTGGTGGTAGGAGGTGTTGCCTGCTGCTAAAGGTTAAAAAGTGCCTGTGGTGGAATGGAATGAGCCCTGGATTGGGGGAGTCTGGAGTCCTGGGCATTGATTTCAATTTGCCATGAGAGGGTCTAGAATCAAAAGACCTGAGTTCAAATACTGGTACTATGTTCAACAATAATAACTAACTAATAGTTATATATCACTTTGAGGTTTGAAATAGTCTTTATGTTTTAATCTATGGGCAGCTAGCTAGCTCCATAGGAAGATCTGAGTTTGAATCCTGCCCCAGACACTTTTATACCTAAGAGCTAGCATTTCTATACTGCTTTAAGGTTTGCAAAGTACTTTAAGTATATTATCTCATTTTACCCTCTCAACCCTGGGAGATAGGTGCTATCATTATCCCCATTTTGGAGATGAAGAAATTGAAGCTGACAGAGGTTAAGTGACTTGTCTATGGGATCACACAGCTGGTAAGTGACTGAGGTTACATTTGAATTCAAGTCTTCATGACATCAGGTCAAATACTCTATCCACTGTACCCCGATAGCACCTACCTCACATGTAAAATACTTTGCAAACCTAAAAAAGATGCTATAGAGTTGCTAGCTATTGTTTCATCTGATTCTCACAACTTTTTGAGGAAAGTCCTATTTGTTATTCCTCCTCCACTCAGACTTCTGACCTCCCTGGTTTCCTTTAAATCCTAACTAAAATCCCATCTTCTATAGGAAGTCTTTCCCAATACCTCTTAATTCCAATACCTTTCCTCTGTTATCTCCTATTTATCCTGCACATAGCTTGCTTTGTATATAGGTTTGCGTGTTCCTCCCACCTTCCATTAAATTGTAAGTTTCTTGAGGGCATGGACTTCTCTTTCTGTATCCGATTAGCACAGTGCCTGGAACATAGTGGGTTCTTAAAAATGATTGATTTATTGAGTTGGAGAGAGAGTTTAAGTGACTTGCCATGGGTCACACATTTGACAAGTATCTGAAGCAGGATTCAAACTCAGATCTTTTTCACTCCAAGTTCAGTGTCACTGTAGCCATTCCACATAACTCAATTTTCCTTGCTGGGCCTGTTTTCTCAGCTGTAAAATAAGGATGCCAGGCTAGTTGATTTCTAAAGCTCCAAAACCTATGAATGGCATGACCAAATATCAAGATTTGCACTCTCCTCTTCACACTCCCTACCCCCATCCCTAGGTACAAAAAGAGTAACCAGAAGTACCCCAGAGAAGTTTTTCCAAAATGTTATTAGTTTATTATTAATAACAATATTAATAAATTAAATGTTATTGATATTATCTCTGAATAATTCGTATATTAACAAATAACTGTCATTGATATGTTGATGATTGATATTATTAATATACAACAGTAATGCTATTACTCTAATGTTACTTATTGATGATATATTAATGCTGTTAATAATTATTGATGTTATTTTATTATTTATTATCTTCAATGCTGCTGTCTTTCCTCATTTTCATTTCATTGTCCCAGCTTTTCTTTTAATCCCTGCCTGAGATCACCCACGGTTATGGAGCCTGTGGCAGGCTTCCCCTCTCTAATTTAACACTCCTTAGTCCCACCCTTCCAAGGTGCAAGGAACGGAACGGGGCGGACTCTGACCGCCGTGTCTCATCCCGGCCACCGTAACGCGAGCGCCTTAGGGCCTGAGGGAGCCCCCAGTTGCCGGGGCAACAGACTCCGCCGCCGCCGCCGTCGCTGGTGCCACCGTGAGACGGAGGGGGAGGAGGCCCAGAGCGGCCCGGCGCCTGCGAAGCACAGGGGTGGGCATCGGTTCGAGGCTCTGCCCAAAGGGCGATCCCGGCCGACCCGAGTGCTCTCTCCTAGCCCGTCTGACCCAGCTCCTGTTGTCTGCCTGGAGGAGGGGCTTAGGCTGAGCGGAGAGGGGATCTCAAAGCGCCTTCTGTGGGTAAGTAATACTTGGCGGGTCCGCCTCGGGGGGGGGGGGGAACAGGCAGGGAGGCGGGGAGGGGCATCGGGAGCCGCCCAGTCGTTGTTAGTCTCGCTATCAGGAAAACCAGATGGAAACGGAGGGGTGGGGTATGGGGGCATGTCTTGGCTCAGTTTCCCCAGTGCCCTTTGACCTTCCGACCGCAGCTGTTTAAACTGCCCTCCTGGGAGTCCCCAGAAAAAGGTCAGTGGGGGTAGGAGGGGAGAATGTCTTAGGGATCTTAATGGTAGAAGGCACCTTCAGTCAATCAACTAGCATTTATTAAGCACCTACGATTTGTCAGGCGCGGTGCACTGAGCGCTGGGGACACAAAGACAGCAAACCAGCCCTCTTCACAGTCTGATTAAAGTCGAAGGGTCCCTCTCTTTTTACAGGAGGGGAAACTGAAGCCGGGAGAGGGGAAGGCACTGAGAGACTGAGCGACCGACGGGAGGGAGTTAGAGGCATACCCGGGGCTGTCAGAAGGGCGCGACATTTGTTGGTTTGGGAATTTCTGCCCGTTGTTTTATTGAAAAAATATATTTGTATAAGTGAGTAACGTTAACAATTCTCATTTTTATAGGGCCCTGAGGTTTACAAAGCACTTCCCTCACAATAGCGCTGTGAAGTAGGGAGTACAAGGATATTTACTTCCATTTATTACATTAGGAACATCGAGGTTCTAAGAGAGAATGTGAGATATTACTGATACTTAGGCAAACACAAGGTTGGTTACCAGGGTCTTCTGATTCCACCCTTCTCTGCTGTGGCCCAGCAATATCTTAGATTTAGATCACCAAAAAATCTTTCTTCCAGTATACTCATTAAGGTAGGAAAGCATATGAATAAAAAAGTTTCCTAGTTTGCTCTTAGTTAACTCTTCTTAGATGGTGAGGTTAAGCAAAATGCCTTGTTTATTCCTGGAATGTTCCAGTAAACTGAAGCTTTATTTATTCAGGAAGCACATTCCGTTTAGAAATTGAGGATTTTGTATATTCAGGTACCATTCGCCAATGTCATAAATGCAGATACTACTCCGTGTGGACCCCAATGGGGCCTTGCCCAACTGACTGGTTTTTCTTACTGGAAGGGTTGGGGGTTTGAGGAAGTCAAAGATAGGAAATTCCTTGTAAAACAAAAAAACAAACAAAAAATTTCAACAGCTCAAAATAAATTGATAAGCAGAAGGCAACTGTTTGGAAAGTGTTAAAGAGACATTAACACCTAATTGAAGTCTTCTCCCTGAGGTAACTAGGAAAGTTAATCAAATTTGGAAAAGAGTTTTGGAGAGAAACCCAGGCAGATATAAAAAGCATTTTGTGTGGAAATAAATCTCCTTTTCTTTGCATATAAACCATCATTAGTAATAATAAAACAATATTTGTTGGATTTTTATATTATAGGATCACTAGAAGTGTGTGAATGGGAAAGTAATAACAGCTTGGTAGAGTGGAATTGCCCAGATCTTTGTTTACAGGAGACCTGTGATTTCAGGAAAAGAGCATTGGACTTAAAGTCAGAGGATCTGTCTAGACTAGAGTTTCAACTCTAACATTTAGTGGGTATGTGATTTTCTTCTCTCAGCCTGAGGCTTCTCATCTCTAAAATGGAGATAAATACTTGTCTTTCCTATCTCAGAGGGTTGTTGTGAAACAAGCATTTTGTAAACTCTAAAGTGATAGGGAAATGTGAACTAATATATGATTTTTGTATCCATTTTAATCTTTTATAAATATTTTGCCTGTCCTCATGCCCAAGTCAGTGCTCTTAAGTGTTTGATAAATGTTTGTTGAATTGGTTGAATTTAATTAAATCTTTTGGTGAACCAGCAATTAATTAGCTATAGCTCAGAATAATCTTGTTTCTTTTTTAAATTTTAATTACCATATCTGCTTTTTTGAACTTTGGAGGGAACCTGTCAACTCCCTCATTTTACAGATGAGGAAACTGAGTCTCAGGGAGGTTAAGTGAATTTTCCTTGGTTACACAAGTAGCAAATGTTAAATGGGGATTTGAACACAGGTTCTTTGATTCCAGACAGTGGTCTTTTATATCACTATGATAAACTCTTTAATGATTTTCCCCTGTAGCCAACTACCTACGTATGTAAGTGATTTCTCCAAAATGACCTTTGGTTTATGTGGTTTTTGAACCATAATTACATTGTCGCTGTGTTCCTTTGATGTTGGCAACTGAGCCCTGTATTCTAGTAATGATTAAGTTTCATTAACTGAAAAAATATTTTAAAAGATAAGTGTATTTGAAACAAGACATCTGTTTCCAAGAAGAGTAAAAAGATTAGGCAATATAGCTAATTTTGCTGTAAGTAATCTTTGAAAGTTCATCGTTTTAAAAGCATTATTAGAAGTCATTACAAGCATCTTTAAACTGTCTAGCCCAGAGACTTGACACCGTTCATCTTTCAAGTGATCAGAGGCAACTGGCCTCATTTTCCCTGTTAGCTTCCTAGGAAATCTTTGACCTCTTTTCAGCCAGTGGCCTCTTATTTTTTTTTTTTTTAGTTTAATAAACGAATGTTAAACATCTCTTACATGCAAACCAACCCTAGGTTCTGGGGGTACAGAGACACATGTATAAAGTTGATAAAGGTATTCCCTTCTCTTCCTCCCTGGTTTCCATGACTTAAATATTCTTGGTTCTTTTCTCTGACAATTTCTCTTTTTCTTTCCCTCATCTTGCTCCTTACATTGTAGTTTCCCCCCCCAAGAAATTGTCCTCTCTCCTTTTCTCTTTCCTTTAATTCTATTTCGTCTCCTTTCATCTCTTTTGTTCCTTTTAAAAAAGGGATTCCCTTCCAAAGCCATATTCTAGCCATACATACTATCCTGCCAAGTCTTAGTGATAGCTGTTGAAGATGGGGGCGAAGAGGGAGACACTGTGCCTCAAGGCCTGCCATGCCACCTTTGAACACCTCTTAAGTATTAGGAAGTATTTCCTTATATAAAGCCTGAAGTTATCCCTTTGCAACTTCTACTCATTGTTCCTAGTTCTTTTCTTTTGGGTCAAGAGAACAGGGCAGCTGTTATGTCTCCTAAGTCTTCTATTCTCCAGTTGAAACATCCTCAGTTCCTTCAACTGATCCTTATATAGCACCATCTCAGAGCCCATCACCATCCTGCTTGCTCTCTCCTGGATACTTTTTATTTTATCAGTTTTTCCCTAAAATCTGGTACCTAGAGCTGAGCACAGTGCCTTTTTGCATTAGAATTACTAGTTTACCCTGTTTACTACCCATGTTTTGTACATTTCTGTACATTTGTATAGAGATATCTGAGACTATGGATTTTATTTCAATGTAGTCTCTTCTTAAACATTACCTCCCATGAATTTTTGGTCCTCTTTCTTTTTTTTTAAAAATAATATTCATTTTAAAATATTTTATTATGAACTTGACAAATATTAACAAACATGAACATTTCAATATCCAAAGAACAGAGAAAGGATTATATGTAAAACTCTGAGCTTCTATTTCACTAAAAATATGTTTAATTAAACAAGATAGTAATAAAACTGCCTTGCTTGCCTGTGTTCCCTTCTGAACTTTTTCCCTCTCTTTTGTGTGTTTTTTAAATGTTTCATTGATATTTTTCTTTCTTTTGTTCTTTATTTCAATACGATCACTACCCAACAGCTTCTTCCCCTCAAATACTCCCTCCCAATTAGAAATTTCTCTTTTAACAAATAAGTACAATTAAGTAAACCAAATTCACACATTGATCCTATCTGAAAACGTATGTTTCATTCTGCGTCTCAGAGGTAGAAAGCAGGCTCTATCTTTAGTCATTGAAGTAATAGGATTATAAATTTAGAGCTGGAAGCGACTGTCAGCCATCAACTATCAACTTCCATCCATTTGACAGGATGTTAGAGGCAATCTGGACAAACCCCCCCTCATTCTACAGATGAAGAAACTGAGGCCCAGAGAGGTTAAGTGACTGGCCCAAGACCATACAAATAATAAGTGAAGCTAGCTAACTTAGTGGATAGTGTTCTAGACTCTCAAGTCAGGAAGATCTGAGTTCAGATCCTGCCTCAGATGCTTACTAACTGTGTGACCTTGGGCAAGTCACTTAAACCTCACTCAGGCTTTTTCTTTATCTGTAAAATGGGGACAATAATAGCACCTACATATCTACGTGGGCAGCTGGGTGGCCCAGTGAATAGAGCAGTAGGCTTGGAACAAGGAACACTCATCTTCCTGAGTTCAAATCTGGTTTCAGACACTTGGTATCTGTGTGACCCTGGGCAAGTCACTTAACTTGGTTTTGCCTCAATTCCTCATTAATAAAAATGAACTGGAGAAGGAAATGGCAAACCACTCCAGTATCTTTGCCAACAAATGGGGTCATGAAGAATTGGACAGGACTGAAATGACTGAACAATAACGACAACCTAAGGGTGAGTTTGGAATCAAATGAAGATAGTGCATGTGAAGCACTTTGTATACCTTAAAGTGCTAAATAAATGTTATTATTACGAGGTGTCAGAGAAAGGAATTCATGATTGGTCACCTCATTGATCACAGTTATTATCTTTTCAAGAATTTATTTTCCTTTAAATTGTTGTAGTAAATTGTTCTTTTTCTGCTCACTTAACTGTCTCTCTCTCTCTTTACAAGTATGCTTTATTTATTTAAAATTCATTTTTAAAATTTTGAGTTCCAAAGTCTCTCCCTCCAGCCCCTCTCCCACTCATTGAGAAGGCAAGCAATATGATGTCATTTATGCATGTGAAGTCATATAAAACATGTTTTCACATTAGCCATGTTATAAAAAAAAAACAAGAAAAATAAAACAAAGTATTGAAAATATGCTTTAATCAGTGCCCAAGAGTTTATCTGTTTTCCCTCTGGATGTAGATAACATTTTTCACTGTAAGTACTTTGGGCCAGTCTTGGATCATTGGATTGATTAGAGTAGCTAAGTCTTTCACAGCTGATCATCCTTTTAATATTGCTGTTAGTATATACAATGTTCTCCTGGTTCTTTTCACTTCACTTTACATCAGTTCATGTAAGTCTTCCCAGGTTTTTCTGAAATCATCCCCCTTATCATTTCTTATAGCATAACAGTATTCCATCACAATCATAAACCACAACTTATTCAGCCATTCCCCAATTAATGGGCATTCCCTCAATTCCCAGTTCTTTGCCACCACAAAAAGAGTTATAAATATTTTTGTACATGATATTTGGTACTGCCAGTAGCAGTTTTGCATGGAATTTCTTTTCTTCTCACTTTCTGCCTTTTTTTTTTGTAACATACAAAAATGCCATTGGTTTTTGTGAGCCTATTTTATATTCTGCTGTTTTGTTCCAGTTAACTTTTCTACAGAATCTAGGGTTCTTTAAGCAGACCTTCATGTTATCTGTAAAAATCAATAATCTTATTTCTTTTTTACCTATAGGAATTCCCTGATTTCATTTTATTGTTTTATTGCTATAAAGAGTATTTCTAGAGCAAATCAAATAATAGTGGTGACAATGGACATCCTTGATTTGCCCCTTATCGCTAAGTTGTCGCAGTTAAATGGAGAGAATAGGTTAGATGTGAGAGAGATAATGTGGTGGTGAAAGCAGCAAGATTTAGCAAGTGACTATATATTTTGGGTAAAGAAAAATAAGGATAGTCCTGAGATTATGAACTGGGGAAAATTGAAGAAAGCTGGTGCCTTTGACAGAAACAGAGAAATTTGGAAGAAGGATATAAGTTTAGCTTGAAAGATAAAGGTTTTAATGTTTTAAGTTTGAAGTGTTAATATGCAGATGTGTTAGTCATCTTCATAAAGATGATAATCAAGCCTCTCCAAGCTGCTGGAATCACTGAGAGGGAGAACAGTAGATACAGAAAAGAAGGTGGCCCTGGACAGAACCTTGGATTGAAAAACACCCACAGACAGTCAGAGGGTGTGATATGGATGATGAGTCAGCAAAGAAGACTGAAACAGAACAGTTAGATAAGGAGAAGGAAAACCAAAAAAGAATAATCACAAAAACCCATCCAGGAGAGAGGGAGTACCCAGGAGGGAGGAGTAGTCAACAGTGTCAAACACAGTCAAGGCTTTGAAAAGAATGAGAATTGAGAAGAGACCATAGATTTGGCCCTTAGATAAATGGCAACTGAACTGAGCACTTTTAGCTGAGTGGTGATGGGAGGCAGATTGCAGACAGTTGAGAAATGAATGAGAGAAGAGGTGGATGCAGTGAGGATCAAGCAACTTTTTCTAGGAGTTTGGCTGGAAAATGGAAGAGAGCTAGAGATTGACATCTGTTCTTGGGGAATTTCCTAGAGGAGATGTGTTTGGCTATAAGTTTTTATTGTCATATTTACTGGAAGTCTTCTGCTAGTCTTCCTATATTGAACCTGTTAAGCTTGGCAGATCTATGTGGTCAGTTTTCTCCTTCTTCATTCCTTTTCAGTTTAAAATTCACTTGATATGATTCATAAGGCAAATATCAAGTCATCTGCCAAATCCACTTGTGTAATTTCCCCATTATTTCTTGTACCTGACCCCTTCTTTCTACTTCCATTACAACCACATTTGTCCAGATTTTATTACCTCTCACCTTGAATGTTTTACTATTAAAAAAAAAATAACAAACCCATAGCTATTCTCTTTGTCTGCTTCCTCTCTTATCTAGCTGGTGAACAGTTCTCAAGTAAGTTCCCTGTGACAGATCATGGCACTCTTCTATTCAAAAAAGCTTCAGGGACCCTCCTTTTTTTTTTAATCAAATAAAATATAAAATCCTTATCCTGACATTCAGGACTCTCAACAGTCTGCCTACAGTTTACCTTTCTAGATGGTTTCTGTTCTGGCCAGAAACCCTGAGTGTCTTCCCCTCCCAGATTCTTTTCTGAAGGCAAACTAGGCCATCTTTTGCCACAATTCTTACCTAGCTTTTAATCGATGAAGGGGCATTACCTCAGACAAACTGAGACCTGGGAAAGACCTTAGCTATAAAAGACCAAGGTTTCCCACTGCATCCTGTGCCATGGCCAGTTGTCCTGACCTGTGTCCTGCCACTACACTTTGATGACTGTGGAGGAGAGAGTGAGGCTGATGATTTTGCACAGCCCTGCTTCTTTTAAATCCAATCCACTTGCGGGTCAAGACATCACCCTCCTGATGTCATTGGTCCTCTTTGAGAACAAAGGACAAACAACAACACCTTTCCAGACTCATCTCATACTACTCTCTTTCATGTACTTTCTGTTGCAGTTCTCAAACTACAACAGAATACTAGACTACTCTTGATCTTCTGTTTTTATCTTTAATTCCCTGTAGGTTGGCTGATGCTGTTTCTCCATGTATGGAATGTATCACTTTCCTCTTTCCTTCTCCACCTATTGAAATCTTTGGGCTCTGGATTTTTATTGGAGTAGTTTTGTTAAGTTCATATTAATGCTGGTAATAATAAGAGTAAGACAAATGTATTACCTAATGATAAATTAAGTAGCAATTTTAAAAAATTACAGAAAAAGACAAATATACTATAAGATTCCATAGGATTCTCTTCAGAATGAGAGTACATTGGTTCAAAACAGAAAAAAACCCACAATAATTAGGCAATAAAATATAAAGGAAAAGTTCATAGATTTTTTTGGAAGGAACTACCTTAAAATCAATAGGGAGAGATGTAGTGTGGCATAGTGTATAGGGAACCAGCCTTTAAGTGAGGAAGATGTGTTAAAGACTGGACTCTGACACATATATTTGTGGGCCCTGGGCAAGTCACTTAACCTTTCAGTTCTCCAAGGAAGTATTTAAGACTGTTAGTTGTAGAGTAATTGCTTATCTACAATGAGAGGGTAGGAAAGTGGGTCATCACAACCTGCCTTTTCTGCTCTGCGATAACCAATTGCAAGGCTTGTCTCTCATACAACCATATCTCCCTTATACCTATTATCATCCAACACTACCCCACTCCACCCTTTCCCACTGCTCTGAAAGCTCCCAACCTCCCTCTTCTGCTCCTGAGCAGTGTACTTGCCAGCCTCAGTTCGTACTGAGAGTTTTATCATTCTTGACACTATTCTTACAGGATCATGCTTAGTCCCACCCATTTCCCCTAGGGTTTTTTTGATCATCTTCTCTTTCGACTTAATTTTTAACCTTTCATTACTCCCTGGTTCTTTACCTCCTGTAAATATGCTTGAGTCTCCCCCATTCTTAAAAAATCTAGCCTTAGGTAGCACACTGGACAGAGACTCTGGAGTCAGGAAGACTCATCTTTCTAAGTTCAAATCTCACCTCAGACACATACTAGTTGTGTGACCCTAGGCAGGTCACTTAATCTTGTTTGCCTCAGTTTCCTCATCTGTAAAAATGAGCCGGATAAGGAAATGGCAAATCACTGCAGTATCTTTGCCAAGAAAACCTCAAATATGGTCACAAAGAGTCAGACAGGACTGAACACCATCAACGAGGCTACATCCTTTGTTTTCCATAGTATCATATTCTAAGCTTTCTATTCCTTTTTCTTGGTGGCTGATAAATCATGTGTGATCCTGACTGTGGGTCCTCAGTATTTGAATTTTCTGGCTTCTTACAAAATTTTTTCCTTGACCTGGGAGTTCTGAAATTTGGCTATAATATTCCTGGGATTTTTTTTTCCCCCAGGAGGTAAGTGTTAGACTGTTTTAATGTCTACCTTGCCCTTTGGTTCTAAGGGATCTGGGCAGTTTTCCCTTATGGTTTATTGAAATATGATGGCTGGATTCTTTTTTGTTGTTGTTATTCATGGCTTTAAGGTAGTCCCATGATTTTTGAATTACTTTTCCTCAATATGTTTTCTAGTTCAGTTGTTTTTCCCATGATAAATTTCACATTTTCTTCTATTTTTCAATCTTTTTGCTTTTTAAAAATTATTATTTCTTGTTGTCTCATGTCATTAGCTTCTATTTGGCCAATTTTAATTTTCAAGAAATTATTTTTTTCATAAGATTTTGTGCCTCTTTTTCCAAATTTTTAGTTCTCTTTTCACATCTTCCTTAACTCTCTCCTTTTTTCCCATTCTTTCTTTTACTGCTCTCATTTGGTTTAAAAAAAAATTTTTTTTTGAAGCTCCTTCTTTAACTCTTCTAAGAATTCTTGTTGGACTTGTGTCCAGTTGCTTTTTTTTTCTTCAAGACTTTGCTTATAGATTTTTTTCAAGTCATTCTTTTCTTTGTTTATATCTTGAGTGTCCTTGTCTTTATAATAGCCCTTTATGGTTAGATTCTTTTTTTTTTGTTTGTTTGATCATTCTTTTAGCCTGCTTCTCAACTTCAGATTTTATTAGTGTTGGGCTCTGCACACTTCTGGGTGGTTGTCTGGCCTAAACTTCTGCCCTTTTATGTCCTTATGCTGCTTTCACAACTCTAGGTGAGGAGCTTTGTCCCCAAAAATTATATGATCCAGAGGACATCTGTTCACTGCTCTTCTGGTCAGAGTTCTGCAAGTTACTGACCACAGGTTTGGTTCTATTTATTGTTTCTGGTTGTGAGTTTTAGTAGACTACTGCTTGAATCAGCCACTCTTAGCTTGCTGGGAGGTTCTGAGGAGACTGAATTGCCAATTCCTCCCTGCTTTTCTTTTTCCAGAGAGAAAACTGATTACTGGAGAAATACTGATTGTTCATGGGTGGGCTGGACCAAAGTAATAAAAATAACAATACTACCTAAAGTAATTGACCTATTCAATACCATAACAATCAAACTGCCAAAAGATTACTTTATAGAGCTCAGGGGAAAAAAAAACAACAAAATCCATTTGGAGGAACAAAAGGTCAAGAATGTCAAAGAAATTCATGAAAAAATTGGGAAGGAAGGGAACTTAGCAGTACCAGATCTCAAACTATACTACAAAACTATAATCATCAAAACAATTTTATACTAGGTAAGAAATAGAAGAGGTCAGTTAGTGGAACAAATTAAGTACACAATATACAGAAATCAGCCCAGTAATTTAATGTTTGATAAACTAGTTCTTGGGACAAGAAATCATTTTTTCACAAAAACTGTTAAGAAAATTGGAAAGAAATCTGGCAGAAGCTAGATTTGGACCAACATCTCAGACTATATACCAAGATAAACTCCAGATGATTACATAATTCAGATATAAAGGGTGACATCATAAATAAATTCGAGGAGTATGGAAAAAATTAGCTGTTAGATCTATGGATAGGGGAAGAGTTCATGACCAAACAAGAGATAAAGAAGTTATCAGGAAGTAAAATGGGCAATTTTCATTATATAAAATTTTAAAAGTTTGTGGACAAGCAAAACCAATCTGTTAAACTTGGAAGAGAAAAGTAGGACATTGGGAGAAAAAAAGTCTTTGCAACAAGTTTCTCTGATAAAGGTTTCATTTTATAAGATAGGAAACTGGGCCATTTGCCAATTGATAAGTGGGCGAGGAATATAAATAGACAATTTGTAGAGGAAGAAATCTAGTAACCATATGAAAAAATGTTCTAAATCACTAATAACCTCAGAAATGCAAATTAAAATAGCTTTGGGTTTCCACCTCACACTCATCAGATTGGCAAAGATGACAAAAAAAGGAAAATCACAAATACTGGAGGGTCTGAGGGGGTGGGGGGAAGGTACATTAATACACTCTTGGAAGTATTGTGAACTGGTCCAGAAGACTGGAAAGCAATTTGGAACTATGCCCAAAAAGCTATTAAATTGTGCATACCCTTTTGTCTAGAATATCACTACTATGTGTATACCTCAAACAGATCAAAGAAAGAGGAAAGGGACCCATGTGTATAAAAATATTTATAACAACAAAGGATTGGAAACTGAGGATGTGCCCACCAATTGAAGAATGGCTGAACAAGTTTTAGTATATGTATGTGATGGAATACTATATGCTATAAGAAATGTCAGAAAAACCTGACAGGTCTTATATGAAAGTGAAGTGACTAGAAACAGGATAACAGTTCATATAATAATAACAATATCTTAAATAACTTTAAAAGACTTAGGAACTGTGATTGACATAATTACCAACCACAATTCCAGAGAAGGCATGATGAAACATTCTACCCACCTCCAGACAGATAATGGACTCAGAGTACAAATTTAGGCTTTCAGTTTTTATTTTCTTTTGTTTGGATTTGGATAATGTGGGGATTTGTTTTACTTGACTATACATGTTTGTAACAGGTTTTGTTTTTCTTGCTCAATTGGTGGGTGAGGGAAGTGGGAGGAAGAGAATTCAGACTTTAAGATAAAATAAAATTGAATTTTTTAAAAAAAGGATATTAATATCCTAGGCAAGTGGTGATAGAGACCTGATAGGTGATAGGACAGTGTCCATGTGAGTAGAGAGAAGAGGATGGATGTGGCAATCAGGCAACTGATTGAATATATGGGATAGGGGAGAGTAGTGAAGTAGTCAAGGTTATAAACTTAGTTGGCTGGAAAAATGGTGGTACTCTCAACAGAAATAGAGAAGTTCAGAATATGAATCAGTTTTTGTTTTTGCTTTTTTTTTATTTTTAGGCAATTGGGGTTAAGTGACTTGCCCAGGGTCACACAGTTAGTAAGTGTCAAGTATTTGGTCTGAGGCCAGATTTGAACTCAGGTATTCCTGACTTCAGGGCCGGTGCTCTATCTACTGCACCACCTAGCTGCCCCTATGGATCAGTTTTTGAAGGGGGGAGATAATGAGTTCTATTTTAGACATTTATGTTTGAGGTACTAACAGGATGGTGAGTTCAAAATGTCCAATAGTGAGGACAGATGTCCAGCTAGTGAGACAGGACCTAGGGCAAAGACTAGGGCTAGCTATGTAGATGTGGGAGTCATCAGCATAGAGGGAGAGGGAGAGGGAGTTGGGGTTGACTTTGGTGATGAAAAAGGGCATCTCTTCGTTAGAAACTGGAATAAAGGAGGAAAGAATGAGGGATAATGTCAAGAGGTATGAGAATGATACACTGCACTGGAAATACAAATGCAGCCAAAAAGAAAGGTAAGTTCATGCCTTTTGAGGAGCTTACATTTTAATGTGGAAGATAAGACGTGAAAGGAAGCTGAAAGGACAAGAGGAAAAGGTCCCTGGTATGGAAGTACAGTGGAGAAATTCAGAGAAGTGCAGGCTAGTGGAAAATGAAAAGATGGATAGCCTGAGTGCCCCCCATAAAGCGATGATTCTGAGAGGAGCTCTCTACTTGCTAATCAGAGAGAAAGTCTCCAGAGACAGAGATTCTCACTCATTTTCCTTCCTTATAAAAGCCCAAGTTCCTTTGCCTTGTAAAACATTTTCTCTGATTCATGTTCCTTATCTCTTGATTCCTAACTCTAATCATGCTCCATGAGGCAGTTTCTTTTGACTCTGTGGGCCTGAAATGAACTGTCAGGACTCCCTGGGGAGCCCCACTTTGGTCTGGGAAACATCCTACAACAAATAAGATCATGGGAGCATTCCATATCGCAATTCTGCCTCTGTACCTAATATATCTTATTCCATTCTCTTACTTCATCACTCAGCCATCCTTGGCAAAAATTTCCTTCATCAACATTGATTTACTAATTGCTTTTCTGAATACAGAGCTCTTCAGGAGGCCTAGTGGGTCATTTAAAAAGGCAGAGTAAGTGATGACCTACCTTGTGTGATTTCTAGGGGCGGGCTTGGAAAGGATCCCTGGTTCTTCTCCCACCAAAAACTCCTTTACCAGCTAATTGATTTCTGAAATTCTACCACTGCAGAGCCATTTGTTTGGTTGGAGGCAGTGTTCCTTATTGAAATGCAAACACTCCTGAAAGAGAAAATACTTTATTAATAATAATATTCTCTGCTCTATAAATTTTGTAGGGCAGCCTAGAAGGGCCCAAAGACAAACCTTGACTCTTTCACAATTTTGCATAGTGTTGGCCCACCCCTTGTGTTTCGATAGCTGTTTTGAAGCATCTCAAAAGTGAAATCATTTGCTTTTAGAGAAAGGCAGACATACTCTTCTGTGGGAAGCACTGGCTCGCAAATGCTTCTGTCCCCTTAACTGAGATACACTGTTTCATTTTTATTGCTATCTTTTGGTTTTATATCACCTTTATTTCCTAACTTATTTCCCCTTGTCCTCTCAGAGAGCCATCCAGTATGATGCAAGAAAAGAGAGTAAAGAAAGTTCAACAAAACTAACCAACATACCAAGTTGGAAATTATATGTTCATCTTCTCAAAGCCTGACCATTATAATTACACAGTATTCAGTTTTGATTTTTTGTTATTTTTTCCACTTAGATTGTTGCAGTTGTGTATGTTATTTTCCTGACTATACTTAACTTCACTTTGCATCAGTTTATGTCTTAAGATACACAGTTACTAAATAAAGCACAAAGATATTACAATTTCAGTTTGTAAAATGTTTATTTCTCAATGATAAAAGCATTTTCACTGTACACAGTATTTTTATGTAAGCACAAGGGATTAAATCCACATGAACCTAACGGAAAGATAAGGAGATAAAAATAGTTTTGTTTGGGCGACCTTTTCAATGGGGGATTAGTGGAGTAGAAACTTTGTAGCAGAATATGTTTAGCCATCACCAACATATAAACAGTACCTCCATTTAATGGGGTATTTTACACTTTAAGCACCTACCAAGTTTAATTCATTGTTTTCTTTACCATTCTCACAAAGTCAGGATTCCTCCAGAAATCTCTGTTGCTTTTCCTTTAAGTAAAAGGGAAGTTTTTGTTCTCCCCAGTGTTCCAAAGAATTCTAATTATGCAGAGTGGCATTGCAACCCCACACAAATAGAGCTCAGAGATCTTGGTTTATGGATGCTGTGGGAATAGCAGCTGAGGACTCTGGTGGTTATAATAAACTTCTGCAATATTTGTTTAGATAAAGTAATCAACTGGTATGCCCTGGGTGTCTGGGAGTTGTACAAACAAGGGTCCAAAAGTAAATTCCTCAGCATTCAATCTCAAAAAATTTAGGGACTGGCTTATATCAACTTTGTCCTAAGATTAAAAAAAAAAGTATGTTTTTTTCCATTAAAATGGCAGATATTTACACTGTTGAGCTTCTCCTAATAAGTTTTCACCAGCATTCAATTTAATTCATTTGACCATAGGATTTAAGTTTGGGAGAGACCTTAGAGATTGATCTAGTCCAGACACCTCATTTTACAAATTTGGAATCTGAAGCTCAGAAAAGGAAAATGACCTGGCAGTCTGGCTTTAGGTCTCAATCACTCTACTGAAACTGTTCTCTCTAAAGTTACCAATGATCTTCTAACTGCTAAATCTATGATGACCTTTTCTCTTATCCTTCTTGACCTCTCTAAAACATGTGAAACTGTTGATCACTTTCCATCTACATGGTCTCTCTTCTCTGGGTTTTCATTACATTCTTCTTTGTTTTCCTATCTGACCACTCCTTCTCAGGCTCTTTTATTGA
Source organism: Vombatus ursinus (assembly GCF_900497805.2). Lineage (NCBI taxonomy): Eukaryota > Metazoa > Chordata > Mammalia > Diprotodontia > Vombatidae > Vombatus > Vombatus ursinus. The sequence continues at coordinate 27,667,368 of NW_020940358.1, forward strand.
ATTTCATCCATATCCTACCTCCAACTGTGGGTGTACCCCAAGTATTTGTTGTCCTGGGCCTTCTTCTCTTCTTTTTCCATATACTCTCTCACTTAGTGACCACATCAACTTAGATGGGTTCAGTTATCATTTATATGTAGATGACTCTCAGATTTCTATATCCAGGGCCCTCCTCTGTCCTGTGAGCTCTAGTCTCACATCATTGGCTACCAATGGACATTTTGAATGACATGTCCCATAGGCATCTCAAATGTAATATGTCCAAAACAGAACAAATTAGCTTTCCCTCCCAAACCCACTCCTTTTATCAACTTCTCTCTGTCAAGAACACCATCATACTTCCAGTGACCTAAGTTCAAAACCTTCATCATCATCTCCTCAGCTCTCTTTTACCCCACATATCTAATCACTGGCCAAACTTTTCATTTCTACCTTTACAACATCTTTCACATTAGTCTCCTTTTCTCCATTCACATGGCCATTACTTTAGTTCAGGCCTAAATCACTTCTAGCCTGGGATATTTTGATAGCCCCCTAATTGGTTCTTTTGCCTCATGTCCATCTTCACTCCCCATCTTTCACACAACTAGCAAAGTGATTTTCCCAGAGGGCAGCTCTGGCCATGTTACTCCCCTGCTCATTAAATTCCAGTGGTTCCTGGTTAACTGTAGGATCAAATTTAAATGCTTCTTTTTGGCATTTAAAGCCCTTCACAAGTTGGTTCCAATTTATTTTTGCAGCTTTATTACACATTACTCTCCTTCACGCTAGGGTCTGGTCTAACTGGCCTTCTTGCTATTCCTCATACATGACGCTTCATCCCCTATCTCCATTCATAGCATGGACTCACCTCTGCCTCTTAAAATCCCTATCTTCCTTTAAGGTTCTATTCAAGTGCTACCTTTTCCATGACATTTTTTCATGATCTTTCCAGCTGCTTTTGCCCACCCCCCCCCAAGATATATTCTAAATAATTAGGTAAATTAGAATTAAAATAACTCTGAAGTTCCAACTCACGCCCATCAGATTGGCAAAGATGACCAAAGAAAGGAAAATGATACCTGTTGACAGGGGGAGGGAGGACAGTGGAAAAACAGGCATACTTCTAGACTATTGGAGCTATGAATTGGTCCAGCCATTCTGGAAAGCAATTTGGAACTATATTACCAGAGTCACTAGATTATGGCATCCTTTGACCCAACAATACCACTACTAGGATGTATTCCAAAGAGATAAAAGAAAGAGGAAAAGGACCCTTATATACAAAAATATTTATAGTAGCTTTTTTTGTTATAGCAAAGAACTAGAATCAGGGTGGTGATAGTGGAGGAAGATACCTGAATAAACTATGATACATGAATATAATGGATATTATTATGTTATGAAAGGGATGGTTTCAGAGAAATGTGGGAAGATATGTATGAACTGATGCAGAGTTAAGTGAGCAATCAAGAGAACAATGTATAAGGTTATATCAACATTGTGAAGACAGCTTTGAGAGACTTAAGAACTCTGATGATTGTAACCAACCATATGACTCCAGAGGACTGATGGTGAGACATGCTACCCATGTTCTCACAGAGAGGTGGTGGACTCAAGTTGCAGAATAAGACATCCATGAAATGACATGACCAATGAGGGGATTTGCTTTGCTATGATTATTTGATAGAAAAGTTTTACTTTTCTTTTGAGGGATTAGGGAGATGGGATGAAGAGGGAGAGAGGAGTTAGGGATAGTGTTGCTCCCAAAAAAGTAAGAAATAAAAAGAAGGAAAAGAAGGTCATTAAAACATGTTTTTGAAGTATAGAAAAGAACAGAAGGCCAGAAAAAAGTCACAAACAAGCTGAAAAGTTTTGAAAGTACTATGTTGAATTTACTATATACTTAACAGAAAACAGGCTGAGCATAATAGAGAGTTTCAGGTTCATATACAACCCTCTCTGATCTACTGTGTATATGGAAGTGCCCATTTTAGTTGATGTTTGTTAAGTTCAGAATTTTTTAAAATGGAAGAAAAAAAGAGACTTTATGACAATAATATATTAAATTTGTAGTACCTTCTTTATATTTTTTCTGTTGCCCTGAATGTGCTAAAGAACGCTATTGGAAAAACAACAATAGCAATAACCTTGTATCTTCTGTTTTGTGTATATCTAGACATGCACCTGCTGTCTCCCCTAGATAGATGATAAGCTCCTTGAGGGCAAGGACTGTTTCACTTTTTTCTTTGTTTGCATAGTGCTTAGCTTCTTCTAAAAAAAATAACAGTGGCAGTGTGGTGATTTATATTTCAGGTAAAGTTTGAGGTAGTTAATTTCTAAGTTCCCTTCTAAGTCTGAAATCCTATCATAATAACAGTGCATATTTTGTACTACTTTATTGTTATTAAACACCTTTTAAATCTAATATCTCATTTGATCCTCACTGGAAAACTCTTTAAGGTGTGTGTGTGTATGTATATACATATGTGTGTGTGTGTGTGTGTGTGAGAGAGAGTGTGTGTGTGTGTGTGTGTGTGTGTGTGTTGCTATCCTCATTTTATAGGTAAAAAAGGGTAGTGACTTGCCCAGGGCCATGAAGCTGTTAAGTGACATAACCAAGTCTGGGTCCCAGGTCTCTTCACGCCTAGTCTAGTGTGTTTTCAACTAGAGTACACTGTCTCTTGTAATGCCAACATGCAGATGCCACTCTTTGGTTCTGATTACATATAATTCAAAATATTCTTTTTTCTAGTACATATTGTTTAAGCATTTTATTACAGATACCATTTTCTATTTTTGCTTCTTCACAAATAAGAGTGGGATCACAGTATATTTTGTTGGTGTCTGTTCTCTTACCACTTCAAAGGAATCAGAATGAATCATGAATAAGATGACATGCAAGAAATTATGGTTTAAAGATGTTAACCCCAATCACATATTGAATGTTGGCAAGTTTTTACTTTGAGCAAACTGACAGAAGCCTCTTTCAGGAAAAAGCTCTGGCTTTTAGAAATTATAAAAGTCATTTACTTCACTCTGATTCTATTGAGAGAAAGTATTGTGCAGTGGAAAGAAAACTGGAATTGGAGCCAAACAGCTTGGGCTGAAATGTCAGTTCTTTTATGTATTAACTTTGTAATCTTGAATAAGTCACTTCTATTCTCCAAGCCTCACTTTCCTCCTTTGTGAAATGGATGGAATAATTTGTACTACCTCATAGGCTTATTTGTAGCTGATCAAAAGACTGCCCCCTTTTCAGCCATTCTGCCACTTTCATTATGGTTTATGGATTAAGAACTATTTTGTATTTATCTGTTTCATGTCCCATCATGGCTGAAGAATTCATCACTTAATGGCCAATTTTCCAAAGAGGGAGTTAGCTAGGTTGGTCTAAAGAAAGCAAATACACTCTGTCACCAGAATGTTGTGAAGTACCAATCTATGTTAGAAAGATTTCCTTAGGAATTAACTGTGCACTACTTCAAACTTATCAGATTGACTAACATGACAGAAAAGGAGAATGACAAATGCTGGAGGGGATATGGAAAAATAGAGACATTAATGCACTATTGGTAGAGCTGTGAACTGGTCTAGCTATTCTAGAGAACAGTTTGGAAATATGTCCAAAGGGCTGTCAAACTGTGTGTTACTCTTTGACCCAGCAATACCACTACTAGGTCTATACCCCTAAAGAGATCAAAGAAAAAAGAAGAACTCTATTGTACAAAAATATGTATAGCATCTCTTCTTATGTTGGCAAATAATTGTAAAGTGAGAGAATGTCTGTCAATTGGGGAATGGCTGAACAAGTTATAACATATGATTGTGATGGAATACTATTGTGCTGTAAGAAACAACTAGCAGGATGGTTTAAAAAAAAAACCTAGGAAGACTTATATGAACTGATGTAAAGTGAAGTGAGAAGGACCAGGAGAATATAGTACACAGTAACAGCAATATTGTAATAATCAACTTTGAAAGACTTAGCTACTCTGATCAATACAATAATCTACAATAATTCAAGGGACTCATAATGAAAAATGCTATCCACCTCCAGAGAGAGAACTAATGAACTCTGAGTGCAGATTGAGGCATAGTATTGCTTACTTTATTTTTCTTGCTTTTTTTTTCTTTTTTCTTTTCTTTCTTTCTTTCTTTCTTTTGCAAAATTACTAATATGTAAATATGTTTTGCATGACTTTGTATGTATAATTGGTATTGTGTTGCTTACCTTCTCAATGGGTGGGAGAGGGACTGGGGGAAGGTGGAGAATTTGGAATTCAAAATTTTTAAAAATGAATGCTTAAAAGTTTGAAAAGAAAAAAAAGGATTTAACCATGGCAGGACAAACACAGGATTCAGTCCGTACTATAAGGTCTGCAAAAAGGCCAAAGAAAGAAGAAACCTAAAATGTATAAGGTGACAAATAGTAGACATGTTTTGAGAGTGCCAGACTCTTAATTTTCCTGACATTTTTAGCCCAGATTAGATGTCTCTAAGGTCAAACATAAACTCTTTGGGGACATTTAATGGTTGTCATGGGCTGGCCCCTTCATCTTTCCATTCTTAGATATTATTTCCCTCCCTGTTTTCTACAATCTATACTGGGCTACTTGCTTGTTCTTCACACACAACACTCCATCTCTCATCTCCATGCCTTTGCATTGGCTATCCTCACCTGGGATGCTTGCTTTCTATATACCTCTACCTCCTGCAGGCATTAGCTGATTTCCTTGAACGCTCATTTCAAGCATCTCCTTCTTGCAAGAGACCTTTCCTCTCCCCTCTGCCCCCAGCTGCTAATGCCTTCCTCTCTTAAGGCTACTTTATATCTGTTTTGTATGTATCTCTATGTGTACATCTTATCTCTTGAATTAAGATCAATCAGTTCATCAAGAAGCATTTATTAAGCATCTACTGTGTGCCAGGCACTATGTTAAGCACTGGGAAAACAAAGAAAGGCAAAAACAAAACAAAACAAAACAAAAAAACCCAACCCAATCCCTGCTGTCAAGGAGCTCACATGAGCTAACAGGGAAGATAAGATGAAAACAATTATGGACAGATAAGATATGTACGGGATAAATTGGAGATAATCGATGGAGGAATGGCACTAGCATTAAGGGAGATCAGGAAAGGCTTCTCATGAAAGATATGATTTTAGCTGGGACTTGAAGGAGCTAGGGAAGCCAGGAGGTAGAGATCAGGAGGGAGAGCATTCCAGGTATGAGGAATAGCCCGTGAAATGGCTGGAGTCTGGAGATGCAGTGACTTGTGTGTGGAACAGAGTGAAGAGTAAGGTATAAGAAGACTGGAAAGGAAGAAGGGAGCCAGCTTGGAAAGGCCTTTGAATGCCAAATTTAGAGTTTTTTATTTGATCCTGGAAGTGATCCAGAGTCACCTTTATTGAATATGGGGGTGAAGTGGTCAGATTAATTTGAAGGCTAAGTGAAAGATAGGTAGAAGTGGGGAGAGATTTGAGAAAATCAGCAAACTGTTGAAATAGTCCAGGCTTTAGGTAATGCTGGCCTGGACCAGAGAGATGGCAGTATCAGAGAAGAGAAAGAAGAATATTTGAGAGATGTTTCAAAGTTTAAAACAACAGTACTTGGCTGCCAGGAAGAAAGAGAGTGGAATCAAAGATGATACCTAGATTATGAGCTTGGGTGACTGAAAGGATGGTGGAACCCTCAACACTAATAAGAAAGTCCAGAAGGTGGTGGGAAAGGATTTGGAGGGAAAATAATGAGGTTTTTTTTTTTTGGATATATCAAGATATTAGGAGACAGCCTGTTTTCTTTTTCTTTTTTTTCATATGAGGCAATTGGGGTTAAGTGACTTGCCCAGAGTCACACAGCTAGTAAGTGTTATGTATCTGAGGCCTGATTTGAACTCAGGTCCTCCTGACTCCAGGGTTGGTGCTCTATCCACTTCACCACCTAGCTACCCTGAGACACCCTGTTTTCCAAAGCTAAAGCCCAACTAGTAGACTGTGCCCTGAGCTTGGCATAACAACGATCTTTTGCACTGACCCTCTGGATGATCTCGCCCTCTGGCAATATCAAATAATTATTGTATTGCTTTGATCAGCACCAGGTATTCTCTGAGTTCAAACAAGCACCAGACAAGCTTAGAAAAGTATCCATGTTCTGGTCACGAAGCCCTGCTATGAATCAAACTTATCTCATTGTTGCTGTTACCCCTCATTGTCAGGGCTAGAGCTCACTGTGGAACCATTGGTATAAGTATTGAGATCTCTCCACATTGCCTCAGGTCCCCCCACTAGGGGTGGGGCCCTGGCACATGTGCCTAATCTACTGCCTTGCTTGCAAGCCATTTTCCTCACTTTGAAATTAAATTTCTGTTTGATTCCTGACTCTCCTATCTCTAGCCTGCTCTGTTTAGCTCCTGCCACCCACAGGTTAGAGGCCGGCTCCCTCCGGTTGACAGATACATTGAGCTTGAGATGTCTATGGGACATTCAGTTTCAGCTGTCTAATAAATAGGCAGTTGGAGATGTGAGTCTGGAAGCTAGGAGAGAGGTTAGAGCTGGATTAAGTAATTCTGAGAATCATCAGCATATAGACGATAATTGAATAATGGGAGCTGATGAGGTCACCAAGAAGATCCAGCAAAAGAGACTAAGAAAGAGTGGTCAGACAGGTAAGAAGAGAACCAGGCGACAGCAGTGTCATGGAAACCCAGAGAGAAGAGACCTTTAAGGAGAAGAGGGTGATGGACAGTGTCAAGAGATCAAGAAAGATGAAGATTGAAAAAAGGCCATCAAATTTGCAAATTCAGAGATTATTAGTAACTTTGGAGAGAACAGCTTTGGTTGAATAATGAGGCCAGAAGTCAGACTGTAGATAGTTAAAAAGAGAGTGGAAAGGAAAAGAAGTATAGGCAGCTATTATAGACAACTTGCTCAAAGACTTCAACCACAGAAAGGAGAAGAGATATGGGAGAGATATACCCATGACAGCTAGTGGAGATAGACAGATCATGGTTCAGATTAATGTATTCTTTCAAAAATAAAAACACTAACCCTTAAATTAAATTAAAATTAAATGTTAAATATGGGGAGCCAGGTTTATTTTATTGTCTTTTCCTGAGTCCTCTGTTTTCCTTCTTTTAAAAAAAAATTACAAAGAAAAACAACTGCTTAGAAATATTTTATTCTCAAGATAATCTAAAGTACATTTCAGGAGCAATATTTCTACTGTAGAATTGATTTCTTTCTTAAAATCTGGCCAATGACTTGATGTAAAATCTATAAATATTTTTGTATATGTTGGTGTAAACACTTAATCTTTTCAAGTATCCAAATAAACTGCCTAGTGTCTTCTTTATATACCTAAATTCAGAAATATTCTGTTGGTCTTGGGTAAGTTTAAGAACAAGAGCTTCACTCAATTTGAATTTAAATTTATATGTCATAACCAGAAAAGACTGAGGAATTTCACCAGAGACAGATTGGGGATATTAATATTTTATTTATACTTTTACTCTTTTGAATAAACTATATTGATTGCTGGACTTCATGCTTTGGGGGTTTGGAATAAAGAACGATAGAATCATATCACTTCAGAGGAAGAAAGTTCATAGAGGTCAATTACAACATTAACTTTGATTATTCATGTATCACTGTTGATTATTAATTCAATTCAGTTAAAGAAACATTCATTATCAAGATTCATACTGTTCAAAATAAATATTCTCCTTCTGTTCTTATATAGCTGGTCCTTCTAATATCTGAATCTTTCATTACAACTAGGACTCACTCTGGATAACATCAGCATTAGCCAGGATACACCCCCCCCCACACACACGTATATACATATGTACTTGCCAGGACTACCTACCTAATAAGAAGTCTTTTTGCTTCTTTTTTTCAAGCAAGCAAGTAGAAGGTCTACTTACTAGCCAGTTAGTAGAAAAATTAAGATACTTTAAAAACTGATAATGAAGGTCTCTAAGGGTGTTCATATGTTGATTGCAAATTTTAATGTTTATAGTTAATCCTTTAAATGTAAACATTGACTAGAAATTCTGACTAATGTTAATAGCCAACTAATTTTGACATGTCCTTGGTTTAACCTGGTTAATAGGCAAATCTGTGCTTTTCTTTTTTCAAATGGTTTAGAATTATTCATGTTCCAGGGAGTACTACATTTATTTCTAAATTGAATATGAGTTAAACTGGCTAAAATTGTCAGTTGGCTAATGTTGACATTACAGAGTTTAATTTCTTTAGCAATAATGTTTAGATGCTACTGTATTTGTCTTAGAGGGTTTGTGACAGATACAAACATGAAATACAGATAAATGAGGGCCTAATGGAGAGAAGTTGTTTAAGTTTCATTTATTGATATTTGAGTTTTGTTGATGCCTTTTTTATGTCACAGTCACTTCATAATATATACTTTCACTGAATCCTTCCTTGTAACAAGGAAAAATAATTAAGTAATGTTTCTGGCAGTACATGCAACATTCTGGTCTTGTACTTTACTGATAGAAAGGAAATGTGTTTCGTCATCTATTCTCCAAGACCAGTATTGGTAGCATAGTGTATAGAGGGCTGGACTTGGAGTCAGGAAAACCTAAGTTCAAATTCTGCTTCAGACTCTTAGTTTTGTGACACTGTGCAAATCCCTTTACCTTTTTCTGCCTCAATTTCCTTATTTGTAAAATGGGAATGATAATAACCCCTACCTTATAGAGTTATTTTGAGAATCAAATGAGATAATTATATTTAAAGCTTATTATAAACTTTAGGGTGCCATGTAAATGTTAGCTGTAATTAATATTAAAAATAATAATAATGTGTTGAATTGAATTAGGAAGCAATTAACAATCATTTAACAGTACAGCTAGGTGGTGCAGTGGACAGAGCACTGGCCTTGCAGTCAAAAGGACCTGAATTCAAATCTGGCCTCAGACACTTGTTAACTATGTGGCCTTCGGCAAGTCACTTAACCCTGATTGCCTCCTAAAAAAGAAAAGAAAAGAAAAGAAAACAATCAGTTTTAATTTTGGCAAATTTTAAAATCTTTTTATAATCACTATGGCTGGATATAAGTGCAGAGGAAAATGCAGTGTCCTGTGCACTTAACCTCTTGGATACACTATTGCCACGCCCTCAGACTTTACTTTGTACACATATTAGACCATGTACAAATCAAATTAAACAAAAGAAGCCAGCCCAGGAGAGAGGATCAGCTTCTCATAATGACATTCTGGAGACACAGAGCTAATTCCAGCGAGTAGGAAAGGTAGGATTGTCTAAATATACTAATGTAGATACACAGGGAACTCAACAGCCAACTGAGATTTTTAAAGACTTATGCCCAAAGAAAGAAACAAGGAACAGGTGACAGGTTGAGAATAGAAATGTGGGACAGTTCTCTAAGAGTAGTAAGAGGATTCAGACTGAGCTGAGGCCGATGAGCAAAACTGAGGGCAACAATATGGTCTGGGATTTTATTGTGGTTTTTTTATTAGCTGTAGTAGAGAAATGGGGAGAATTAAAGAAAGTATAAAACCAATGTTCAAGTCAGGTCAGCAGACATTTATTAAATATTTACTATGTTCCAGGCAGCCTTAGGCATACAGAGAAAGGCAAAAACCAGCCCCTGCTCTCCAGCTCACAGTCTGACGGGGGAGCCAAAAGGAGGTAATGATAACTTACAAAGGAGACAAGGCAGTAGGGCTCAGTTTTTATTTTGCTTGTTTTCTCTGCCAAAGAGAAGCATCTTTGGACTGCAAAGGACAGAACAGGTATGGCTGAAAAAAAGTTGTTTGCCAAAGAGAGAGAGCTCGAGCTTCCCCAGATGGGTATGGGTCAAAATCAATCGATGTATTTTTTTATTAATTTATTTATTTTTCATTTTCAACATTCACTTCCATAAGATTTTGAGTTCAAATTTTCTCCCCATCTCTTCCCTCCCCCCACCCCAAGTAGCATGCAATTTGATATAGGCTTTACATATACATTCATATTGAACCTATTTTCACATTAGTCATGCTGAAAAGAAGAATTGGAACCAATGGGAGAAACGACAAGAAAGAAGAAACAAACAAACAAACAAAAAAAAAAGAGAGCTCAAATAATATGCTTTGATCAGCATTTAGACTCCATAGTTTTTTTCTGGATGTGGACAGCATTTTCCATCATGAGTCCTTTGGAGTTGTCTTGGATCCTTGCATTGCTAAGAAGAGATGAGTCTATCAAAGTTAGTTGTTGCACATTGTGGCTGTTACTGTGTACAATGTTCTCCTGGTTCTGCTCACTTCACTTAGCATCAGTTCATTCAAGTATTTCCAGGCTTTTCTGAAGTCTGCCTGCTCATCATTTTTTATAGCACAATAGTATTCCATCACATTCATATACCACAACTTGTTCAGCCATTCCCCAACTGATGGACATCCCCTCAATTTCCAATTCTTTGCCACCACAAAAAAGAGCTGCTATATTTATTTTTGTACATGTAGGTCCTTTTCTCATTTGTATGACCTTTTTGGGATACAGACATAGAAGTGATATTGCTGGGTCAAAGGGTATGCACATTTTTATAGTTCCAAATTGCTCTCCAGAATGGTTGGAGGGGCAGCTAGGTGGCACAGTGGATAGAGCACCAGCGCTGGAGTCAGGAGGACCTGAGTTCAAATCCGACCTCAGACACATGACACTTGCTAGCTGTGTGACCCTGGGCAAGTCACTTAACTCCATTGCCTAACCAAAAACAAACAGAATGGTTGGATCAATTCACAACTCCACCAACAATGCATTAGTGTCCCAATTTTCCCACATCTTCTCCAGTATTTATAATTTTCCTGTTTTGTCATATTAGCCAATATGAGAGGTATGATGGATCAACACATTTATCAAAGGGTAATGTGTTAAGCCCTGGGGATACAAAAACAGAAGCAAAAAAAACCCCAAAACAAAACAAAACAAAACAAAACCAAAAACAACAACAACAACAAAAACAGAAGCAAATACAGTCCCTGAGCTTACCTTCTGAAGGAGGATGACAACACATATAACTGTAACTATGGTGGATAAAAGTGTTGCTAGAGAGGGTACAGGTCTTCACCATTCTTTTCTCTCTACTTCTTTTTGTCACTGGAGAGTTGGAGCCTTCATCAACTGCACCCTATTACAATAATTAGGTCATTTTAAGCCCAGGGGAAATGTAATGGCCTTTCTGGTCCACTTTGTTCCCACTTCTGCTGCTTTAAGGAATTTATACTAAACAAAAAGGGACACAATCACAATTGTTCAGATGGAACATTTATTTGGTGCTTACCAGTGCCAGCCTGTGCTAAATGCTGGGAATACAAGTACAGGAAGACAAGATGCTCCCTATTCTCAAGAAGCTTACATTCTAATAGGGGAAGGCCAAACATAAAGGGTAGTAGGAGGGGCTAGCTGGTGAGGAGGTAGAGCAAAATAGAATGTGAGTGGAGCTGGGAGTGAAATGAACAAGTCTGGACTCCCAGTAAAATGAGAATCTGGGCCAAGGACTGACCAATCAGGAAGGCAAATGCCAGAATTGGAGAAGCATCTTCAGGCAAACCAGTTTGCCCCTGAGGAGGTGACGGTCACCCAGTTAAGATAATTCCTAACATTTTAGCCAACAGGTTTGGCTCTGTGCCTTAATTTACATTTATATTTATCTCTAGTTAACCCCTGGCCTCTTGTGGTTCACTTTCCTGGCATGGCACTGCTATGCTGTCCAGGTTTCACAAGCATACAACAATGAGGTCAGCACAGTGGCTCTGTAGACAGAGTAGTAGGCAGCCTAATATCTCTTCTCTCCCACACTTACCAACAAAACCCAGCAGGAAGAGATAGAAAGAGAAATCCCATTTGAAATAACTGCACACCATTTAAAATATTTGGGAGTCTGCCCCAAAATAAACCTGTCAAGACAAACCCAGAAACTGTATGAACTCAATTACAAAGTATTTTTCACACAAATAAAGTCAGATCCAAACAATTGGAGAAATATTAATTGCTCATGGGTAGGCCAAACCAACATAATAAAAATGACAATTTTGTCTAAATTAGTTTACTTTATTCAGTGCCGTACCAATTAAGCTACCAAAGAACTATTTTATAGAACTAGAAAAAATAGTAACAAAATTTATCTGGAACAATAAAAGGTCAAGAATATTGAGGGAATCAGTGGAAAAAAAAATGTGAAGGAAGGTAACCTAGCAGTACCAGACTTCAAACTATATTGCAAAGTGGTAATCATCAAAATAATCTGGTACTACCTAAGAAATAGAATGATGGATCAGTGGAATAGATTAGGTACATAATACACTGTAGTAAATGACCATAGTGATCTAGTGTTTGATAAACCCAAATAGCTAAGCTTTGGGGGCAAAAACTCACTTTCACAAAAATTGCTGGGAAAACTAGAAAGCAGTTTGGCAGAAACTAGGGGAGCATGGAAAATTTTACCTGTCAGATCTATGGAAGGGAAGAGTTTGTGACCAAACAAAAGACAGAGAGGATTATGGGAAGTATAATGGATAATTTTGATTACATGAAATGAAAAAGGTCTTGCACAGTCAAAACCAATGTAGCCAAAATTAGAAGGAAAGCAAGAAACTGGAGGGAAAATTTGCAGCAAGTTTCTCTAATAAAGGCCTCATTTCTCAAATACATAGAAAACTGAGTCAAATTCATAAAAATAAGAGCTATTCTCTAATTAATAAATGGTCAAAGATTATCAACTGGCAGTTTTGCCATGAAGAAATCAAAGCTATCTATAGTCATATGAAAAAATTCTCTTAAGTCACTATTGATTTGAGAAATGCAAATTAAAACAACTCTGAGGTACCACCTCACACCTATCAGATTGGCTAATGAGACAGAAAAGGAAAATGACAAATGCAGTAGGGGATGTGGAAAAAACAGGACACTGATGCACTGTTGGTGGAGGTCCAACCATTCTAGAGGATAATTTGGAACTATGCCCAAAGGACTATAAAACTGTGCATCCCCTTTGACCCAGCAATACCACTACTAAGTCTGTATATATCCCAAAGAGATTAAAGAAAAAAGACCTACATGTACAAAAATATATATAGCAGCTCTTTTTGTGGTGGCAAAAAATTGGAAATTGAGATGTCTGTTAATTGGAGAATAGCTACACAAGTTGTGGTATATGATTGTTATGGAATGCTGTTATACTATAAAAAATAATGAAGGTGATGGTTTCATTAAAAAAAAAACCTGGGAAGACCTAAATGAATTGATGCAAAGTGAAGTGAACAGGACCAGGAGAACATTGTACACAGTAACAATATTATTGTAAGGATGATTAACTATGAAAGACTTAGCTATTCTGATTAATACAGTAATCTAAGACAATTCCAAAGGACTCATGATAAAAAAAAAATACTATCTACCTCCAAAGAGAGAATTGATGAACTCTGAATGCAAATTGAAGTATAACTTTTTTTCATTTTCTTTATTTTTCTTGCCTTTTTTTTTTTGCAACATGGCTAATATGGAAAAGTGTTTTGCATGATTTCCCATGCATAATAGATGTATTGCTTGCCTTCTCAGTGGGTAGGAGAGGGGCTGGAGGGAGGAAGAGAATTTGGAATTCAAAATATTTTTGTTTGTTTGTTTTTGGCAGTTGAGGTTAAGTGACTTGCCCAGGGTCACACAGCTAGTAAGTATCAAGTGTTTGGTCTGAGGCCAGATTTGAACTCAGGTCCTCCTGACTTCAGGGCCAGCGCTCCATCCACTGCGCCACCTAGCTGCCCCCAAAATATTTTTTAAAATATTAAAAGCATCTCAATAACAAAAATACAGCCCTTAATCTCAAGGAGCTCACAGACTAATGAGGAAGACAAAAAATGAAATATATATAAGAGAAACTGGAAATAATCAACAAAGGTCAGGCATTAGGAAAGACTTCCTATAGAAGGTGAGATTTTAGCTGGAACTAAAGGAACACAGGGAGGCCAGGAAGTACAGATGAGGAGGGAGAAAATTCCAGGCATGGGAGACAGCCAGTGAAAATGCCAGGAGTTGGAAGAAAGAACCTCAAGGAGGCCAGTGTCATTGGACTGCAGAATCAGAAAGAGAGTGGTGGTAGAGGGGAGCAAGGTGTAAGGAGACTGGAAAGATGTGAGGGGAGAAGATTATGAAGGTCTTTGAATACCAGATTTTATATCTGATCCTTGAGGTGATAAGGAGCCCCTGAATTTATTGAATGGGGGGGGGCGTGATATGGTCAAACTTATGCTTTAGGAAGATCACTTTGATAGCTTACCAGAGAGGATGGACTGGAGTAGGGAGAGACTTGAGACCAAGTCCAACCAAAGGCTATTACAGTAGTCCAGTTGTGAGGTTGTGAGGGCCAGGACCAGGGTGTTGGACCGAGAAAGGGGAGAGTACGGGAGATGTTATGAAGGTAAATTGGACAAACCTTGGCAACAGATTGGATATGGAGAGTGCCCATAAAGCTTTAAATCTATGATTCTCCTGGTTTTAAAATGCAAGCGCATTAAAAGTTTATAAGCATTATTGTTAATCTTTTTGTTTTTCTTTTTTTGCTAGGCAACAGGGTTATACGACTTGCCCAGGGACACGCAGCTAATAAGTGTCAAGTGTCTGAGGTCAGATTTGAACTCAGGTCCTCCTGACTCCAGGGCCGGTGCTCTACCCACTGCACCGTCTAGTTGCCCCCTATTGTTTGTCTTTTAACAAGCTTCATTAGGACTGTGAAGAGATAGGAAAACAAGTTTAATCCCTTTGAGAAATGCCACTGTTTTCTTTCTGTCAATTAATTGTCAGGAAGCACCCATTCTTACTTTAAACTATTCCTTGCAAGTTTCTTAGGGACTCTCAGAGTTCAGGCTGTGTGATAGATCTGGAAGCTCCAGCACTCTAGCCAGTATAAATGTTGGTTATCGACCATTTTCCCTCCCTTTACAATTAGGCAAAAGAGGACTCAGGGGAGAGGCTAGTTTGTATTGTTTCTGCTGCAAGAGCCGGGCATTCAGTGAAGTTGGCTGATTTTTTTGAAACAAATCAGTAGGCGAATGTATAACCCCTTCTGTGAGTTGAAACTGTGCAGAAGGCTCTGGCTTTTTTTTTTTTTTATAACCAAACCTTTCCACTGAAAGTATTTTCATGCTTTGAGGGGTGGAAGGGAAGGGAGGAGAGATATTCCTCTGCACCTGGGGAAGCAGCTGCTGCATTTCACCCTAGAGAGGGTGGATGATATGCCTCTCCCTTGTGTTTATATGTGAGTATATCTATCATTTCTTATTGTTTGTGAAAGTATACTGATTGTTGTCATTCTTGGAAAAACAAGTCTGTAGGTAACCTCATTGTTCCAAAATACCAGGAGCTCTCATTTACCAGTGGGGTCCTAATTTCACTGCAGTGATTGGGACATATTCAAATATGAACTTTATTGTTGCAGGAGTGTTTATGTTTGCAGTAGCTGTTGAGCAACTTAAGTGTAATACAAATGTTTCATCATTTAATTTTGTTAGTTTTACATGATTTCAAAATAATATTACATTAAACAATGGAGGTATAAACTGATAAGGGGAACGAGATTCACATATCCTGAAAGACTCCAGCAAATTGAAAAGAAAAACGGACTTGCCTCCTGCATTAAATAAAACAGATTTATTTGATCTGTAAGGTCCCTTGCGGCACTAATGACCTGTGTACAAAGATCCTTTCCAGGTCTGATATTCTCTGTTCTATGGACTCCTCTTGTTCTGACATTCTGTATGCTAAAGTCCTTTCCAGTTGTGTGTGTGAGCGTGTGTGTGTGTGTGTGTGTGTGTGTGTGTGTGTGTGTGTGTGTTTTAACAGAAGCCCAAATAAAACTTCCTGAGAACAGCATGAGTTGAGGAGTGGTCTTCTTAAGAGGACAATAAGGGGAACAGACTTGTTTGGTGAAACTTTCCAGAAGCAAAACAACTGCTCACTTGAAACATGGAGATTTATCATCCAGAATCCAAGCAGATTGCCAGATCTATAAATAGTTTTAGCTGCAAGTAAACAGTTTCTTTCCCCCTTTGCTGTTGCTGGCCCATTGTTCAAGAGCCTGAGTAACTGAGCCAAGAAAGCAGCATTTTAGCCCAAACTTGGACTCTTCTTTCCGTAGGGATCAAGCTCCTTCCCTGGACTGGGAGAATGTCAAAGATTTGACAAGATTGTAATGTGGCATCTGTGACCTGGAATGAAATTTGTCTTCTTTGCCCAGCTTTTTCTTCCTCCTTTTATACCATTGCCAACTCTTGCCTGTTACAGAACCGTTTAGATCACAAATTTTATAGATACTATAAAAAGACAAAAGCACATGGCTAATTACTGAGAGGCATATTCCATTGCCACACACTCCCTCTTTTCAAGGCCAACATGCACATGGCCGCTTCCTGAGTAGGGAGTCATTTGTTTTCAGAGCTGCCCTTAGTGGATCACTGAGCACACTCCAGTCTAACTAGCTAAATTTTCTGCAAGTTGTAGACATTTCAAAAGCCTCTTGAATAAGCCAAGCAAAATGTTGCCCTGAGAACAGTTTTGGACATTCCATAGTTTATTTTTAAAATTTTCCTTTTGGAAAAAATCAGAGCCTCCTACATATTTTTCCACTTCTGTTGCATTCATTTGCAAGAGTCCATTATATTGAGCAGTCCTAAGTAGGGTATGAAGAGGCAGTGGTATAGTGGAAAGAGTGCTGGATTTTTAGTCAGAGCACCTGGTTCGAATCCTTACTCTGCTCCTAACTACTTATGTGATCTTGGGCAAGTGACTTCATTTCTCTAGGTCTCTGTTTCCTCCTATTTAAGAAGGCGTGGTTGGGCTAGATGATCTCTAAGATCTCTTTCGAACCAACAGTGCCTTGTACGTAGTTGATGCATAATAAATATTTGTGGAATTGAATTTAATCAAATTGAACTTCTATGATTCCATGGAACCCTCTACACTACATTGTCTCTATACCACACTTCTCTTTCAGGGAAGGAGCCTGTTTCCTGTACACACAGCCCATATTTGGGTGAAAATGCTGTTTCTTTGACCCTGTCAGGAAACCAACTGGCTCATGTTTCCCCAATCCATCCACTGCTTGGGTGCTTTCTCCTCCTCTAGGCTAAGCTTAATCACACCTGTCATGCCAAAATGTCCTCAGCCCAGCAGCAGCATTACTGTACTATGGTGATGTCCATGTGGGCTGAGCTATAGGGGTTTGGCAGGGTAGGAAGGAAGCTTGGCTCGGAGCAAAGAGGGTAGTGAATCTCTTAAAACTAGAAAGATAGATGAGAATAAGCCAAAGCCTCAGGAAAGTTCCCCAATCAATCCAGAAAATGTCTTGGACACTATAATGATGGTGCTTTTTTGGTTGGGTTTAAAAGTCTTAGTTTTTGAGTTGTGGTGCTTATTAATATGGATATATGGATCCAGGGAAGGATCAGGGAAAGGAGAATGACAAGAAGGAAAATCTCTGGATTATGTTTCAAGTTCTTTGCTAACCAGCTAGATAGTAGCCTGTTATAGTGGACAAAACTTTAGATTAAGTGTTAGGACACCTGGTTTCCAGTCCCAGCTCTGCCACTGACTAACCTGCTATGTGATCTTGGGCAAGCCTCTTCCTTTCTCTGTGTCTGTCCCACTTTTATCCTCTTCTGGGGTTAATAAAGTGGCTGGACTGAATAGTTTAAAATCTTGTCTAAATCTTAATGTTGATGATCCTGTGATTCTCTTCTACCCTTTGTACAGTGAATGCTAGGCCTTAGATTTCTTCACCTTAAAATATAAGTATATTATATATACATACATATAAAATATAAATAATCATTATGGTGCATTTGAAAGAATACTGGATTTAAAGTCAGAGGATCTGAGTTTGGATCCTGGCTCTGCCTACTTAGTATGTCTATGACCTTGGACAATAGAGTCCTTTAATATCTCTAGGCCACACTTTCCTCATTTGTAAAAGCAAGGCCGGATCTCCTCCAATTTGAGCTCCTGGAATCCTGTAAATAAAGCATATTAAGGTTACAAAAAGTTTTCATGTATATTAACTCGTTCGACCCTTAAAAACTACTTGAAGGTTATCAAATAGGTAAAAATCTTTGTTTCAAATTTCTCCGATAGGGGTTTGATATTCAAGATATAGAAATAATTAACAAATATATATTTATACGTATGTATGTATATACATGGGTATACATATATGTATGTGTATGTATGTGTGTGTGTGTGTGTGTGTGTGTGTGTATAATATGACTAATAGTATTTTCCCCAATAGATGGTCAAAGGATATGAACAGACAGTTCTCAAGGTGAAAACTGTGTATTCACAACCACATGAAAAAATGCTCAAAATCACTAAAAATAAGAGAAATGCACATCAAAACAACCCTGAGTTTTTACCCGCAAATTGGCAAAAATTACTCAAAAAAATGGCAATAGTCAGTGTTAGAGGGGTTACAGAAAGACAGGCACACACAATTGTTGGTGGAGTTCTTTGAAATGGTGTGACCATTCTGGGAAGCAATTTAAAATTACACAAATAAAGTGACTAAAATGTCCATACCCTTTGAACCAGACACTCCATTATTGGGCTTATACCCCAATAAGCTATCAATAAGGTCCCATATACTCCAAAATATTTATAGTAGTACTTTTTGTGATAGCTAAGAATTGGAAACAAAGTAGATGCCCATCAGTTGAGAAATGGCTAAACAAATTGTGGTACTTGGAACTGATGCAGAGTGAAGTAAGCAGAGCCAAGAAAATAATATACACAGTGATTACAGTAGTGTAAATGGAAAAACAATGACACACCAAAAATCAAAAGTAAATGTAACAAATTGTAAAGATCAGAAGGGACTCAAATAAAAAGAAATGAGAAGACACCCTTTGTGAGTGTCCACCCTCTGTGGGAGGTCTACAGGTGTTGCACACTGCACATGCTTTTGGACTATTTCAATGTATTGATGATTTGTGCTGACTTTTAAAAAAAATTCTCCCCCCCAAAAATACTGTTTGTCATATGGGATAGCTCTCTGAGAAAGGAAAAAGGGAGAGATACATGGGATACTATGGTGATGTAAGGAACAGAAAATATCAAAAACCTTTTTTTAAAAAGAACTACTCCAAAGGTAGGTAGTACAAGTAGTATTCTCTTCTGGATGAACACAGTGAGGCTTTGAGAAGGGAAGTCATTTGCTCAAGGTCACACCAAGTAGGACTCAAACCCAGCTCTGTTGACTGAACCTAGTGTCTTTCACACTACACCACACGGACAGGGGTACAAAAAACCAAACAGTACTTGGAAGTAAATTCCTTTAAGACCAAGTCAGTTTAATGGTTGTGTTAAGGTATTATTTCTACAGATTATTTGATATATAAAGAATAGTTGTCTCTGCAGGGAAAGTTTTACAAATTAAGGGTTGTAAAAGAAGAAAATGATGGCTTTGTTTTTGTATGTTTCTGTTCCTTAATTTTGGATAAGTGTTGGTGCATGATTCAGCTCAAAGAGAATAATTCAGTCAACTGACCTGTCTGGAAACTGTTTGTGTTTCCTCAAGCCCATTCAAGCTGTTGGAATGAAGGCATACTTTACCAATTACAGCATGAATGCAAGCCCTTTAAGTTGAATGGGCTTCTGAGGATACTTCCTGTGATACTCAGGAAAATTTTGCTCCATTACTAATAATGTCTTCAATTTATTTAATGCCTTTTATCCACAGACATCAGAGCTTTTGACTTAGTGGAAATTGTTCATTCTCACAGCATCCTTAAGACATAGGAAGGGAGTTTCTGCTATTCTTACTTTATGGGTGGTAAAACTGCTTCAGAAAGGGAAATTGAATCATAGAATTCTGCATTTTGTTAGAGCTGAAAGTTTCCCTTTATAATAGAATATAGAATATCCAAACTGGAAGAGATCTTAGAGTTCATCTGATCCAATCCCTTCATCTTATAGATTTGAAAACTGTGCCCCAGAAAAGGAAAGTGACTTGCCCACAGCCAACCAATAAATTAAATAAATTAATAAACTTAAAACAAAGTTGAGCCAGCCCAGTGTTGAGTTGCCACCAGAAGCCTTGCAGGATGTACTGTGAAAGAGGAAAGTCGGCCTTTCTTGTATGAACTTGGAGAGTTAGCTGTCATCCATCAGTTTGCCCAAACCATTTTGGAACGCATTCATATTTTCATTTCTAAAATCTTCTTTAGCCTATACCATGTCTCGTAGGAGGCATTGTGGTTGGTATAAAGAACATTGGTCTAGGAGTCATTTAGGCCAAAACCCAGCTGTGTGACTCTGGGGCAAGTCTCTTCTGAGTTTCAGTTCCCTCATTTGTAAAATGATGATAACAGTTGTACCACCTTCTTCACATAATTGTGAGGAAAGCCTGAGTTAAACATGAGCTGCTGGCAGGAAGCACCTAGTACAGTGCTCTGCCTAGTGTACGGGTTTAATACATATTCATTAATGGACTTCTGTGGGAAACCAAACAACTTCATCGGCTTGACAGGAAAAAGGCAATGGGGAAAACACCCTACTCCGAAGAAAATAATTAAAATGCTACAAAGCAAACATTATAAACTAGTCATCAGGCAGTAAGAAACAAAGGGCAAGAATGCCTGAATCCCAAGGCTAGTGAACTGTGGATAGGAAACCTTTTGTCACTGACGCAGCAGTGCTGAAAATGGAAGGAAGGATGTCAGACATCTGTGGCCAGCCTGGGATGAAGTTACAGCACCAAGCTCATTGTCCTAAGGAAACGGATCTCTACTATGGACTTCGAGGTGGAAGCTAGGCAAATGACTGGTTGACATCATCAGGCTGAGCATTGCATTACAGCAAATGGGGACTTGCTTGGCAAGCTATGTGGGAAACTCCCACTAAAGCCTCGAAGTGCATTTCATTTAGGAAATAGAGAGGAAGCCAGCTCTCTAACGGCACTGCTACGGCAGTCAATCCATCCTTTCTCTTTTGCTGACAACCAGGCTGGTGACCAGGACTCCTTGCTTTACGTGCCTAGTTCTCAACTGGAAATTCCCAGGGCCCAGAGAGTTTCATTCTGTAAGTAGAACCTCAAATACCTTCCAAGGAGAAGCAGAGGCAAAGTCTAGAGATGAGCTCTCTAGAAAGACACATAGATGGCACATTGGTAACTGAATAGCTGTTTTTATATGTGTGATATGTATAGAATTATATATTTGCCCTGAAAATGGTGGCTTTATCTGAAACTTCTTAAGGCTGTTGTGTCATCTAAGTGTGTTCCTGTTGGGTTTTGTCTAGAAAAAGTGGATATTTAATTTGGAATTAGGGATGTCAATAAGTTTTATGAAGTTATATGATTATGTTTTAACTATATGGTCTTGGTATAGTAGAAAGAATATTGGTTTGAAATACAAGGGATCTGGGTTCTAATTCTGGTTCTGCCACCAACTAGGTTGAGAGGATGTGTGACATTAGAGAAGTCACTTTGACCTTTCGGGACTTCTGTTTCCTTAGCTGTAGAATGAGAAAATGAAAGTGTATGTAGTTTTTAAAGCTGTAATCAGTGTCTTAAGGCTCCTCCCAGTTCTGATAGTCTATGTTCTGAGGACCCTTCCAATGCCAACATTTTCTCTTCCAAGGTTCTTTATCACATTTTATGGTTCTAAGAACAGATGTTGAAGTAGATGGCATTTTAAATGCCATGGCATTTAAAAGCCAAAAACATGGTCAGTCCTCATTTACTTTTGCCACGTGGTGTTTTCTTTTCCATGTTTTTATAATTTGCTATTTATTTTTGGCAAATAAGCAGAGCATGTAAGCTCTTAGGTGGTTACCTGTTTTCAGATGCATAAATATAAGGAGCCACTTTGGTACTGAAAGGGAAGTTTACAGTCATTGTTGTTACTGAGCATGGGCAGGATCACAGTGGGTTGCAAGTACTGTGGGGGTGGATGGATAATATCTTAGGACATTGGGGCTCCCATTCATCATCCCTGAAAAGTAGTTTAAATATATTTCAAAAGTTTTACCACTGACAAGGCAAAACTTTGAGCCAAAACTCATGCAGACTTAGGTCAGAACTTGAAATGAATCTGGCCTTTGGGAAGAAAATATTTCTGGTCCCTGAGGGGACTCAACACTGTTTGAACTGACACAGATTTGGGGGATGAATTTCTAGCAGTTTTTCATGTTTTATGCATAGAGGCATGTATGTGGTTCTTGAAGAGTGAGGGAGAAAGCAAGGATCAAATAAGACTTTAGGACCCAGACTTGGGAGGTCCTTTAGAGTTCATCTAATCCAACCTCCTCACTTTATGGTCAAGGAAATTGAGGCCCTGAGGGGATAACTGATTGCCCAAACTTCTTTTGCCAGCATGTAGCTGAATCAGAATTCAAATCCAGGTCCTTCAACTCTATACCCAGTGAATGTTTCATTATATCAGAGTACCTGGTTCAAATGTGAATTGGGGGGGGGGAGAATTATCCCATTTCCAGATATTATAATAATAAAGAAAAGTCGAACCCTCAAGGCTTGCCCTGAAGCAGGGGCCTCCTACTGATCGATTAGGAAGCACAAACTCGAGTTTCTTATTCTGTGAAATGAAGGGCATTAGACTAGATGACCTTCAAGTCCTTTCTAGCTCTAATATTCTGTGTTCCATGCTCTGATGTCTCATCTAGCTCTAAGGTTCTGTGTATATCGGGTCAGTTACTACTAGTTTGTAACAATGACCATTCCTCCTTTCCATGGACCATTTCTATTTCTCTACATGGGGTTAAATTAATCAGTGCTGGACTTAAGGGAAGGCACGACCACAGGGCTTAAATCAGTGGAAATTTGGGGGATTTCACAGCATTTCAGATCCTTTACTCTTTTGAGAGATATAGTAAGTAAAGACTGAGATATGCTTTGTTGACTGATCAGGTGGAAATTGTCTTTATTTTGCTAGCAAATGATTAAACTTTATAATTCTCAATTATTATTACTACTCTGAATGAAAAATGAATTGCTACAAATAGAGAACCTATAGAAATATGAGCCAGCATATGTGTTATTGTATCTGATATCATAGCATTAATAATAGCTTGTATTTCTATAGTTCTTTATGATTGACAAAGTATTTTTTCATAACTCAGTGAAACAGATAACATAAGTATTAGTTTCTCCATTTTACAGATGAGGAAACTGAGGTCCAGAGAGTGATTTGCCCAAGGTCACAGAGCTAGTAAGGTATAGAGTCAGTACTAGAGTCTGACATTCCAGGCATGTTGTCCTTGGAGATGGGGAAAGAGAGCAAAGCTCGGACAAGTGCTTAGGATCTGGGAGTCTAGAACTGGAAGGGACGTTACCGAGCTGGTCCTGACTTGCTCTGACCCCGTGTCCAGCACTCTGTTTCAGTATACTCTACTGCCTCTCCTTGCTTTATGCTTTCCACTGTAAACCACTCCTCCCTCTCTACCTCCCCAATCTATCTAGTATATCACCATCACAGGCTTTGTAGACATTGGTGCAGTACACATACAGGCTCATAGCATATGTACACTTCAGAAAGATTAATAATCCCAGTCTTCAGCAGTCAGCTGTTTCACTGTAAGTAGTGGTCAGCTTCAAGAGGGTATTTATTCTGGTGAACTGAAGTCTTCTCTTAATCCAATAATCCCACTACTGACCTGCAATGATTGGGGCCCAGAACTGTTACGAGTTCCTATCAAAAAGCAGGATTTAGAGACTGCTGATGTTATAGTAATTGGAGGCTGAGGTCAGGGTTATAAGGCTGGGCCCAAAGCAGAAGTGGCTAAAGAGACTTTAGCTGGAATTATTTAAAGAAGCAGCTAGCAGGTGTCACTTCCAGCATACTGTGATAAAACCAGTTCATTGACCCCTAAGCTCTGCTGTTTGTGTCTGAATGAGAGGTCAGAAGTGATACCAAGCTGGAAACTGGTCCAACCAGTCTCTAGGACTCAAGAACCATGGAATCTGAGTGTGGAGCTGAGATCACTGTTCTGCAGGCCTTTCAAAAAGGCCTTGGGAAAGCTTTTGAATATTGTTTCATCTAAGGAGAAAGAGTAGTGTTTTGGTAGTTACCCTCAGTAGCCACTGAAGGAAGTGATTGTATTAAATGCTAGAAGGCCTCTGATCTAATACAGGAGGGAACCAACATTGCCCACAACCAGAAAGCAGCCTCCCTTTACCCAGAAGAGGCTCGTTCATTTCTCCAAGAAATCATTGACCTTGCCCTCCCTTCCTTACAGAGTTGTTTGAGGGAAGTGTTTTGTAAACTTTAATGTGCCATAAAAATGTGAGTTTATCAGTTATTATTTTTCTTCAATTCTTTTATTCATGGTAGAGTTATAGCAGCAGCATGGAGTAGTGGATAGAGGGCTAGTCTTGGAGTCAGGAAGACCTAGGTTCAAATCCACCTCAGAAACTTATTAATTGTGTGATGCTGGTCAAGTCACTTAACTTGTGCCTCAGTTTTCCTCATATGTAAAATGAGAATATTGGTCTCAGCCTTGAAAGTCCCTTCCAGTTCTAAATCTATGAGCCTATGAACTTGGAGGTATATATAACCTATGGCCAAGAACCCCAGCTTCTGGATTTATATGAATTGGGTTCAATCTTGAGGGACAGCTTCCCCAAATCACTCTCTTTTTTTTCATGTTGCCACTACCTAGAGTTTCCTGTGGGAATTCTCCCAACTATAGCTTATGTAGCTTATGCACAGGTCTCCACAGATGTAGGTAAAAGGGTAGCAAGATCCCATATAAGCATTCAAGGTAACAAAACCATACTGGGTATAGCCTTTATTCTACACTACAGTTAATGCAGAAAAACATAAGTATTTACAGCAGATCATAAATAGTAGATAACATTCCCCTTCTTTTTCCAATGAGTTTCACATCACTCCCCTTCTCCTCTCCCCCTACCCTTTCAGAATATATGTAGTCCCCTACATCATAGTGGCTGGTGGTTTATATCCCCTTCAAAAATGAATGAAATTAACTGGAAGTTGCTAGGAAAACAGCAACTTCCAACATTCTGATATGCCCCACTTTTTACCTCAGAAATCTATAAAGTTCCATACCTTATGATACTATCCTAAAGGCTTGGGTCCCCTTATACTTGGGCTTGTTAGAGAAGCAGGCAATCAATCACTCAACAAGCACTTCCAAAACACCTAGTGTATGTCAGGCACAATGCTTTAATAGTCCTTATCTCAGTGAGCCTACATGTTATTACAGACCCTTCCTCCATCATCCCTGAAATGTCCAAAATAACTCATGGTAATAGCGAAAGGCAAAGAGCAGGCTTTTTGTACCCTCATATTGTGGCTTAGACTGTTGCTCCTCTAGTTTTGGGTACATGTGTATTATACTTGTTTCCTCAAGAAACTGGTTTTGCCAGGAAGTCTTCTCTCACTGGAAAGCTGGATTCTGGAACTCTTCAACTTGGGAGTTGCTAGGGAGACAACCCTGAGGCAAGGAAATCCCCTCTCTGGGTGGCTGAAATTCAGACAATTCCACCACTTAGTCATGTGGCTCCCCTCTCCATGGCTACATACCTGCCATCTCTCCGATTAGGCCACTGCCACTCCAAGGGTGGGAGCAGAATTTAAGATCCAGGAACTCTGCTATTGAACTGCATAGATGAGAGCAAATGCAGCTTCTTTCCTTCCCCTCCCCCCATGCCTCTGACCCAAGGCTTCAATTAGCAGTGGGACCCAGGTCTAATCTTAGCTGTACTATTCTCTGGCCTGTCCTCTGAAGAGAAAAAAAGGCAAAAGGGGACACGGCTCTGCCGCTGACGTCCTCTTATATGTCAGCACGAAGAGGAGAACTTTGAGCCAATCATTTTATCCCCAGTTAATGAGCTACAAGGTGCTAAACAAAGACTTATTCCCCTTGAGAATGCTCTGATAAGCCTCCTATGTATACAATAGCTATAGTGCAGAAAAATAACATCATAAAAGCATAGCAGAGGAACAAAGTGCGTTCTGAGATTAGAGAATGAAAACAAAAATTCTGACGGAGTAGGAATGGTGGGGGTGGTGGGGTGGCGCACTGTGGATCAGGAAAGCCTTCATGAAGGAGCTGGTATCTTAGGTGAGTCTTAAAGGGTGGGTAGGGTTTTTAAAGCTAGAACTTCCAGGTAAATGTTATAGCATGAGCAAACATACAGAGGTTGGGAAAGCATAGAATGTGAGTAGAGGGACAGCGCAGAGTCACGTATGACTCTTAGAATACCGAGTATAAAAATACTGAAAGTAATGTGAGACAAGGCTGGAAAGGTTAGGTGGCACCAGGTGGTGGAAGGCCCTGAATGCCTACCTGCCAGATGAGGCACAAGGCAGTAGTCACTAGGTATTAAAGGTTTTCTTGGCAGTCTCTCCTTAAAGAGGTTCAGAAGGATTTCTAGCCCGAAGGGGTCGTGCTCTCTGATCCCAGTAACCCATTCGCTCTTTTCCACCTGCAGTACTTGTCACACCAGTACATCTGTGTGGTGTCAGTGATCATGTTAGATTTAGTCAGAGAATTTAGGTTCAGATTATTCTGCTTCTGACATTTATTAACTGTGTAACCTTGGGCAAATCAGTTTCCTGGGATCTCCTCATCTGTAAAATGAAGAGGTTCTTAATCTGGGGAATATGAACTTAAAAAAATACACACACACACATGTATATATATATATATATATATATATGTGTGTGTGTGTGTGTATGTGTGTATGTATATGTACATGCATATATACATATATAGAGAGAGAACTGTATTTTAATATAATTGGTTTTCTTTGAATCCTGTATATGTTATTTTATGCGTTTAAAAATGTTATTCTGAGAAAGATGCCATAGGCCTCGCCAGACCTCCCAAAGGTCCGTGATACAAAGTGAAGAACTCTACAGGAGACCTTCCAGCTCTAGGCCCTAAGTCTATCTGATCACATGTGCTTTGAGGAAATAAAAGTAGTTTTCCTCACAAAAAGGCTGGAGACCTGTTCTAGAAATATCTGAAATTCAAGGCAATTTGAAGGAATGGAATAAAAACATGGTACAAAACTATCACTAGATCTTTAATCTAACCATGGCTTGAATTTCATCCTGGTTTGGGCCACACATTGGCAGTTGCTCAAAACTGCTTGTATCTTGTCCGGTTGAATACGTGGTATAGTGGAAAATATACTGAACTTCAGCTCTTGTTCAGGCCATACCACTTACTGACTCTATGACTCTGGACCCTTCCCCTTTTGGGGCCTCAGTTTCCCTGTTTGTGATTGGATTGGACAAGATGACCTTCAAGCTCTAAATTTATATTCTTTCCTTGTAAATTTTGAACATGTAAATTTAGAGTAGGTAAAAGAGCTGCCCAGAAGTGAAATAGAATCTCCTACGTTTGAGATCTAATGCAATTCCACGTGTTCCTCAGATTCTCCTGTAAAATGAAAGATTGGCCTAGATGACCTTTAAAATCTCTCTCAATTCTGACATTCAGTTCTAAGGTCCTTTCCAGTTCTGACAACAAGCCCTTAGGTACTTCTTATCTAATATTCAATGTTTTTTCTTTCCAGGAGAGTGCCAAACCCTCCCTTTGTTTTTTTCTTATTATTATTTTACTATGTGGGATAGACTATATTGAGTCCTTTTTTCTTTCACTGAATTATGAACCACTCCATTTTACTGTTTCTGCTCTTCTAAGCACTGAGAAAGGCTCACTTGATTTGAAGGCCAGAGCATCTGCTTGAGGTATCAGGTGGCTGAAAATTACTGCTACTGTTGTAACTCCCCATCAGAGCCTTACAATCATATGAGAAAATGCATTTAACTGGTTTTATAGGACAAGGTGACAGATATCCCATTGCTTCTGAGAACTGTGGAAAATGGAAGGGCCCCCTCTCCTAAATAGGGGCTTTTACAAGGCACTAACTCAATGTTTATGGATTTAGAATACATAAATTAAGAGTAATTATATAATTCACTTTCCCTCTCAGTGCTATTCATGATTCATTTTTAAAATGAAGAGATTGTACCAGATGATCTCTAAGGCACCTTTCAGCTCTGACATTCTATTCTAGCATCTCTTCCAGTTCTGATGTTCTGTGTTCTAGAGTCCCTTCCAGTTCTGACATTTCTGTGACTATAGTCCTAAGACAAGGCTTTGGGCATCCTTTTTATTTTTGAAAAGGAAAATTTTACCAATTTAACAGAAGATAAAGGTATTAGACTCAAGTGAGGTAAGCAAAGCTAACCCTCTCAGCAGGATAAACTACTTGATAGCACAACTTTCTGACCTCTCAGTCCTAGTTATATCTATGTTAAGGCAGTCCTGCCCAAGATTATCAGGTCCACTTGAAGAGCCAGGAATCTTCTATGGAAGAATCTTAGAACTTGGGAAGTCCTTGTCAGAGCAGTGGATTGATTTGTTATTTGTCCCAGCTCCTCAGTTCAACATTCAAGGTCTTCCCTGATCTGGCACCAACCAGCCTCTCTTTGTAGCCTTGTCTTCCACTGCCTCCCTTTATGTACTCTGTACTACAACCAATCCAGACTATATAGTCTTCCCAACACATGTTTCCCTACACCATCAAGATTTTCTGTCTTTTGCTTTTACCTTTTTCTGTGACCAGTCTACCTTCCCTGCTTCACAGCATGTTGAAATTTTATCCATCCTTCACAATGCACAATGGTGGCCACATAGTAAGCATTTAATAAATGTTTATTGAATTTAACCACTTTTCTCTGACCTTACCTTTTTTTTTTTTTTTTTACTCTTTTGTTCCTCAGACTGTCTATAGTGGTTAGTCAAGAGCTGAAAATCTGAAGACATGATGGGAAGAGAAGAGAACTAAACCAGGTAGGAGCTTATATACCTTCTAATCCCACAAGTGTTTTCTTAAGCACTTGTGTTTCTGTTGTAGGAAAAAGTGAATTGTTACACGATATTAGAAAGAGACTTTATACTTGTCTTGAGAAAAAGACAAATTTGGCTCTCTAGAATTATTAACATTACTTTAATACTTAATAAAAAGCAAACTCATTTAGTTCATAACAAAAAAAGAAGTAGAGATCATGGGAGGTAAAATGGATAATTTTGATTACATTAAATTTAAAAAGTTTTGTAAAACAGAACCCATATAGTCAAAATTAGAAGGAAAGCAGGAAACTGTGAAAAAAAAATTACAGCAAGTTTATATGATGAAGGTCTCATTTCTCAAATATGTGGGGAACTAAGCCAATTTATAAAATAAGTCATTCCCCAATTAATAAATGCTCAAAGGATATGAACATGCATTTTTCAGAAGAAGAAATCAAAACCATCTGTAGTCATATGAAAAAGTGCTCTCAATCACTAATAATTAGAAAAATTCACATTAAAACAATTCTGAGATACCACCTCGCACCTCTCAGATTGATTAGCTAACATTACAGAAAAGAAAATGACAGATTTTGGAGGGGATGTGGAAAAACAGGGACACATTCACTCTTGGTGGAGTTGTGAACTGGTCCAACCATTCTGGAGAACAATTTGGAACTATGTCCAAGGGACCATAAAACTCTGCATACCCTTTGACCCTTCAGCACCACTACTGGATCTATACCCCAAAGAGATTAAAGAAAAAGGAAAAGGATCTCTATATACAAAAATATTTATAGACGTTCTTTTTGTGGTGGCAAAGAATTGGAAGCTAAAGAGATCTCCATCAATTGAGGAATGACTGAACAAGTTGTGGTATATGATTGTGATGGAATACTATTATGCAATAAGAAATGATGAGCAGGATGGTTTCAGAAAAACCCAGGAAGACTTATACTGATGCAAAGTAAAGTAAGCAGAAGCAGTAGAAGATTGTACACAGTAACAGCAATATTGCACTGTGATCACATGTAAAAGACTTAGCTATTCTCAGCAATACAGTGATCTAAGACAATTCCAAAGGTCTCATGATGAAAAATGCTATCCACATCCAGAGAAAGAACTGATGAATTCATATTTTTTCACTTTCTTTATTTTTTCTTGCTTATACTTTTGCAACATGGTTAATGTGGAAATGTGTTTTGCATGACTTCATATGTATAATGAATGTCATTTCTTGCCATCTTAATGGGTGGGGCAGGGACTGGAAGGAGAGAAAGAATTTAGAACTAAAAATAAAAAAAATTTAATTTAAAAACCTCACTTACATAGTACTTTAAAGTTTACAAAAATTACTATCCCTATTTTACAGATGAAGAAACTGAGGCTTGGAGAAATGAAGTGCTTTACTTAAAATTACACAATAGCATTTGAGCTGGAATTTGAACTTGGTCTCCTATCCGGTCCTCTCTCCACTATACCATGATGCCTCGAAATTTAGTACCTCAGATCACTGTATGTCATATCTCTGACAGAATTTGTTGTTTATTTTTAATTAGATATCAACAATTCCTTACAAGGTTTATATGAGACTGTTAAGAGGAAAATTTAATAAGATAATAATTGAAGAAAATATCAATAAAACTGGGTATGATACCAGTTTTCCTTTCATACAAATGTATGCAGTAAAGTTACTTAAACAAGTACTGAGACGATGGGTGAAAAATGGTGCATGGTGGTGAAGTTAAAACAAACAAGAAATAGCTTATCGAAATAGAGACTCTCCACATATCTATGCTAAAGCCCCACACGTGTGGGCATGAGTGGATGCAGCAATTCTCAAATCATGATCCAGCGCTCTAGAAGTCTTTCAGGTGTTGTGAAGACTGCTTTCAGGTTAATCATCATGTTATTCATAATGCCATTCCTTCATTATAGTGATCATATATCTATTAATATATTCATCATTATTGATACATCTAAATGTTTTTCTCAAATAAATTAATAAATTAAGATGATCAGAACATCCCATTATAAGCCACAGCATTCTTGCATAAATTTTGGTACATCTTTTTTGCAAGACTACTTTACCATAGTAATCTGTGAATGGAATTATTATGAGACTTAGGGATCAGTCACTTAACAGGCATTTATTAAGTACCTGCTATATGCCAGGTACTTTAATAGACATTGGGGATAGAAAGAGAAAAAATTAAAGGAAACCTGCACATGCATACATACGTGTGTGTGTGTGTGTGTGTATGACAAAGTAATTGATCAGGGGGAAAGCATGAGCAACTGTGGGGATCAGGAAAAGCATCATGTAGGAGATGAAACTGGAGCTGAGCTTTGAAAGAAATTAGGCATCGTAAGAGGCAAAAATGAGGAAGGAGAGCATTCTAGGTATGGGGGAAGGCCTTTGCAAAGGTGCAGAAACTGAAGATGAAGTGATATATGTTCAAACAAGGCCATATTGGTTGGGACCATAAGAGGGTGTGAAGGGGCATAATGTATAATAAGACTGGAAAGATAGATTGGAGCTAGGTGGTAAAGGGCTTTAAATGCCACACAGAAAAATTTGAATCTGACCCAGATACAATAAGATGCCAATGTTGTTTATTAACCATAGAAGTGACATGGTCAGACCTGTGTTTTCAGAATATAACTTGGAAAAAAAGAGAGACTTGAGGAAGGGAGACAAATTAAGAGGCTATTGAATGAAAGAAAAAGCATTTATTAAACATTTAGTATGTGCCAGGCCCTGTGTTCAGTACTGAGGATACAAATACAAACAGATGACAGCCCCTGTCCTACAGGAGTTTACATTCTAATGAGAGAAGATAACACGTAAAGGGTTATGGTGATGGTCCCCGATGACAGAATATGGATCTCCTCCATTCTTCTCTGGCTTCTGCTTTCTCTGGTAAAGAGAATGATCCTTAGACTGGAAAAAGTGTGCCTCTTAGGGAGTTGATACCCAAAATAAGTCAGGAAACAGTGAAAGAGCATTCAGCTGTCCTTGATGAGTTCAAATCACTTGGTACAGATGAGTGACATCTTCAGGTACCTAAAGAACTAGCTGATATGATTCCTGGACCACTGTTGGTGATCTTTGAAAGATTGGGGAGAACAGGAGACATGGTTCA
This sequence comes from Vombatus ursinus, assembly GCF_900497805.2. NCBI lineage: Eukaryota > Metazoa > Chordata > Mammalia > Diprotodontia > Vombatidae > Vombatus > Vombatus ursinus. The sequence goes on from NW_020940358.1 coordinate 27,699,354, forward strand.
CCTAGATTTTAGTAAAACATCCAGAGAAAGTCTCTCATGCTATTTCTGGGCTTTTTTTGGGGGAGGGGGGAATAGATGGAACGATATAGACTAGATGAGATTACAGTTAGGTGAACTCAGAACTCATTGAGTGTTAGGCCTAAAAGATAGTCATTAATGGTTTAATATCAGCTTGGGAGGAGGTCTCTAGAGGAAGGCTCCAGGGATCTGTACTTGTCCCTATGCTTTTTTGTTCTTTTTTAAATTAGTGTCAGGTAAAAGCATAGAAGCTATGCATAAAAGTATAGTAGCAAACTTAGCAAATTTGCAGGTGACACAAAGCTAGGAGAGAGATAGCTAACACATTGGATAAGAGAGTGAAGATCCAACAGGATCTCAATAAGGTAAAATATTGGGCCAAATATCACATGAAATTAAATGAAGGAATTTTAATAGAGATGAGTGCTACATTAAAATTGAACCATTAACCAACTGCTCTTTGAGTCTGGCCATCCAACCAGTCTGAATCCATCTAATTGTTTAATCATTTAATCAATATCCCTTCATCTTTTGCACAAGGATAGTAATGAGATATTTTATCAGAAGTTTTGCAGAAGTCTAGAAAAACTGTATCTTACTGTTCTCACCTATGTGTTTAGTAATCTTGTTAAAAAAGGAAATGAGGTTAGTAGGCATGACCTGTTTTTGGTGAAGCCCTGACTCTGTAATTACCTTGCTTCCCTTTCTAGATATTTGCCAGCTATCTCTTTAACCACCTAGTCCAGAATCAAAGACAAGCTCACTGGCTTACAATTTGAAGATTTTGTTCTCTTTTTTGAAAACTAGGACATTTCCCCTTCCCTAATCTCATGGTACCTCTCTCATTTTCCATGATCTTTGAATGTAAAGATTTGCCCATAGTCACAGGAGTGACAAGCATCAGAATAACTCGGGTATAATGACTCCAGCCACAGTACTCCTTCATGTCCCTTACTTTGATCTATAAAATACTATGTAAATGCTGACTGTTATCATTAATAATGAAAAGAATAAATTCTCTACTAGATTTCTAGCTCTTTAAAGGAAGAGAACTGCTTCTTATTTCTGTCTCTCCCTAGCACCTAGCAAAGGGCCCTTACATGGCAGTTGCTTACTGAATGTTACTAAAATGTAGGGTGATTTCTTTCTTTCCTGTGAACTGTGAAGGTTCATCTTGGGCACAGATGTTCTGTGTAGAGCCATCAAAGGCCTAAAGTACAATCTGGGAATGCATCCAGGTATTTGGGGAGTGTGTGGCCTCTGCAGACCCCTTTCCGTGATGACGCACTCCAGGATCATGCCTCCCCCGGTGCTGGCAGACTGCTCAGAGGCAGAGGGTGTTTTTGCCTGGCCTTTGAATCTCCTCTCAATCCCACATCTGGTAGAGAGAGGAATGAGGACAGAGTGTGTCTAGGCCAGCCCCACATGAGAGTGACTTCGTCAGCTTTGAGACTGCACAGGCACAGAGTGGGAGAAGGGCCTGGGGCCTCCCATCATAGCCTGGCTGTGATGTCTCTTTTGAAGGTGGCACACGGGGACATGAGAGAAAACAGGGGAAAATGAAAATACAAGGCCATTGACCAGAGGATATTGACCTTTGGGCAGACCATGTCTGTAGGAGGGGCCACAGGTTGTAATGGAAAGCATGCTGGCCTCAGAGTTCGGAGCTTTGGGTTCCGATCCTGCCCCAGCCCTCTGTGAAGTGGGTGAGCTTGCACAAGGTACACATCTTCCCTGAGCCTCTCTCTGTTCCTCAGTGAGGAGACAACACAGGTTGGTGAAAAGACCACTGGGGACATTGCTTGTTTGGAGACTTGCTACAGTGCTACATACTTGATCATTACTTGGTCATAGATCATTCCCTCTTCAAGGCTCAATTTCTTCATCTACAGGGGATTGAAATAGGTGGTCTTTGAAGGTCTTCCAGTTCTGATATTCTGTGTTCTATGCTTTAAGATGTGTTCCTTCAAGGTATAACATTCTGTATTCCAACGACGCTTGCAACTTTGGTGTTCTAGGATCAGCAAGGCCCTGAGGTAGCAGACAAACAGAACCAAAGATCCACCTGAGCATTAAGAAAATGTAAGCTAATCCTTGATGAGTCCCCCAATAGGTCAGTGTTCTGAGAGGCCCAGCAGAGTTCCACCAAGTGGTGAATTTTTACAGTAACTTAACATTTAGAAAGAGCTTTATAGTTACATAGAATCAGAGACTTAGAGAATGTTTAAAGCTGGAAAAATTCCTTGAACATAAAGCATAGAATATCCCTGCTGAAAGGGACCTTAAAACATAGAATAGTTATTTACAGCCAGAAGAGACTTTAGAGAATACAGCATACAATGTCAAATATGAAAGGGCTCTTAGAACCTAAAATCTTAGAGCTCAAAGAGACCTTAGGGGTTATCTAGTTCAATCCCCTTATTTTACATATGAGAAAACTGAGGCCCGGAGAAGGGAAGTGATTTACCCAAGATCCTGTAGTGAGTTAATGGTCAAGCAGAGACTGGAACCTGTCTCTAGAATCCTCACCCAATATTACTAACTGCACCATGCTGCTTGCTATGTTTTCAAGACACCTGGTTAAATTCTTTGGGTTTTCAGAGCACAGACGCTTCCCAACAGAAAGCTACGTGAATTAATGCTGCGCATAAAACAGTAGTTCGAGATCTATGGACAAGTTTGTTTATAGCCTATAGACTTAGTTGGCGCAATGAACAACAAGCCATCATTCCATCTGCAGTGGGGAGAAAGAGATGAAGAAGCACCTACAAATATAGAGCTGCTGGAAAACCATCTATTACTTTGTTTGGTTATTACAATTCTGTGCAGGAAGCTCAGGGAGAATTATTATCTTTCATAGATGGGGAAACCAAGGCTAAGAAATGGGGAGTGACTTGCCTAGGATCAGACAGCAAATGAATAGCAGAGCTGGGGTTTGAACCTGGTTTTTGTAACTTCAAGTTCAGGGCTTCTTAATTGGCAAATTTTCAAATGTGCTTCAAATATGGCCATGAAATCTCATTTAGAATTTTTGTTTCTCTAAGGCTACAGTCAGGATTTTTCTGAGGAACTCCTCTTTATTTGGGAGCTTCTCAGCCGCCAAGTCTTATGAAATTTTTTTAGCCAGTGGTTGAAAAAAAAGAGTATTCTTGTTTTAAGGGGATGGAGGAGGATGTTTTTCCTTTGGTGTTAGAGTGGTTAGGAGCTCAGTACAGGATCATTTTACTATCGTCTGAAGCCCAGGGACTGGTTTCTGTTTCGCTGGTTTCATGCTCCACAGGGGTGTTCATGTGAAGGGTTCAGGTCTTCACCTCTATGTCATAGCTGCCAGATTCTCAGTGACATTTGAGACACAAGAACCAGGAGACCTAGATTCAAGGCCTGGTTTGTGTCACTTTGTGTGTGGCCTTTGAGGGACCTTAGGACAGAGCTGGAATTGGCATCAGAAAATAGAATAAAGAACATCAGAGCTAGAGGGAGTCTTAGAACATAAGTGGTCAAAGCTAGAAGGGATAGCAGAAATCGCCTGTTTCAACCCCCTCATTTTGTAGGAGCAAACAGAGGCCTTGAGAAAGGAAGTGGTTTGACCAAGGTCACATAGGGATTTGGGAGAAGAGCTGGAATCAGGACCAGGTCTCTTGACTCCCAGTTCAGTGCTCTTTCCTAGGCTTCAGCCTCCCTTTTTTTTTTCCTGCCCTCATTAGCCCTATTTATTTTACTTTGTAATCTCCTCATGGGGCCTGGCCGTGGTCTAGCAGAAGTGAAGCATATGTTTGCTAGCCCTGACATTGTCAGGGACCAAAAAGGTTACTCCAGACGAGCACCACACTTGCCGATTGGACTTTGACTTTTATGCCAGGTCCAGGCGCCAAATAATACCCCTAACTAGATTGTTATCTCATCAGTTCCCATGGGTTAAATTACCATCGATGTGTTAATGATTCTCAAATCTACCTTTTCTTGCTCCAGACTCTGCCAACCTCCATTCTCACAATTCCAACTGCCTTTTACACATCTTAAGCTAGACATAACCAAAGCTAAACTCATTATCTTCCCCTCCTCAAACTTCTCTGTTACTGCAGATAGCAACTAAGCCTTCCAGTTGCTTAGGCTACAATCTTGGGTCATCCTTAACTCCTCATTGTCTCAGATCCCGCATAGTCAAGCTCTTGCCAAGGCCTGTCAGTCTCACCCCTAATAAGCTCCCTTCTCTTCTCTGACACTGCCACGTCTCTAGTGCAGGCCCTCATCACCTCACACCTGACAGCAGCCTGCTGGTGGGCCAGCCTGACTCAAGTCTCTCTTTACATGATTTTCCTAAAGTACAAGTCCATCCAATCATGTTACTCCCCTTGCCCCTACCCCCCATAAACGAACTCCAGTGGCTTCCCATCGCCTCCAGGAGCAAATACAAAATGCTTTGTTTGGCATTCAAAGCCCTTCATGACCTAGCCCTCTCCTGCCTTTCTAGTTTTCTTACATCTTATTCTCCACATGTACCCCAGTCCAGAGATGCCAACTTCCTGGCTCTTTCACAAACAGACATTCACCTTCTTGGGCTGTGCCTAATACATGAAATCCTTTCCCTCCTCAGGTCTACCTACTGACTTCCCTGGCTTCCGTTGAGTCCAAACTAGAATCCCATCTTTTACTTGAAGCTTCCGCTAATCCTTCTTAATTTCAGTGCCTTGTTTCTGTTAATTATTTCCTATTTATTCAGTATATAGTTTGCTTTGACTATATTGGTTTTCATGTTGAATCTCCCTTTAGATTTTAAACTCCTTGAGGGCAAGGAATATCTTTTGCCTCTTTTTGAATCTCCAGCATTTAGCACAGTGTCTGGCATATGGTAGGCACTTAATAAACATTGATTGATTAATAGTTTGGAGCAACTAATTGACTAGAAAGCTACATCTGGAGCCAGGAAGACCTGGTTTCACATCCAGCCTTTGACACTTCCTAGCTGTGGGACCCTGGGTAAGTCACTTAACCTCTGCCTCAGTTTCCTTATCTATAAAATGGGGATAACAATAGCATCTACCTCCCAGGGTCGTTGTGAGGATAAGCACTTTGCATACCTTAAAGTGCTATATAAATTCTATCTATTGTTGTTATTCTGCCTTGCCTTGTTGGATAGGGGAAGGAGACCTGGACTTACAATCAGAAGGCCTAGTTTTGAGTTACAGCTCTGTCACTTAGAGCCATGTGAAACTGAGTAAGACACTTCCTTCCCTTCCTTTGAGCCTTGGTCTCCTCATATGTAATTTTCTTTTTTTTTTTTTCTTTCTTTTTTTGGCTAGGCAATGGAGTTAAGTGACTTGCCCAGGGTCACACAACTAGTAAGTGTTATGTGTCTGAGGCCAGATTTGAACTCAGATCCTCCAGTGCCCTATCCACTGCACTACCTAGGTGCCCTCCTCATATGTAAAGTATAGAGTTTGGTTACTACTATTAGCTTACATTTATGTTGCATTTACCAATCATTTCCTTGTACTCTGTACCTCTCAGTTATTGTGCAATATTATTATCCCTGGTCAGCTAGCTGGCACCAGAGTGCATAGAGCACTGGGCCTGTAGTCAGGAAAACCTGAGTTCAGATCTGTCCTCATATACTTACTAGTTGTGTGACTCTGGGCAAGTCACTTAACCCTATTTCCCTCAGTTTCCTCATCTGTAAAATGAGCTGGAGAAGGAAATAGCAAACCACTCCAGTATCTTTGCCAAGAAAACCCCAAATGGGGTCACGAAGCATCACATATGACTGAAAAATGTCCTGGCTCCTGGCTTCAAGGTCAGGGCCTCTCTATTCTCTTGGACTGCTCTTCAGTAGAAGATTTTCCATAATGTACGAGCCCTGTGCTGAGTCTGGGGAAAGCATAGGGAAAGGAGAAAAGGCAACATACCTTTATTAAGTGCCTACTATGTGCCAAGTACTATGCCAAGCACTTTATAAATATTCTCTCATATGATCTTCATGGCAACCCTGGGAGGTAGGTGCTATTATTATCCCATTTTACAGTTGAGGAAAGATTGGGGTAGATTGGGATTAAATGATGTGCCCAGACGTTAAATGATTTATAGTTAGTAACTGTCTGAGATACTCAGGTCTTCCTGACTCCAGGCCCAGCACTCTATCCACTGCACCGCCAAGCTGCTCTAATCCTAGCCTTCCAGGAGGTGACAGTCTACTCTGAAGGCCGCTATGAAAGACCTGGCGTTTGTGAAGCCTGTGCCAGTAGATTATAACCTGGAGCAAATTCTGTCATGCTGGAGAGGCTTCGAATAGGGGCCTGGGAATAGACCAAGCTAACTTTCCAGCTTCATAATGAGCTTCCTCTTCTTCCCAGTTCTAGACCTCAGACCTCTCCACCGTCATCTCCCTTAGTCTTAGAGGAGGAGGTGGTTCTTTACTTTGCTGAGGCCATTTATGACCTTGAGCCCACCCCCTCCCAAGCTCCCTATGGAAGCTGGTCCTTTTAAATCCCTCTCCCCTCCCCCCCAGTTATCAATCTCCTTATCTCCTGGCTCCTTCTCTGCTGGCTCCCTATCCTCAAACAATGAGCAGCAGTATCCTTGCTCTCTATTTCTAGGGGTTAGTTTTCGTCTCTTTCTCCCTGCTGCAGATGGAATAGTGATTTATAATCCATTATCCCCAATGAAATCTACAGACTATAGGCAACTAGCCTACTAAGAGAGAACCTGCCGTGCCCTCAAGCTGTTGTTCTGTATCATTATGACAGCAAAACCCATTAAAAAAAAAATCTATCCGTTTTCACTGCCTCCACTTCACCTCCCATTCTTTCTACCTATTTGCAGCCTGGTTTCTGACCCTACCACTTACCTGAAATTGCTGTCTCCAAGGTCACCAGTGATTATTTAATGGCTAAATACAATGACCTTTTCTCATTTTCATCCTGCCTTTTTGCAGCATTTAACCTTGTTATCCTCTCCTTCCATCTGGATACCTTGTCTTTCTTTGATTTTTATAACAGTTCTTTCTCTCGGTTCTCTTATCTGTTTGATTACTCCTTCTCAGTGTTCTTTGCAGGGTCATCTTCCATGTACTCTACTCTCAGTCTATGCATGTACTTCAGAGCTCTGTACTGGGCCCTTCTCACTCTCTTCTTTCTTTCTCTCTTTCTCTTTATACTCTTCTCTCTTGGTGATTCTATCAACTTGCATGAGTTTATCTATCATCTCTATTCAGGTAATTACCATATCTACATAGCCCATGCTCATATCACTCCTGAACTCCAGTCATATTTTCCAGTTGGCAATTGAACATCTCAAACTAAATGTCATAATAATAGTAATAGCACTAATAACTACCATTTATATAGAGCTTTAAGGTTTACAAAGCATTTTACTTCTACTGTCTCATTTGATCCCCACAAGTTTGTGAAGTAGGTGCTATTATTATCCCCATTTTACAGATGAGGAAACTGAAGCTTAATGATGTCAAGTGACTTGTCCAGAGTCATATATCCAGTAAGTAGATGAGGCAAGATTTGAATTCAGGTTTTACTGACTCCAACACTCTCTCTACTGCATATCTCAGACTCTAAAGTCACCAAAACAGAACTCCTTATCTTTCCCCACACATCTATCCATCCCTCCTGTTTCTGCCAAGGGAACAACTCTCTTTCTTGTTACCTAGGTTCACACACTTTGACTTCCTTGACTCTTCTTCAGTCTGCCTCCCCCTCCCCACCCATACCCAGCCAGTTACAGGTCTTGTTAATTCTGCCTCCATAAGACTTCTTTCCTCCTTCCCTTCCCTGTACTCACACAGCCACGTCTGCGGTGCAGCCCCTCTTCCTCTGCCACCTGGCTTGGGTCTCACATCCTCACTGGTCTCTCCATTCTCTGCACTGTTGCCAAATCGATATTACTAAAGCACAATCACAGCCATACTTTCCCCTTACTTAAGCGTCTACCCGTTGCCTGGAGGACCAAAAACAAACTCCTCAGCTTGGCAGTGCCCTTCACAGTCTGGTTCTGACTTATTTTTCTATTCTGATTTCATATTACTCCCTCTGATACACTCTCTGTTTCAACAGATGGACCTCCTTGCTGGCATCTTTGCTGTTGCATTCATCACCGTTCCTTTCCACAAGCTGCCCCCGTGCCTGGAATTCTCTCCCTCTTCAGCACCACTTCTTAGAATTCCTTATTCCCTTCAAGACTTCGCTTAAGTAAAACCTCTTCCTTCAAGATGCTTTTTTTGATTCACCCATTTGTGGGGTCTCTCCTCCCTTCCCACATTCCCACCAAAATTACTTTGTCCTTATTTTGTATATATTTTGAATTTACATGTTGGTTTACATGTTTTTCTCCTGTAGAAAGTAAGCATCTAATTTCATCAAGGACAATTTGGTTTTTCTTTGTATCCCCAGAATCCAGCAAATGACTGGCACATGACTGGTACAGAGTAGGTGCTTAATGAATGTTTGTTGATTTGAATAGAATTGAACTTTAGGATATAAGATTCTGAGAGATTTAGGTAGCTTTATCGTGTTTATGTTAAGTGATCACATCAATATTCTGAGAAGCAGCAGAATGTAATACAAATACCACTAGTCTTAGACTTAATAGACCTGGTTTTGAGTCCTAACCTTGCCATTTACTAGCTATTCGAGTCAAGTGAAGTCATTTCCCTTTTTCAACTTCTTCCATTTGTCTGATAGGGATAATAATACTCATATTACCTACAAAGTTTTTATTTACAGAATTTATAGAATTTATTTACTGAATTTACAGAATTACCTTATAGAATTTTTATGAGAAAAGTGCTTTGTAAACTAGAATGACAAACTATGGCCCAAGGGCTCAATCTGGCCTCCTGCCCATTTTTATACAGCCTGGCTAAGAATGGCAGTTACATTTTTAAATACAATAAAATTTTATTTTAAATGTAAAAAACATTCTCAGCTCCCAGGCCTTACAAAAAACAGGCAGGTAGTTTTAGCCCATGGGCTCTAGTTTGCCAACCCCTTCCCCATAATGTGTCATAGAAATGTGAACTATGTTTATTATCCATTCCACAACAGAGGGATGACCTTGGGAACTTTCCTGCTAAGAGAAGTTTTTCCCAATGGAATAAGCCCCTCTTCTGTTCTCCTCGTCCTTTAGAAAATGGTTTCTTTTCTCTTTGTGGATTTTGGCAAATAATATTTTTTCCCTTAAAGAAACAGGAAATGACCTTTCCTGATGTATTTGGAAAACAGTTTTAATATGTAATGGAATTTCTGGTCCAGGGATGAGGATTAATAAACCGCAGAGTCTGGAAACAGAGCTGTGTAGTTCTTGGCAAACATTAGGGGCGCTTCATTTTACAAGTTCTTGCATCCCCTGATGAGTGGGGTAGAATATTAAAAGCAGAAGTGGGAGGCAGTTTGATGGGAAGCCTCACAAAGCCCCTACTCTCTGAAGCTTAACAGTCTCCTTGACCCAATGATATGAACAGGCCCATAGAGCAAGAGTGAATAGTCCTTTTCATTTCTGATGCTGGCAAAGTCATATATGTGATCTGGGAACATGGGACAGTTGAGATGTCTCAGAACTGTCCAGGGGTGGGGAACCTTCAGCCTCGAGGCCACATGTGGCCCTCTAGGTCCTCAACTGTGGCCCTTGGACTGAATCCAAACTTCATAGAACAAATCCCCTTAATAAAAGGATTTATTCTGTAAAACTTGAACTCCGTCAAAAGGCCACACCCAAGGACCTAGAAGGCCACATATGGCCTCCAGGCCACAGGTTCCCCACTTCTGACTAGACCCTGCAAAACTCTATGCTTGAAAGCGACAGAAAATTCCTAGGAGCACCCACTGTGGCAGGACTGAGAAATTGACATTGAAGATTGAAAAAAAAAATAATCGAAAAGACCACAAAATGATAGAACCTGAAGGGACTTAGAATGGTGAACATACAATGTTATAGCTGGGGAAGTACCCTGGCACTGTTTGTAAGTTTAGTTCTGTGGGTCCCATGCTTTCTTTTTTCTTTTTCTTTAGGTAGATAGTACAAGTGTTTCTTTTCTTTTTTTTAAGTTCTTAAAATAATATTTATTGACTTTTTAAATTATTTTATTTATTTTTAGTTTTCAACCATCACTTCCATAAGCTTTTGAGTTTTAAATTTTCTCCCCTCCCTTTTCTCCTCCCTCCCCAAGACAGAATGCAATCCGATATAGGCTCTACATATACATTCCTATTAAACATTTTCACATTAGTCATGTTGTAAAGAAGAATTAGAACCAATGGGAGGAAGCGCAAGAAAGAAGAAACAACAAAACAGAAGGAAAAAAAAGCAAATAGTATGCTTCGATCTGCATTCAAACTCTAGGTCTTTCTCTGGATGTGGATAGCATTTTCCATCATGAGTCTTTTGGAGCTGTCTTAGATCCTTGCATCTCTCCTGATGCCTGACCTTTGTTGATTATTTCCAATTTCTCCTGTATATATTTTATTTTTTTGTCTTCCTCTTAGAAGAGCTAAGTCTATCAAAGTTAGTCATCACACAACGTGGCTGTTACTGTGTACAATGTTCTCCTTGTTCTGCTCACTTCACTAAGCATCAGTCCATATGAGTCTTTCCAGGTTTTTCTGAAGTCTACCTGCTCATCATTTCTTATAGCCCAATAGTCCATGTTTTCTTGATTTTCAAAAACAACCACTGAAGTGATCACACTCGTTCATTTAAATTCAAGAAGCAACCTGCTCATAGCTGCTACTGAACATTCTCTTTTTTAAGTCAATCTTTATGAAATGGACTTCTGGCAAGATGGTTAAATAAGAGGTTATTTACAACCCAGCTCCCTTTCAACATCTCAGAACAGCTAGAAATGCACCAAACAAACAACAAAAAGTAAGGAAAGGAAAAAGAATTCTTGCAAGGAAATCCTGATTGGGGGGAAAAAATGAACAGACTAAGAAAATTAACAGAAAAGAAAGGTGCCTAATACAATGTTAAGAGGGTACCAGAAACAGAAGACAGTTCAGAAGTAAACATTGACAGGACAACTTTGAAGATCTGTTGAATTTATTAAAAACTTTTTTAAAGGAAGCTGTGTGCAATAGAGACTGATGGTTCCACATATCTTCTTTTTCTATTATACTTGGTATATGAAACATTCTTTTTTTAGTATTCATTAAATTCAGAATTAAAAATTTTAAGAGAAAAGTACAAGAAGAGAACTCTGGAAAAGAGTGTTCTATAAGAACTACAGCTCGAACACCAGAAAAGAGAAGGCAATAACCATGAAAATCTCAAGAGGGATTGGAAGATCCAATAAAAGAATTGAAGGGAAATAGTAAGGAGTGAAATTATCACTTTTTTTTGTTTTTGTATTTTTTGTTTTTAGGCAATTGGGGTTAAGTAACTTGCCCAGGGTCACACAGCTAGTAAGTGTAAAGTGTTTGGTCTGAGGCCGAATTTGAACTCAGGTCCTCCTGATTTCAGGGCTGGTGCTCTATCCACTGCGCCACCTAGCTGCCCCAAAATTATCACTCTTAATGAAAAACTGAGAATGTGTGCTTATTCCAGAAACCGAACAATTCCAACAACACCAAAAAAAAAAAAAAAAGAATGGAGAGGGAGCTCAAAAATTAAGTGATATAAGAAATACTAAAGCAGAGACAAAATTTGATAGCAAAATTGAAAGAATACCTGAGATCTACAATAAAAACTGAAAACAAGTGACTTTGAAAATAGGGTGTAGAGCAGGAGCTTCTGAGAAGCCAGTCATCTGAGAGCTAAGTCCATGCTAGGTTTTGCAACTAGCTCAGAATCAATGCCCCAAAGATTATGGAGTGACCTTAGGGTCTTAGCCCAGCAATAACTAAGATGAGGATTCATGGGGAAGTCATGTCACATCTGGACATGAACTTGGTGGGACCAGTTTTATGTAGAAACTGTGTTAAATCTCAGCCCATTGTCTCCAGAGACCAAGGTAGTATAGGAGGGAGTGTGCCATGGAAGTGTTAGGGGAAACGTTTATACTTTTGTTTTTGCTGTTTCTTCAAAGGAAATATCCCTTCCTAAAAGCCAATTGATGTTAGATAAGTAAGTAGAACTGAGCATCAGTCAGTTACTGGTACCTACCAGTGGTGGTGGGGAAATACAGATGGGACCCAGACTTATGGCAATAGAAAAGAGGGGCAGCAAAGCTCCCAGGGTGGAACCTCCCCGAGAAGGGGAGATACAGTAACTTCACTCCATGGGAATGAGGTCAGAATACCTGCTACAGAAGAATCATTGACCTCCCAGAAAAACATAATGAAACAAACAAAAAACTAGAATATATAATATTCAGTTCATTATTTCAGAATTCATGGTTTCAGGAAATCATAAAAAGAAATTGCCTGGAAATATTAGAGCCAGAGGACAAAGTGCACCTTGAGGAAATCCACAGAATGCTACCAGAAAGGAACCCCATATTAACTTACCCAAAAATATTCCTGCCAAGTTCATATAACTGCTAGGATAAAGAGAAAATATAACATGTGACCAGAAAGAGACAGATGGGATACTAGAGAACTCCAGTCATAATTGTGCAGGTAAGAAATAAAAGGGAAAACTAGCATATGAGACTCTGAAAAGCAAAGGGAAATGGCTTACACCCAAGAATAATTTATCCTACTAACACAAGCAGAATCTTACAGGGGAAAAGGACTTTTTGCAGAATTGGTGGTTTCTAATCATTCCTCTTGGGGAAAACTAGTGTTGGGAAGAGTATATGAAATATGAACTTCCAGGTCACATTACCAGTAAGATGGAGGTTTAGACATTTTTTTTTCCTGATCCTCATGACCTCTCAAACATCTGAAAAATAGGAATTATATACAAAAGATAAAACAATTTCAGCTGTCTTTACTGTCTAGGACTCCAAGAATACCAAGAAGGTAACAATACAATGAATGAATGTACTCACTTAGAACCCCCTCCCCCAATGGCTACCACAAGGGCAGGGAGGCACACAGAACTCACTTCTAATCCCCCTCCCTTCCAGTGCTGTGGAAACCAAAGGGCAGAAGTTTGACCTGGCTGGAACAGCATTGTGGTGTAATGAGTGCTCCCTGCTATAGCAGAGCTCAGCCAGAGAACTGAGGTTCAGAAGGATCTGGGGCAGAATACATCTTTATGCCCAGGTAGTATTCCACTAAGCCTGAAGAAATGAGCTCAGCATCCAACTGTAGCCAGTTCCAGTCCCCTAAGAAATAACTTGGAGGCAGAGACAGAGGCCAATGAAACATAAATTGCCCAGCCTGGGAGCAAGCTGACACAGCTTTGAGGTCTAGCCCCCAGGGAAACTCCCATCAAAGGGAAAGGATGCAATTGTGAAATATAAGGAGGAAAGACAGCAATTACCAGATGATCTCAGAAAGAAGAAAACTGAACTAAAGACCACGAGCATAAGCAGATAAACCAGCAATGAAGTCAGTAATAACAAAAGAGAAAATGGCCTCCAAATCAGGTAAAAAAGTATAAACATCTATGAATAAATATTGTAAGACAAAGAAAAATGAAATGAATGAAAAATGAACCTTATGAGACAGAGGATTTTGTGAATTGCCAGGAGAATATGGAACCGTAGCAGGATTTTCCTGAATGGTTTGAAAGAGAAATAAGAATTATGGAAGTAGAATTTATGACTTAATCAGCAGAAATAATCGGCAGAATAGAAAAACCTCAATCCATAAACAAAAGGGAGAATAAGTGATTGGAAATGCAAATGCACAGAAGTAAAGGACTATCTGGAAGAAAAGAAGCAAAAATCAATAACATTAAAAGAAAAAAATGATCTTTATGTAAACAAAATATATCGATCTCAAAGACAGGATGCATAGAGGCAACTTGAGGAGTGTACGCTTTTTTGAAAAACATAGTAAGTCAAAAACTCTGAGCACACCATAATGCAAGAAATAATACAAGAAAACTTCCCAGAACTTGTAAACACAGTAAACAAGTGCCAGTTGAAAAAAAATTCCACAGGTCGCCTCTAGAAAAAAAAAATTTTATGTTGCAAACTCCAAGATATAGTGATTAAATTTAACAATTCCAGTAACAAATAATAAATTCTTTAATATATAGGTAAGGAACTTTGAATAACACAAGACAATTCTTCACCCACCAGAAACTGTAGGAGGGAATGGAATTATGTGTTCTGAAGAGTAAAGGAGTCCAGATGCAGCCCAACATGATATACCCTACAAACCGGAGCCTAAACTTTGATTAAAAAAAGTAAATGAGGTATTTGAAGCATTCCTAGAAAGAAAACCAGAGCTGGACAAATGATTTGCTTTGTATATAAGCCAAACAACAGAAATACAAAAAAGATAAACAAATACTGTAACCCAAAATAACCACAGAGAACCCAATCAGAGATTTCTTTCTAAAAGTACACAGGGAGTCAAAGGTTAAAGCAGATGTCACATTGAAGTGATGGTGGAGAAACAGTTCTGAAACATCATAGACTAAACCTCACAACAGGTGAATCAATGTTTTTATGGGACTACATTACAGAATGGGGCAGTAGGTGGCACCATGGATAGAGCTCTGGGCCTGGAGTCAGGAAGACCTAAATTCACATCTAGCCTCAGACATTTACTAGCTATGTGACCCTGGACAAGTCACTTAATCTCTGCCTCAGTTTCTTCATCTGTAAAATGAGAATAATAATAATATCACCTACCTACCAGGTTTGTTGTGAGGATCAAGTGAGATGAAATTGTAAAGTATTTAGCACAGTGCCTGTCATGTAGTAGGCACTATATAAATGCTAGCTACCTGTTATTAGAATGAGGGAGAAGAGAGAAAGAAGATAGGGGGATACTATATATTGTACCCTAATCAAGTCACAGGTCAACAACAATGATGAGTAATTCCTGTAGTCTCTCAGGGAGAAGAGAGCCTGTAAAAGAATAGACAGGAAGGCAAAGGGAGGGACTGAATCAGGGGAAAGTCTTGTTTTAGGGGTGACAGAGGATACACTGATGAATGCTTCCATGGAGATATATAAAGGGAGAAAGTGACCTTAAATTGGGTATACCTGCAGGGTCTGGTGCTTAGACTACTCATCAGTTAGTGGGAGGGTATGGACCCAAGGAGCAGCTAGGTGGCGCAATGGAGAAAGTGCTGGCCTTGGAATCAGGAAGACTCATCTTCCTGAGTTCAATTTTGGCCTCAGACGCTTACTAGCTGTGTGACCCTGGGCAAGTCATTTAATCTTGTTTGCCTCAGTTTCCTCATCTGTAAAATGAGCTGGAGAAGGAAATGGCAACCACCCCAGTATCTTTGTCAAGAAAACACCAAATAGGGTCGCTTAGGACAACTGAAATGACTCAACAAATGGACCCTTTGAATAGCTCTGAGCCAGTGGAAAGAGGCTGGGAGGAAATTACCTCAAACACAACAAGCTAAGGTTGATTACCGGGGGGATGGGGAGAAACTCCATGATTCATATCTGAACTGGGAAAGGAGGAGATTGGGACCAGATTTTCCCATATCAGGATTTCACAAAGGGGAAGAAAATAATAACATCATAACTGAATATGAATGGGACGTACTCGCCCATAAAACAGGAGGAGTATAGAATGAGTCATAAAGAAAATAGCACAAAGCACACTTAAAACAGATTCTTTCTTATAGGAGTAGAATGTGGGCTTGTAGTAAAATCTGCGATGCCTCACCTGAATTAAAACAAGCGGGAGTGGCCTTCACAGTCTGGGACAAAGACATCAGTAAAATAGCTACAATCAGTAAAGAGACAGGGAAGCCACGTTGTGCTTATAGGAACCAAAGTTAATGACTCATAATGAACAACATTGAGCAGGTGTACCCAATTTCATAGCATCTAAGTATTAAAGGAAAAGCTAGCTGAACTTAAAAAGACCCAGATAGCAAAATGTGCATTTCTGATAACTTCAGTGTGCCTGTTTCAGATTTAGATAAATCTTACAGATAAACAAAGAAATTGAAGTTCTGAACAAGATGTTAGAAAAACTAGATACGCTAGACAATTAGATATGCTAGTTATTGAATGGGAATCTTAAAGAGCATACCCAGTTTTCTTTTTTCTTTTTTTTAAATTAATTTATTTTGAATTATCAACAATCACTTCCATAAGCTTTTGAGTTTTAAATTTTTCTCCCCGTCCCTTCCCAAGACAGCAAGCAATCTGATATGATAGAGACTGTACATATACATTCCTATTAAACATATTTTCACATTAGTGATGTTGTAAGTAAGAATTAGAACTAATAGAAAAAAAATAGCAAATAGTATGCTTCGATCTTCATTCAAACTCCATAGTTCTTTCTTTGAATGTGGATAGCATTTTCCATCATGAGGCCTTTGGAGATGTCTTAGATCCTTGTATTGCTGAGAAGGGTTAAGTCTATCAATATTAATCATCACACAACATGGCTGTTATTGTATACAACATTCTCCTGGTTCTGCTCACTTCACTCAGCATCAGACCATACAAGTCTTTCCAGGTTTTTCTGACATCAGCCAGTTCGTCATTTCTTATAGCACAATAGTATTCCATTGCATTCATATACCACAACTTGTTCAGCCATTCCCCAATTGATGGACATCCTGCCAATTTCCTGTTCTTTGCCATCATGAAAAGAGCTGCTATAAATGTTTTTGTACATGTGGGTCCTTTTCTCATTTTTATGATCTCTTTGGGATATAGCCCTAGAAGCAGTATTGCTGGGTCAAAAGGTATGCACATTTTTATAGCCCTTTGGGCATAGTTCCAAATTGCTCTCCAAAATGGTTGGATCATTTCACAACTCCACCAACAGTGCATTAGTGTTCCAATTTTCCCACATCTTTTCCAACATTTGTCATTTTCCTGTTTTGTCATGTTGGCCAATCTGATAGGTGTGATGTGGTACCTCAGAGTTGTTTTGATTTGCATTTCTGTCATCAATGGTGATTTAGAGCATTTTTTCATATGACTATAGATGGCTTTAATTTCTTCATCTGAGAACTGCCTGTTCATATCCTTTGACCATTTATCAATTTGGGAATGACTTATATTCTTATAAATTTGACTTAATTCTCTATATATTTT
>NW_020940358.1:27716554-27757455 GCF_900497805.2 Vombatus ursinus
AGTGCTCCAATTTTGCCACATCTTCCCCTACATTTATTACTTTCCTGTTTTGTCATGTTGGTCAATCTGATAGGTGTGATATGGTGTCTCAAAGTTATTTTGATTTGCTTTCTCTAATCAATAGTGATTTAGAGCATTTTAGAGCATAGATGGCTTTAATTTCTTCATCTGAGAACTGCCTGTTCATATCCTTTGACCATTTATCAATTTGGGAATGACTTATATTCTTATAAATTTGACTTAATTCTCTATATATTTTAGAAATGAGGCCCTTATCAGAGAGACTGGTTGTAAAAATTCTTTCCCAATTTTCTATTTTCCTTCTAATCTTGGTTGCATTGGCTTTGTTTGTGCAAAAACTTTTCAATTTAATGTAATCAAAGTTATCCATTTGGCATTTTGTAATGTTCCCCATCTCCTGTTTGGTCATGAATTCTTCTGTTCTCCATAAGTCTGATAGGTAAACTATTCCTCGCATGCCCAGTTTTCAAGGTTACACACACCTGTACAAAAACTGAGTGTTCACAAATAAATGCAGAGAGTGTGAAATAGGAAGTGCCTCTTTCACAAAGGAATAATAATAATAGGTGACATTTATATAGCACTTACTACATGCCAAGCACTGTGCTAAGTACTTTACAATTATTATCTCATTTGGTCCTCACAACAACTCTGAAAGGTAGGTGTTTTTATTATGCCCATTTTGCAGATAAAGAAACTGAGGCACATGGGGTCATGTTGCTATTTTCTGAGGCACAATTAGACTTACATCATTCTGACTCCAGTCCTGGCACTGTCTCTCACTGCACCACCTAGCTGCCACATGTCATAATACACATATAATAAAATTAAAAGTATACTTGATAGGGAGATGGGAATAAAGGTTAGACATTAAATAATGAGACAGTCAGAGAACAAGTCATAGAAACAGTAAGCATTTGGGTGAGAAAGGAGTTCCAGACTTGTGACTGTATAGGTACCGCTGTATAGGGAACTCTGTCAGCAACTTAAGGTCTTTGAGAGTTGCCTGAGGCACGGAGAAGTTGTGATTTGCCCAGGATCACTCAGCTGACCTGAGATGGTAGAGCTGGAAAGGGGCCTTGGAGATCATCTAGATACTCCAACCCCCTCATTTTACAGTTGGAGAAACTGGGGCTAAGAGAGAAGTGAGTCACATAAGGGTCATCCGAAAGTTAGGAAGAGAGAGGGAGGGGATCATAACTTCTATTCCAGTGCTCTTTCTTTACTGGAATTTATCTAAAAATCAGTCTGTCCAAAAGCACTTGTGGAGAACCCGCTCCATGACAGAGCCTCTAATTTACCACCCAAGGTCGGCTGCTGCCTCCTATCACACACACTGCTCACTGCATTGGAGCTGTGGTTTCCTAAATAGGAGCGAATGTTCCTTCCTCCAGTACCGTGTACACGGCGCTTCCCACCCAGGCACGTGCCCTTCAGTGCTGCTGTGGCCAAAACATTTAGCACCTTCTTCCCAACTTTCTCTTGATGAGCCTCTTCAGAAGGAACCAGGCTGGTCCTTGAATAATAAATTCAGACCATCATCAAGACTGTACTTAAGTTTTGTTTTTTTTTTATTCAAAATTTACTTTAACATTTTTATCTTACTTTCTATCTTACTACCAAAGAGAACTAGGTTTACTGAAGTAGGCCGGACTCCTGGCAGAGTGCCTTGCCCAGAATGGGTATTTTGTAAATGTTTATTCAAGTCTAGTGAACTGATAAACTACCAGAGCTTGTTGGCCACTCTTAAAGGCTGGCAACTTTGAAGAGCCCAAAATTACCTGGACACCATGATGAAGCCTTGATTCCCTTGCAAATAAAATCTCTTCCCTGCCTTTTGTGCAAATTCTTCCAAACCCAGCACTATATAAAAACCTAGGGCCCTGGCTCTGTCACTTACCTGACTTTGGAAGTCATCTTACATCTTCAAACTTCAGTTTAACTTTCTATAGAATGGGGACCATCATATTCTCTTTAGCAAGTGTGCAGCTGCTGTTGTAGAGCTCCAATTATCTATTGGGTGTCCCCAAAGTCTTAGTGCAGTTTTAAGTTGTTAAAGCTTACTACTGCACTTGGACTTTGGAGACACCTGCTATGAAGACCTTTATAAAAAAATAAAGTGCTGTCTACATGCAGACTGCATATAGAGATTCTAACAGAGGCATCAGGGCATAGCAGACAGAGTGCTAGACTTAGAGACAGGATCGGGGTTCTAATCCTTCTTCAGACACTTCCTTTGCAGTGTGACTCACCCTGGGAAGATTCAGTCTCTGTGCTTCAGTTTCCTTATCTGTAAAATGAGGGGTTTGGACCCAGTGTAGTCTGTGATCCAGTGATCCATGATCCTACTCCTCTTCCCGGAGAAGCGAGAAACTTTCTTTTTCAGAAAGGAAAAATTCCTAAAGCAGCAGTTCATTTGTCCTCATTTTGTAATTTTTTTTTTTGTAAATATATCAGTGACAGTGAAACTGAATGTCAATGGAGCATGCCCAGGCCATGGCACCTTAATTGTTGTGGAAAAGCATAGAAAGGGCACCATCTGCTGGAGCATCCTGGGTGTTGCCTCTGATGGAGTTCAGGTTCCCCTGGAGACTCCTGATGACATCCCGAGTTAGAGAATGCTACAAGTGCTACAGCGAGGAGGAATCTGTAGACAATGAAGCAATGTAGACAACACCCGAAGACCCGAGTTTTCATCTGGCTTATGCTCCGTGGCCTCAGGCACGGTATTTTCCCTTTCTGGGTTTTCCTTGAATTAATTGTCCAGCTATATTAGGTTCTTCTTCTTCCAACTTCCTATAGGTTTTTGCTGTCTGTACCACAAATTGTGGACTGAGCAAATAGCTAACATTCTATTTTTGTACATGTACCTATGTGTATACACATACATTTATATTGCTTTATAATAATAAAGCTCGTTCACATTCATCATCAGACATGAGACAGGGGAGGTGGGATGCTCCTTGCTCCCCGTTGCTCGTTCCAGGCTCACCTTCTGCCACCATCAGCCGGCAACTGCTCTTCCTTTGAGGTTCACTCAATCTATGCCTACCACAAAATCACAATTCTTGTAGTTGTTGCCTACCAACCTCTGGGACACGCCTGTTCTTTCCTTCATGAGTTCAGTGTCCGGATCACAGTCTTCCTTCTCCAATTCCTGCCTTCATACAAGGGGGCTTTGTACATATTGGTGCTCCCTCAGGCACCCTGTCCTCCAATCAGTTCTTCATTTGTTTCCCATAACCTCCTCCTCCACCCCACTGCAGCTATACACAGAACTGATCATACCCCAGACGTTGCCATCACCTACCGATGCACCATGAACTTCCACACTCATGAACTCTGACATGGTCTTATCTGATTATGGTCTGTTGTCATTCCACCGCTCCCTCCATTTTCCTAACGTGTAGGTCTGACCATGTCACCCCCTATTCAGTAAACTCTAGTGGCTACTTATAACCTCCAGGATCAAAGATAAAATCTTCAGTATGACATTCAAAGCCCTGAACAACTTGTTCCCTCCTACCTTTCCAGTCTTCTTACGTCCCCCCCCCCCCCCCCCCCAATGTATCCTGTGATCTGGTGACCCTGGCTTCCTCGCTGGTCCTCAAACAAGCCCTTCCATCTCCCAACTCTGGGCATTTTTTAATGGCTGTCCTCCTAGCCTGCAATGTTCCTATGCCTGGTTTCCTTCAGGTCTCAGCTAAAATCCCACCTTCTACAGAAAGCCTTTTACAACTCCTCTTAATTCTAGTGCCTTTCTTCTGTGAATTATTTCCAATTTGTTCTGTCTGTAGCTGTTGGTACATAGTTGTTTACATGTCGTCTCCCTCATTAGACTGTGAGCTCGTTGAGTGTATTACCGACACTTAGCACAATGCCTGGCACACAGCAGGTGCTTAACAAATGTTTAGTGACTGACTGATTGGCAGTGAACACAATTATTGTTCTCATTTTATGGGTGAAGAGACTAAAGTGAAGTGGCTTGCCTCAGGTTTGAGCCAGGACTCAAAATCAGGTCACTTGACTCAGAGCCCAGTGCTCTTCTCACTACGTCTGTTGACAAGATCTATGGGAAGATTATTCTAGCAAGTATTCAATTCAGCAAATACTCATCACAACAAACTTGGTGAGATGGATTGTTGAAGGGCAAGAGAGTGGAGGTGGGAGGGCTGTTGTAATACCTTGGGTGAGTGGTAATGAGGAAGTACGGGGGGGGGGGGGACAGAGGCAGATGTTTTGGAGGTGGCAGCCACAGTAACTTGGTAACTGATGAGGTGAGGTTTCGAACGTGGTGAACTAGGAAATGTTGTGGAGGGAGAGTCATGAGTCATGCTTCAGGCCATCTACAACAGGTGTCTCCATTGTCACTTGGCACATTCTCTTCTTAACCCCCTAAAATACAGCTTCTAGCCTCATCGTTCAACTGAAACAGCTCTCTTCAAATTTATTAATACTCTTTTAATTGCCAAATCTAATGGTCTTTTCTCAATCCTCATCCTTCTTGATCTCTCTGCAGCCTTTGACACTGTTGATCACCCTCCCCTCTTTTCTCTAGGTTTTCTTGTCACACTCTATCCTGGTTCTCCTCCTGTCTAGGAGACTGCTCCTTCTCAGTCTCCTTTGCTGGACCCCCAACCGTGCTCTCTAACTGTAGGGGCTCTGTCCTGGGCCTTCTTCTCTCTATATACTAATTCATCAGCCCCATGGATTTAATTATCATTGCTACGCTAATGATTCTCGGATCTACCTGTCCTGCCCTAACCTCTCTGCAGACCTACTTTCACATCTCTAAATGCATGTCCCATAGTCATCTTAAACTTAACATGTCCCAAACTGAACTCATTATCTTTCCCTTCAAATCTCCCCCCATCTTCTCTGTTACTGTCGAGGACAATAGCATGCTCGAAGTCCCTCAGGCTCACAATCTAGGAGTCATAGTCATCCTGGACTCCTCACTCTCTCTCACCTCCTTACATGCCATATCCAAGCTGTTGCCAAGGCTTGTCAATGTCACCTATGCAACATCTCTCAAATATGTCCCCTTGTGTAGACAGAAACATTTGCCTGGATAAAGAGTAAGACCACCCTTCTTAACTGACTATTCCTTTCAAAAGGTAAATCAGGGCTAGAGAGACAAATACAGCTTTCTAGAGGTAACAGTTGAAACTCTGAGTGTGCTAAGGGAGAGTGCACAGAGAAAAAAGCCAATGAAAGACTGTTGGAGAACATCCGTTTAATGGGTGTGGAAAGACTGCACTTTAATGTTTTTATTTCCCCATAGCACCTAGCAGAGCCTCATACACAGTAAAATCATAGAATCTCAAGAGCCAGGACCTCAATTGACCAGCAGTGCCAACACCCACCTGAAGTATCAATGTTCCCCTACAACACTGCCTTCAAGCTTTTGCTTGAAGACTCCAGTTATGGTGGACTTTGTACCTCCTGAGGCACACCATTCCACTCCAATAGCTTTAGCTATTAGGAAATTCATTGTTATGCAGCTGAAATACCCCTCCTTTTAATTTCTCTCTTGCTGATTCTAAGCCCAAAAAAGCATAAGATGCGTGCTCCCCTGGAGAGCAGTCATAAGCACACTGAGAATGCTCACCTACCTTCTTTCCTCTCTCCCCAGCCCTGCTCAGCAATGCAAGAGGCGTGATGGAGGTTGAATCCTCGTACACAGACTTCATCTCCTGTGACAGAACCGGCCGGAGAAATGCTGTCCCTGACATCCAGGACGACTCGGCAGCTGTGAGCATGAGGACGCTGACGGGGAACATGGGGGAGCTGGCACTCGGAGGAGCAGGCAAGTGTCCTCTAGGTGACAGGACAGAGCCCAGGAGTCAGGAAACTGTGGACCCCAAAGTGACCTTAGGACGTAGGCCATAAAAACTAGATGGGACCTCAGCACATAGAAGGTGAGACCTAGACGGAGCCTTAGAATGAAGAATGTAAATACCAGAACTGGAAATTTAGAACCTAAAATGTCACTTTATAGGACAGAGGTCATCTAGACCAGCCTTCTCATTTTAAAGAGTGGGGCACCGAGGTCCATAGCAGGGAAATGACTTGTTCAAGGTCATACAAAATAGACCCTCCTTTCCTTTGAATTAACTTAGGAATATTGTCCATCCTCTTACTTCAACCTTCTTTCTCTTTTCAGAAGGGCAGGCAGAGATAAGCGCATCAGACAAGGAAGCTGGTACCAGGCCTGAGGGGAGTGAGGGGACTACCACATCCTGAGAGCTGCCCCTGTCCCGTTCTCTTTGTCCAGTGGCTGAAGGAAGAAGCAAGCAGCCTGGGCTTCCCAAGAGGCAAACTTGGCAGCATTCTCCCCGAGGACCACTTCCCTCCTCCTACAGTAACCCTTCTGGGCACAATGAAGCCGTGTGGACCTTCCCAGACTTCCCTTTTCCTCTAGTCCACACCCCTTCACCACCACCACCCCCCCCACACACAGAGGAAGCCTGTGCTCAGGGCAGGTTTGCCCTGCTATGGGGACCTCAGACTGAGGCTAGCCTCCAGAGGTGCCTTAAAGAGCCCTACCCCAACCTAGGGAAACCCTGTGGTTTTGCCTACTGTGGACCTTCCCTTTTTCCAGGCCCATCTAGTCTACTGTATTTGGTAATTCAAAACATTATTTATTTGGTTTGCACCTGTGGGGTGGGAATGGGGAGGTACCATCTGCTCCTTTCCTCTGGAGGACAGATAGAAGCCAGGTCCCCTCCCACTTCCTCTTAGGGGAGACATCATCCGTGGCCTCATCCCTCACACCAACCCACTTAATCCACTTCATTAAATTTCCTGAGTGCCTCCTCTGAAGGAAGCAAAAAAGATGAATAAAACCTGTTTGCTGACCTTAGGGAGCACCCTATCCTCATGGCTGCTGAATGCTTCATCTGTGACCCTCAGGATCAAGAGAGAGATCCTTCCCAACCCATCTGAATTAGTTCCTTTTTACTCTTTTTAAACTTTTGACTTTAAATATTATCTACCTTGGGGGGGAGGCAGGTAAGGAGTTGGGGAAAAGACAGTGGAGATCTGCTTTTTATTTCCATGGAGAGGGGGTGGTGAGGAAGCATTGGCGGGGGGGATTTTAGTCTAAACTCTTTGACCTGTGTAGCTCAGAGAGAATGATTCCTGACCTTTTCCCAACCCATTCTTAAGGGAATCATTTTGTTTCCCAATTTTACTAAGTTGTGTCTCCTTTCTACAAAGATACTTGATGCCTACCACTTGGAAAATAAATTCAGATCTTTTGTGTGATTGATTTTCCTTTTCTCCCCGAAATACTAAATATTGTCTGTAAGTTGTATTGTCCTAAGACCCCCCCCCTTACAGAAACTTAAGCTCTGATCCCTCAAACTCCAGTGGAATTTAGAATGGCCAGGAAAATGCCAATAGTCCCATTGTTAGCAACTTGGAGTAATGGGAAGGATGCTGAGCTGGTAGTCAAGCCACCTGATAGGTATGATACACAGGTTTTTTAATTCAAACCCAGCTCACTTGATTCCCAGTTGAGCACTTTCTCACAGCAAAGGTGGCAGCCGGTGACACAGTACAGAACACCAGGCCTGGAGTTAGGAAGATGAGTTCAAATCCGCCCTCAGACACTTAGTAGCTCTGTGGCCCTGGGCAAGTCCCTTTACCTCTGTCTGCCTTAGTTTCCTCATCTGTAAAATGGGGTTCATAATAGCACCTACCTCCCAGGGTTGTTGTGAGGACCAAATGGAATAATATTTGTAAAGCTCTTACACAGTGCCTGGCACATAGGAAGCGCTATATAAATGCTTATTGTCTCCTCACCAAATCAGAGCTGCCTTATAGATAGCAGATGGGAAAATGCTTGGTCACTGTAAAACACTATGATAATTGCCAGGGTGTTTCCCTGAAAGTAGACACACACACACACACACACTCTCTCTCTCTCTCTCTCTCTCTCTCTGTCAAACCTCCCAGAATGCCCCATGGTGGTCACTGAAAGACCTCAGTGCTTTCTGCCCCCCGCAGTACCAAGTCGGCACACTGAAGAGAAGTAGGCAGTGATTCTGAGACACCATGTTCCCTTCAGGCCAAAAACTGAGCCCAGGTCTACAGAGCAGAGGGCCAGCACCAGGCTCACCTGCGGCCTTTCAGTGGGGCAAGAGCCAGGACACGTCTGCACAGCTGTGTCCTCCCACCCCAAAGGAACCACTGACACATTTCAATCTTGGACAAACTTAGCAGCACACAGACTGGATCGATTAGTTTATTGATTGAGCACCGCCACCCCCCCTCAGCACCCAGCAGGATCACTTCTTCAGAGGGGCCTCAGACTTGGCCCCTGGCAGTCGGTCATCTCAGTAGTTATTTTTAAATGATTTATAAGCAAAAGCCCTGAGTCTTGCGGGTGGTGAGCAGCCTGTACAAGACAAATGTCCCTGCACCGAGGTATCTTAATGCACAGCTGGCTATATGTACACTGGGAAAAGAGTTGATCTGCTAATCAATATTGCCCCATGAAAGAAAATAGGCAAGATTATAGCACTTCCACCCTACTGGGAAGGAAGCTCGAATCTGGTTCCTGAGTCATGGCATAGTGGCTACTGAGGCATTATGGGATCAGGAGTTTTTCCTGTCTTGCTCTGTCATGTTGGAGGCATCATCACTCTGACACTGTGGGTGAATCCAAAGAAGCCAGAGTTAGGAAGGTTTTATCACTCACCCAGGGCCTAAATTCATAGCCTGTCTCTACTATATACTACCTATATGTATGAACTTAGACATACCAGCACTTAACACAGAGCCTGGCACATAGTAGGCCCTTAATAAATGTTTATTGGTCGATTGAAAAGTCACTTCTCTATAGTCCTGGTTTCCTCATCTGTAACATGGGGGGAGAAGGGGGGGACCTTGAACTAGATCTCTTAAGATTTCTTCCAAGTTTAGATTCGATGACTTTCAGAGATTACCATGTTCTTTGGGTCTCAGCTATCCCCATGTACTCTAGAATCCTGGGCCTATATTTGGCTCAGGGCAAACTCTTCCTCTTCAGGGGACACTAAGGTTATGAGGCCCTGAATCTATTTCTGAATTTCTTTAGCCCCTCACCTGGAGATACTGTGCTTTCCCAGGGGAGGGAACCTTGCCCAGAGAACACCAATGGCTTTCCCTTCCAAGGACAGAGGAAAGAATATGTCCTTAAGGAAAGAGCATGTGACCCTGGGGGAATTTCTGTGAATGGTCAAAGGAGACAAAGTGGACCTCAAGCCAGGAAGCAAACCTACGTTTAGAGACTGGCTGTGGTATCTGATAGGCCTCGTACAGTCGGTCAAGGAGCTCCTTTTTCTCATTGTCTGGAAGGAAGCTGGACTTGGCTGCATTGATATTCTGGAAGAACCAATGTGGCAAATGGGGTTAGACTTTCAAACACCAAACAAAGTTCAAGCCCCCTGGCACATTCAAGTAGCAGGGTGACATGGATGAAGTTGCACAGTTAGCAATAGCAGAATGGAAAGCTAGCTTGCAGGTCACCTCCTGGTGTAGGGCTATTTCCACTGTGCTCTGCTCCAGAGGGATATATAGGAAACTTTGGTGCAGGCCAAGAAGAGGGGAAGGGCTTATGTATCAGATAGAGGATTGATGACAGGGTCTCTGAATCCCTTGGTCTTTAGTATGGCAAATGTTATCTAAAAATGGGATTATAGCTGCAACCTAGAGGGCTTGCTTGATGTGGGCTTTCTCTAAGGGAGAGCTACGGAGGAGGAACCCTAAGACCCTTTTCTAGTTTGAAGAAGCAAGCAGCAGCCCCTCAGCCCCTTGGGGTGGGGGAAGAGCTGAAGCATAGCACCCCTGTGGGTTCACCCTCTTCTTTCCCAGTGTTACTCTAATGTTACTATCCCCCAGTCACTCACCAGTCTTATAAACTCATCCTCAGTAAAGCCCATTTGCGTTTTTACCATGCGGTAATCTGTGTCAATGGTAGACTTGAAGATGAGGGGGTCATCTGTGTTGAGTGAATAGTTAGCCTTATCATCCTTAAATCTAGATGAGAGAGATGAGGAAAGGAAACCACGGGTGAATCTCTGCTAGAAAACAACTGAGGCCCTATGCTGCTCGCTGTCGTGGGCCTTAGTGAGCTTAGAACAACTAGCTGGCTCTCACGGCCCTTCTCATGCTGGTAAGTGTCTCTGCCCTGAGAACATAGGACTCACCCACCCACTACTACTACCCAGGGGCCTGAAGACAGTTCTGGGCCTATCACATTCATGAATCATGTATTAAATATGTATTAAACATATATATTTTGCAGAGTACTACCTCTAACAATAAGACAGTCTCGTTTCACAGAAGTGGTTAGACAACTATCATATAATGTGTATTACAGGTCACTGGATTCATGTCCCCGGGACATGTCCAGAAAAGTGGACACATGGTATGGGAGTCAGTGCTCTTTAGATGAGGGAATGAAGATGCCACCAGTAGGAGAAGGCCTGAAGGCCCAGAGTCCCCAGGAAACTGTCCTAAAGTATAGGAAGCAGGGAACGAGAAAAGTCCAACTTTAGGACCATGGCACTAGCAAAGAGAGCCAGGAAAGGAAGGCAGCAGGGCCTGCAGGGGAACCAGTCTGCAGGGACCCCAACCATGTGTCAGTGGAGCCCAACAAACCTGAGAGGAATTAGGCTGCAGGCAAAGCAGGCACTAAACACTACCATACAAGAAGAAACCACCACTTGTGTCCATCCCCCATTGACCTGGCAGGAGACAGATGCCCCGGGGATGGACAGATAAGCCTTCCAAGGCTAATGATATGTTTCTGGCCTGCAGACTACCACAAAGTAGTCATCAGTTGAGGACAAAGATAGCCCCAAGTACAGCACATAAGTGAAGCCATTCTAGGACTGCAACCAGATATTCCATGCTTCCCTGAAGGTCCCAGCAGGGACCAGAAGGGCACCAGCTCACCGTATGACTGCATGCAGGGTGTCCGGCTTCCAGGCTCCTGTAAGATAGCTCGACCAGGGGCATACCTGGGTGAGAAATGATGCTTTGAAGAATGAGAAACACTGTTGGGGAAATGCCAGATGCGGCAGAAACCTTAAAGAAAGCATTTGATCTAACTCCTTCATTTTACAGACGAGGAAAATGAAGCCCAAGAAGACAGTGTAATGGAATGAACACTGAATTCAGAGTCCAAAGACATGGGTTCAAATCCTGATTCTGCTGCTTCCTTCTTGTATGACTTTGTACAATTCACTTCCCCTGGAGGGAGTCTCTATTTACCTATCTATAAAAGGACACAGCTAGACTAAATGATCTCTAATGTGTTTTAGTTCTAAATATCTACAAACCAATAAAATGACTCACCTGGGTCATACAGTGAGGAAGTAGCAAAGGCATAATTCAAATACAGGTTCTGACTCCAAACCCAGGGTATTTTTCCGCTACATGAGAGGAAGCGCTACAACGTGTTACATCTTCCGCAGAACAGGTAGGAAGGGGGCCCATAGGTTTCCTTTGCCCCAAGACTTAGTCCATGGGTGGGGGAAGTGAGGATGCCACATTCTAGGCAGAGTATCCCCAAATGTATACTAGGAGGCTCAACCTAGCTAACCCACTCACCTCAAAGTGCATGTTCTCCTTCAGCAACTTATCATACAGGGTGGTGTTTTCCAAAGTGTGGTAGCCATGGCCTATCCTCTCAGTATGGAGAACATCTACTGCCTACAGTAGAGGGGAGGTTGAGAGTGAGAGCAGGACCCAGACATGGACACCCCCAGCCTCTCTGCCCAACTCCTAGCCTCACCTGCTGTACAACCTCGGCAGACCCCACTTCTCCGGCATGAACTGTCCGATGGATGCCACTTTTCACTGCCTCCTGTAAAGGCAAAGGAAAGAGATAGTTGTGTCTGTAGGGGTAGGGGCTAAGAGAAACATTTTTAAACAGACTGCACCCCTCTCCAAGGCCCTCTCAGCCCCAAGGGGTCATAGGGGATAAAGACCTCCAAAGATCCAGTTAATGTTTCATTTTAGTCTGGACCTGAGAGGGCCTGTAACTTCAGTCTCCCAGAAGCCCTTGCTGTTACTCATGGCAGCAGAAACTGTCTCCTGTAATAATTCATAACACAGGAGGAATTGGCCCACTTGAGGTGAGGGAGAGAGGACATGGATAGCCAGAAGGCTTGAGAAAACAAGGAAATGGAGACATTAGAATAGAATAGTAGAGATGGAAGGAACCTTAAAGGCCACCTTCATTTTACAGGAGTGACCTGAGGTCCAGAGGGCAAAACTGACCGCAAGGTTGCATAGCTAGTCAATGGCAGAGCCAGGACGCCACCCTTGGCTGGCATCTGACTGGGAGCCTAGGATTTGTTCTACCACTATGCTGAACCTCACCTTTGCAGCCTACAGAAATGTTGGCAACAAACAGAATTCAAAAACTCCATATCCTCTAAACTGCTCATGTGTCTCTTGGCTGGGAAGCAAGGCTTATTTCATTATGCATAAACTGTTGCCACCCTCCCCCATCGCCACTCTGACCGCCACTACCCATACTTACTCACCTCATAGGCTTGTACATGCCCAGAGAAGAGGCTACTGTTGTTGATGGTCTCATCTCCAGCCAGGTCAATGGCCACCACCGTCTGCTGGCGATACTTCTTACAGAGTTCCACCACCTCAGGGGACCAGTCTGTAGGCAAGACCCGTATCATGTGTCAGTGCAGTCCATTGAACCTGAAAGGAATTGGGCTGTAGGCAAAGCAGGCACAAAGCACTAACACTCAAGAAGAAACTCCCACTTGTGTCTATCTCCTATTGGCCCGGCAGGAGACAAATGCCCCGGGACTGAGAAGCAAGCCTTCCAAGGCTAATGAGGTGCTACAGGTCTGCAGACCTGTCATCAGGTGAGGGTGAGGCTAGCCCCAACATGGCACATAAATGGAATCATGATAGGGCTGAAACCAAACAACCCATGCTGCCCATTTCCATGTCTGCACACAGAAGCAGCATGGGCCATGAGAGGACATTCCAAATCATACAATCTCAGTATTGAAGGGATCTGAAGTCACCCAAGCCCAATCACAGGCATCCCTTCTATACTGTACCCATCTGGCCTCTCTTTGAATGTTTGCAATAGGGAACCCAGAGGCAGCCAGGTGGATAAACCACTGACCTTGGAGTCAGGAGGACCTGAGTTCAAATCTGGCCTCAGACACTTATACTAGCTGTGTGACCGAAGGCAAGTCACTTAACCCCGATTGCCTCCAAAAAAAATTTAGGGAACTCACTTCCTTCTAGGGTATCCCATGCTACTTTGGAACAGATCTCATTATTGGGATTTTTTCCCCTTATATTCAGTGAAAATATGCCTTTCTGGGGCAGCTAGGTGGCGCAGTGGATAGAGTATCGGCCCTGAAGTCAGGAGGACCTGAGTTCAAATTCAACCTCAGACCAAACACTTGACATATACTAGCTGTATGACCCTGGGCAAGTCACTTAACCTCAATTGCCTGAAAAAAAAAAAAGAAAGAAGAAAATATGCCTTTCTGCAACTTGCAGTCATTTCTCCTCATTCTGCCTTTTTGAGCCAAGTAAAACAACTCTGATCTCACTTCTATATGATAGCGCCTCCCTCATACATTTTGGAGATGAGGATCATGAATTCCCTAGGTTTTCTCTAGGTCAAATATGCCCACTTCCTCTTTTCTCTAGGCCAAATATGCCCACTTCCTCTAATTCACCCCAGCTTGATGCCACACAAATCAATCCTGCCTTGCAGGTACTGACACTACCAAATTCAGAGTTCTACACCTTTACATTTAAAGAACCAGCACAGTTCTATAATCTGGGGGTATATTTTTCTGCTTTCACCTGAACTGAAGGAATAAGAAACCACTACCAGCTTGTGGGATGACAGAAAACAGTAGCTCATGGTTGGAGCTCAAAGATTTGCATGACTTTGAGTGGGTCATTTTCTCCCTGAAACTCAGTCTCCTCATCTGTAAAATGGGGGCAGGACTAGATAATCTGAGGATCTTTTAGCTCATATATAGCTCATACTCTGATTCAAAAGGAAGCATGACCATAAGACTAGAATAAACTAAACCCTGTTGGGGCATGTAGCCCAACCCCAGAATATCAGAGCACCTGGGTTCTGGCTTACCCAGATGGGCCCTGACCCTAACTCAGTCAAAGAGTACCAGAGTGAAGCTGTGCTAATAAGACCTAGAACAGGGAATCCCCCCACCATACCTGGAAGCATCTGACCAGGGAGTCTGAGGGCTTTGAAGCCAACACTGCTTAGAGAGAAGCAGCAGTAGCTTTCTGACCATCTGCAACAGACCCTTCCAGTCCTCTGGAATGGGACGGGATTGGGGCTGGCAGCCAGGAAAAGCCCTGAAACCTTTCCTCAGGGAGACCCAGAGGCTGAATGGCCTGGCATCAGAAGGCATCAGGCTTTGTTGGTCAAGACATGAAGAAAAGATATCTGGCTTAAGAGCCACTATCTCTACTGGCCTTAAGCAGACAGGGTAAGTCGGGACCAGATGAACTACCTCAGGGTTAAACAACACCACCATCCCCAACTGAATCCCAAGTGCTTTAGGGACCATGTGATGTTCAGGTGAGACCTTGCTTAGGGATCAGCAGATCATGGACAATGTGGGAGAGAGAGCCATTGACTGCTGCTTCCAATTCTGACACCTTTCACTGTGGGCTCTGGTCTAGCACAGCAACTCTGTGTGTGTGTGTGTGTGTGTGTGTGTGTGTGTGTGTGTGTGTGTGAGAGAGAGAGACTGAGAATTCAGATCTATGTGAGTTCCTCTCCTCACAGCCCTCATAGGCATGTGAGTTCATCAGTTCATAGGATCATAGAAATGGAAGCTGGCAGGGACCAGATGTCAGGCAGGCTAACTCTCTCGCTTTACAAATGAGAAAATCAATTGATAAGCACTGACTGAGTGCTTGTCCTACAAGGAGTTAGGCATTCTGCTTGGCACTGAGGGTGTAAAAAACAAACAAACAAAAACGCCACAAGCCCAGAAGAAAGGGAAGTGACTTGCCCAAGATTGCATAGATCTGGGGCAGAGCTGGGGATCTGAACCCAGGTCTTTTGATGCCAAAGACAATGCTCTATCCTCTATATCACATTGCCCCCTCACTAAGCCACGTGGACTGAATTTCCCTAAATCTCTTCCACATATCTGCCAAATAGGTATCTGCTCTTTGTGGCAGGTCCAGAAGAGGCTTTTTATGAAGAATAAGAACTAGTAAGAAAACAAAAAACAAAAATTTTCTCAAAAAATTGACCAGAACTTCAAAAACTTTCTAGCAGATGGTAAGATTGGCAGATGCCTCCTCCCCTACTTTCCTGGCTGTCTCATCTGTTTCAAGGCTGCACGCTGCCACATTGCTTAACTCTAGTGCTGGCAACCTCAGACCCTAAAGAGACAAGGGAGGGTCTGGGAAGCTCCCAGGACCACCAAGCCAGAGTGTCCCGTCTCTTCTCCTGCTCTTCTTCCAACTCTGAAAAGCCTTTCCTGCAGCGAAGGAGGCAGAAGCAAGGCACAGTATATGAAAGAGACCAGCTAAAGACACAAGGAATATGTGTGTTAGGGGAGGAAGACAAGCCAGTTCAGGCATCCATCTTCCTCTGACTCTTCTAGTCTAAGGATCTGTTCCCAGTGCTACGCTCCTGGAGAAGAGGATGCAGGGTATGGTGAATAGAATGGGAACTACCAAAAGAGGGAGAGGAGAAGAGGGAATGAGGACACAAGTGGGAAGGGAAGAAGGAGAAAAGGAGGAGGGAAGGAAAGCAGAGGAACGGAAGAATGGAGGGAGAGATGAGCAGGGTAGAGCAGATGGAGGGGATGGGTGAATTAAAAAGCAGTTACTAAACACATACTATGTGCCAAGCACTGTGCTAAGTGCTAGGCACACAAAAGAAAGTAAGATGGTGCCTGTTCTCAAGTTGCTCTTGTTCTAATACAGGAGACAACACATATTGGCAGTTTCAGCTGGAAAGGTCCGGCGGTCCTTAGAGAGACAAAAAGAAAGGATGGAGAGGAAAGAAGGGAGGAAGAGGTAAACAGGATAGAGGGGATAGAAAGGAAGATGAGGAAGGAAGGAAGGAAGGATCAGGACTAGACAGGGGCAGGCCCGAGAAGGTGAGGAGAGGGACCAGAATACATTACTTGGCATGTGGCGCATGCAGCATAGAATAGACCTGACTTTGACGTTAAAGTCTCGCTCGCCCTCCTGCAGGCCCTGGCTGATGAGAAATACGACTTCATCAGGGGTGACGTCTCCTCTGTATGGAAAGAGAGATCCCCAAAAAGGAAGTGAGGCCACCAGGCAGGGGGAGAAGCCAGCCCCTCAGCCTGGAGGTCCCACTGAGACAGAAAACCCAGCCAGTGGCTGGGCCAGAGCTGAGCACAGGACTCCAGGCAGGGAGGGGGTTTGTTTTGTTTTTGGTGGGCCAGTCGGAGTGAGAGGCTTCTTTCTTGGCATCAGAAGACAGGGATAAACGAACGAGATTTCTGTCTCCAGCTGGGCCTACACCCCACCTCCAACTCATCTCGTTTTTGGGGAAAAGTAGCTAAATTGATACCATATGGGGAGCCAAGGGGCTTGAGACATTTCTGATAGAATGTGAGGAGAAATTCTCTGATTAGGGATATCCCTCTGGGAGAGTGGAGAGGATGGAACACAGGGATAATGGAGAGGATGGAACACAGGGATAAATTTAGGTGGTGTAAAAACAAAAGATATTAATAAAAATTCATTTTTAAAAGAAGAAAATTAGTGGATCACGGCAGGTGATCACTAGTTTGGAGAAAGAGCCATGGCATAGGAGTCAGGAGGCCTGGGTTCAAGTCCCAACTCTGCTATTACCTAAAATTCCAACTCCGCTATTACCTCACTATATGACCTTGGGTAAGTCACTTTCTCATAAAATGAGGGGCCCAAACTAGATAATCTCTGTAGTCTTTTCCCACTCTAAATCCTATGATTTAGAATGGACCTGGGGTTCCTCTTCTAACTAGGGGGTATCAGCCCATTTAGAATTCTAGCCTGCCCAGGTGCAGACCTTGGACTCCACCAGCCACACCCTCCACACCACCCTGGGCCCTCTCCACTCACTTACTCAGCCTGATTCCAGGGAATGGGCTCCACCTTGGAGTTGGCCAGCAGGTGGGGGCTATACCTCACCTCCACATACACCACACCTTCCTTGGCTTTCATCTCCACAAACTCATAGGCCACTCGTTTGATGGCTTCCCGGTCACCCCTGTGAGGATGAGGACAGGAGAAAGGCAGGGCTCAAAACAACCTCCATTCCTAGTGGCAAGATGGGGTGGGGTGGGTGGGGAGGAGAAGGAAAGCCTTTGTTGTTCAGTCACTTTCAATCATGTCCAACTCTTAATTACCCCATTTGGGGTTTTCTTGGCAAAGATATTGGAGTAGCTTGCCTTTTCTTTCTCCAGCTCATTTTACTAAAGCAAACAGAATTAAGTGACTTGCCCAGGGTCACAGCTAGTAAGTGTCTGAGGCTGGATTTGAACTTAAGAAGATGAGTTTTCCTGATACCAGGTCCAGTACTCTACCCACTGTGCCACTTAGCTGCCCACATATATATAAGTAAACAAAAGAATATAAGAGCACCTATTTGAGTGCCTCTGTGTGTGTGTGTGTGTATGTGTGTGTGTGTATGCGTGTGTGTGTAAGAGAGAGAGAGAGAGAACATGAGCGAGAAGTAGGGAGGAAGATAGAAGTGGAAGGGGGGAGAAAGAGCAAGAAGAGGGAAGGAAGAAGGGAGAAAGAGAGAAAGATAAAGAGAAGAGAAGAGGGGAAGGAGAGAGAGAAGTGAGAAGGTGGGAGGGAGAGAGAAAGAAGGGGGAGAGGGAGGGAGAAGGAGAAGTTGTGGATCTCTGAGACATGATGTTCTGTGAGTAGGGATGGGTTCATAGGTATGTTACAGGATATGCATGGTTGTGGGAGGAGACAGATGTCTTTTCTTGCCAGCATTTGAATGAAAACCTTGTGTCCAGTGAGAAAGCAGTTTCTCACACTCCCACAATCATCTTCCTGTCACAAACTCTCAGGGGCAAATAACAACTGAAGCAAGCCAGAAACCTATTGCCCTTTTGTGGAGGCAGAGAAAAGGGCAGGGAGAAAGACAAACCAGAGGAGACTTTCCAGGAAAAATAAAGCTGGGGAGCAATGAGGAAGAACAAATTCAAGGCCGGGGTTCCCTTGAGCCAGCCTCACCTCCAAGTGTCAGTAGGCGTGGCTGTCGGGCGGTGGTATTCAAGGCCTCTCCACCACAGCCTCCTCCACTCTGCTCTTCTCACTGCCCCTTCAAAAACACACTATCCTCACTCCCTTGGTATGGTATAAAGAGCCTTGGCTCAGTCAGAAGACCTGGGTTCAAATTCTGGGTCTGTCACTTACTACCTCACTTCCTCTACCTAGGCCTCAGTTTCCTCATCTATAAAATGAGGGGGGTGGACTCTATCTATGATCCTAATAATAACCCATATTCCTATGATCAAAGACTGTGCATTTCTCACCCAGTCTGGAGTCCTCTGTGCCCCACTCCCTTTCCAAACCTAGACCAGCCCCGACTGCTCAGCTCAAGCCTTATCTCCTCCCTGATCACCCCAAATCACCAGAACCTTTCTCTAAACTTGAGCATTTTTTCCACAATCCGCTTAACTCTTATTCTTCATTTCCTATGTGTCTGTCTTGTCTTCACCCCAAGACTATGAGTTTCACAAGGGCTAGAACTGAGTCTTTTCCATTTTACGTCCCCCAAAGTGCTCCTCACAGACCCAACAACACAGAAGGTCTTTTAATTAAGAGTAGGAATAGGGGCAGCTAGGTGGCACAGTGGATAGAGCACTGGCCCTGGAGTCAGGAGGACCCGAGTTCAAATCCAACCCCAGACACATAACACTTATTAGCTGTGTGACTCTGAGCAAGTCACTTAACCCCAATTGCCTCACAAAAAAAAAAAAAGGAATAATCTGTGTCTGAGCCTTGGTTCTACCACTTAGGAGCAGTGTGCTTTTGGGCAGATCGCCTGACCTTTCTGATTTTCAATAAAATCTGAATAATCACGCTGGCTCTCCCTCTCTGAGGATTGTTGGGAGGATGGCATGAGTGATGGTTCTGAAAGTGAGCTGTGAAGAGGTACGTGAATCCAAGATGGACTTGCATTATTAGTAAATTGGACCGCTCTTGGCCATGTATTCCTGCATAAGATAAGATTAGACTAGTTGACTTCAGCTCTCAGCACTAGCTGGCCATCTCTTTAACCTTACAAGCCTCTCATTCTCACAGGGGGCTGGGGGACCAGACAACTCACGCGATGGCTGGCATGTAGTAGTCAAACTTGGCCAAGAACTCAGGGAGGCTTAAGGGCTTGTCCATGCCAATGATGTCCCGGAGTTCCTCCACTGTGTTGGCAGGAAGTGGGATTCCTCTCTTCCTGGAAGCAAAAGCAAAGCACATGCTTGTTCAACAGCCACGAAAGGCAGGAGGAGAATGTGAGACCACAGAGCAGAGAGGCCAGGGTTCACTCCTGAGGTCCTCACCTTCCTTCTAGGCACATGGACCATAACTCCATGGAGGTAAGTGTGGTACTGTGGAAAGAGCACTAGTTAAGAGGGCCTGGGTTCAAATCCTGACTTGGCTACTTAATAATTGTGTGATTTAGGACAAGTTACTTTTACTCTCTTGGGTTTTTCAACCCCAGGTTTTTCCCCTGTTTGGGGAAAAAAAAAAAGACACCCTCAACAGTTTCTTCAACCTGTAAAGTGAGAGAGTTGAATTAGGTAGTCTCTATGAGGTCTGTCCCAGATCCAGGTCCATCCCTTCTGTTCTATACCCGCAACTACCCTTTGTTTCCTCTACCCTTCCTAAGTCCATCCTGACCACGATACTCCTAGTATTCTCCTCAATAACTGTCCATGGCTCCCTACTGTCTAATGAGAAAAGAACAAACTTCCAAACTGAGAATTTAAGGGCCTCTACAACCTGGCATTATTCTACCTTCTTAGCTTCGTTCTCATATGATTCTCCTTCATACACTAGGTGCCAACAGAACCGAACTTCATGCCTGCTTCCCCTCCCTCTCTCCATGTACATAGGCATGTCTCCCGTGCCCAGAATGGTCTCTCTTTGGGGGCAGCTAGGTGATACAGTAGATAGAGAGCAAGGCCTGGAGTCAGGAAGACCTGACTTAGACACTCAACTAGCTGTGTGACCCTGGGCAAATCATTTTGACCTTGGTCTGCCTCAGTTTCCTCATCTGTAAAATGGGAATAATAACAGAACCTACCTCCCCAGGGTTGTTGTGAGATCAAATGAGATCATATTTGTAAAGTGCTTGGCACATAGGAGGTATTTAATAAAATTTTTGTCCCCTCCCTCCTTTCTATTCCCACTTTGTGAAATCCTGCTACCTCTTCTAAGAAGCCTCTTCTAATCCTTTTTCCCACTTAGTCTTTACAGAGCACAGCATATGATCTTTTTTAAGCACTTACTTACGTAACACAATCGTTGTTTGTTGAAGAGGACCAATGACATCAGAAAGGTGATGTTTTGACTTGCAAGTGAATTAGATTTAAGTGAGGCAGGGTTGTGCCCAGTCATCAGCCTCACTTCTCCCCCAGAACCATCTGGGTCCAGGCGCAACATATAGATCAGGAGATGGTCCTGGATGTTATAACTAATGTGTGTCACAGTCCATGAGGATGAGGACAATGTCTTATCTGCCTTTGGTATCTCATAAAGGGCTCCTTAAAAATTTAATTTCATTTTAAATTTTCCTATTTTTCTTGACACTTTTGTTTCAGAAATTTGTTTCTGAATATCTCCCTCCTCCAACCAGCTAGCCAAAGATTAAAAAAAAACAGAAAAAAGGCAGTTTGGGAAAACTAATCAATATGTCAGCCATGTCTAAGGAGCATATACAACATTGCACACCCACAAGCAAGAGGGAGGTACACTTTTTCAACTCTTTTCTAGTACCAAGGTCAGCCATTATAATTCTGTGTGGGTCTGGGGGTTTGTTGTTGTTGTTCTGTCCATGGACCTTATTGTAGATGTCATGTAGACCACTCTCCTAGTCTACTTGCTTCAGCTTGTGTCTGTTCATGTCTGCCAATGCTTCTCCAAGTTCTTCCTATTTGCTGTTTTTTATAGCACAGTAATACGGCACTACATTCACATAATAGAATTTGTTTAGTCATTCCCCAATTTCTCAGTACCTCCGTTTCCAGTTTGTGGTGTTTTGTTTTGTTTTGTTTTGTTTTTTTAACAACAAAAAGTTATTTGGCTATTTGGGTCCATATGGACCCTTTGTTGTCAGCCATTTGGGGATATGGGAAATTTGGAGCAAAGGGTACAGGCATTTTAATCACTTTCTTAGCATAACCCCAAATTGCTTTACCATATGGTTGGAACGATTCACAGTTCTACCAAGAGTATATCAGGGGCAGCTAGGTGGTGCAGTGGATAGAGCTCTGGCCTTGGAGTCAGGAGGACCCGAGTTCAAATCCAGCCTCAGACACATGACACTTACTAGCTGTGTCACCCTGGGGCAAGTCACCTAACCCTAATTGCCTCACACACACACCAAAAAAAGAGTATTAGTGTGCATATGTTTCCAATATGGATTATTTCCATTTTTTGTCATCTTCGCCAATTTTCTAGGACTCTTAATAAATATTTGTAACAAGAAGGGATGGACATGTGGATAAGTGAATGTGCACACGTGTGCTTGTATGTGTGTGTGTGAGAGAGAGAGAGAGAGGGAGGGAGGGAGGGAGAGAGAGAGAGAGAAAGGGAGAGAAAGGAAGAGAGAGAGAGAGAGAGAGAGAGATCATCAGTCTTCTCCTCACGAGACCCTTACGGGGAAGAGGCCCATATGAAATGTGGGAGAGATTCAACTATCCACCAAAACTCAGAAGTGCTATAAATCATTGCTGACTCAGGGCTTTCTCCCCTGAGGGCTCAGTGGGAGACTTAGCCTGAGTGCAGACTCCCTTCTCAGCATAAGAGGGTGTGACCTCTGGGCAGGGGCATAGTCGGCTTGGCTTCATGCCAGGAAGAGACTTATCAGGGTACTGATTGCTGGCTCAACAATTCCTGGGCCTGAGCAGGCGCCACAGACTTCCTCTGCCTCCAGGCCTGCCCCTCTCACAGGCTACTACCATCACCCACTTGAAGATGGACAAGGGAGTGGGTCAAGAGAACAAAGAGGCCTGCAGCCCTTAGTCTGAACAGGCTTGAGGAGGTAGGGGCTCTTCTAAGTGCACCGTGCCAGGGATGCTGTTGGCGGAGAGGTTACCTAGTATGACCCACCCCCTGCTTTTCACTTTCCTTTTCCAAATTGCCTTAGCATAAACTGACGTCCCGCACTGGTGACCTCTGTCTCGAGTTGTTTCTGAGTCCAACTCCAGGCTGGCATCTTTCTTCCCCTTTTCTCCTTCTAAACTATGTCCCCCTCTCTTTCTAGACCCATGCTTGCCTTGAATGGCGTAGACTCAAAAGAAATCAAGTTGGAAGGAACTAGAGAGATTATTTATCCTACCCCTCTTTATTTTACAGATGAAAGAACTGAGGCACAGAAACTGAATTATCCCAAATTACAAAGAAAGTAAGTAACAGGACCAGGACTCAAGCGCAAATCCAATGCTTCTCCCACTCTATGGCCTATTCTCTCCCTGACCTTCAGGTCTCCAATCTAGAGATGAAAGGGACCCCAGAGGCTCTCTAGTCCATATATGATCCTACTGAAGAAATCTCTAACGTATTTCCTTTCAGAAATTATTACGATCTTTTGAATAGGATGGCAACATAAACTTCATTGACAAATGCCATACTGGCTACAAGAACTCAAAAGATTGCTTAAGTAGTTGTGCTAATATTCAGTTGTGACCATACAAGAATTGAAAACGAAGTGTTCTTATTAAGAGGAATACTTTCAAGATAATCTGGTCACATCCTATGCATAATTAAACCTTTTTTTAAAATAAAGGGTTTTTTTTAAGCAAATAAGGAAAGTTAGTAAAGTTGTACTTTTTTGATGGAAAACCTTTGAAGACAGACTAGTGGTGGTTATTCAAGAGAGGGAAAAAACCCAAAAAAATAAGCTACATATTGAAGTTACAGGATATAGCACCTCAAATTAGCCGGTATCATTTTACAGATGGGGCAACTGGAGTCCAGGCAGGTTAAATGATTTGTCCACAGTCAGAGCTAGAAAGTGTTCAAGAAGGTATGTGAACTTAGGTTTTCCTATCCACTATGTCTTACTGGTACTTCAATGTAAGTTATCATCTTCATGTTACAGGTAGAGAAACTGAGGTACAGAGAAGCTAAGTGACCAACCCAGGATCACAAAGAGAGCAAGCACCAAAACTCAGTCCAGCAGGTAAGATTCAAACCCAGGCCTTTCCAGACTCTAAGTACAGAGTTCTTTCAATGTTGTCTCTTAAAGATCACAGGGATAGCTTTTGCCATTCCAAACCCAGGGAAGAGGAGAGAGAATCTATATCCTATTCAGACAGAATACA
This sequence comes from Vombatus ursinus, assembly GCF_900497805.2. Lineage (NCBI taxonomy): Eukaryota > Metazoa > Chordata > Mammalia > Diprotodontia > Vombatidae > Vombatus > Vombatus ursinus. Next base: position 27,740,143 of record NW_020940358.1, read on the forward strand.
CAAAAAGTGCTGTTGTGAATATTTTGACATATATGGGATTTTTCTTTCTCTTGGCATTTGAATCAAGTCCCACCTGTTTTCTCAAAGCTCACTGACATACCTGGCTGCCAAAGGCCTCTCCAAACCTCAGCTGCCTCCTTGAAGGCCAAACCTCCACCTCATCTGACCTCTGTTATGACATCATGCCCCAAGCTTTTTTTGTGCTCCTTAGATTCCAGAAAAACAATGTTCTTGTGACCCTTAAAAACCAACCACTCCTAAGCTTACTCTCCACGCCATCTGATGAGGGAAACTTAAAAAGAAATAAATCAATTAATATTCCATGAGAAACCCTAAGATAGCAGGCAACTCCCTTTCCTTCCTCCCTACCCAAGCTCTTAATACTTTTCTTATCTCCATAAAGAGTGTTCTAGACTTGTCTTATCCCCTTAATGAGGGTTCTCTATGTTCCCTAACCTTTTAAAGGCGTTTCCTTCCCTTTTGGTCCCATCTCTGTTCCCAACAGCTGCTGCTAATGACCTGATTAAGACCAGTCCATATTGCTGCTTAGTCTGGATGGGTTAAGCATAAACAAAGACAACCCAGCCCTTCCTCCCCTCAAGGCTCCTTCCTATCTGGGCTGGGTGGGTAAATCTGGCAGTTACCAGCCACTGCCCTTTGAAACCTTACTCTGGTTTCAGGTCACATTTAAGACACCTGAAGTCATAGCCCATGATCTCTTTGAGAAACAGCAAACACAGCAACCTGGTCCTGGTCTGAGTTGAGCCTTCATAACTTGCTATATAACCCCTCAAGGGGACATATTTAAGCTTTCTGAACTGGTTTTCCCATTTGTCCTTGCAACTAGACTTGTTCTGCTTCTCTGGTCCTCCAAAGTGTAGCCAAGTACCAGGGTAGTAGTAGTATCAACAATAACCAACTAAATTAAAAGAGTTTTCCATCCTGATTGTCCAGAATAGCCTTCAGAAGCCACCCTCCCCATTCACCCTGAACTTCTAGGACAGGAAAGGTGAATTATTGCCCTGGTTTCATGGTCCTCTCTGATTACTGATGGGCTTCAGACATTTCCCGCTTCACTCAATGACCCAGTGGCTTTGGTATTGAGAAATGTTGCAAAGCTATGCCTGAACCTTTTCTACAAGGCTGTCCCCACAGTCCCATAGGCTCAGGAGGATGATGGATCCAGCCCCTGACTATGTCCACACAGCAGCAGGAGAAGAAGGGGATAAGGAGTCAAAACCAAAGCTGACAAAAGGAATGGGGGCTCTGGAGAAGAAGGCTTCATCAGACAATGGTCAGCAACCTGATACTCCTTGCAGGTTGTATCACCTCCCAAGCTTAACGCTCTCTCCCAACAACAGGTTCCCAAACTCCATTTAGCTCCTAGGACACCCTGGCACCCACCCCAGATTGGCTTTAAAGTTTTTTAAATTTTTAACATTTTTTTACATTTTCCATTTTTACATTCACCCTCTGCCCCAAGTGGGCATTACAGCTTGTGTCTGAGGTGGTTCAGTCCCACCTCTGAGACGTATTGGCTGTTCATGCTTTGGAAGGTCACTTAACTTTCCGTGCTCTAGGCAGCTCTGAGAGTTGAAGTTTCAGAGGAAGGTGCCAGACTGCATAAAGTTTCCTCATCTGCCAAGTTCCCTGTATCAATGGAATCACTGGTCCACCCCCACCCCATAGAAGATAAATATGAGGTAGTTTCAGGGAGGAGACACTAATTATCAGAACATATTGGCTCCATAACAGCCAACTGAGGTGGGAAGGCATAAATTCTTGTCTTAATCCCTCCTACAAGCAGACACAATCAATCCCCCATTCCCTCCACATACTTACTCGGCATAGTACAAGATGGTCTCAAGCTTGATGGCTCCATCCAGATGGACATGAAGCTCTACCTACAAGAGAGAAAGAACCATAAATGGCCATGGTAGTGAGAGGCCTGGAGACCCATGGTGCCAGGAGGCATACTAGGGATGTCAAGAGAGCAAAGCAAAGTGGTAAGGGAGGAAAAAAAAGGTGGCAAGAATCCCTGGTCCCTCTCCTCATCCCCATCAAAAACCAGTATTCTGGATTTGACTCTAGGTCTGAAAAGAGTCTGCCTGCCTGAAAGCTTGGGGAGTGCAGCAGACTCATTCCCCACTGCAGGTCATGTTGGAAGATGAACCTTCCTTCACCTTTGCATCTTTGTAGCTCTGACCAGGGGGAAAAGATCATGGAACTTCTTTTAAGCTGTTTCCTTATCTGGAAAATAGGGTTGATAATGCTAATGTTACCTACCTTACAGAATTTGTTGTGAATAAAATTAGGACAGGCATAGGGGCTGGGAATCTGATTTCACTGATATGGGGAACTCCGGGGTGAGGAAATTCCCTTTACTAATACAGGTTTGCAGGTTCTCTTCAACTTACACAGAGTTAGAGTTGCCAACAATTTGGAGAAATAAAGTGATTTGCCTAGGGTTACACAGCCAGGATGGATCAGAGGAAAATGCTGCATAAATACTATACTTCTATACATGTATGAGTTGTTATGAATAATAACAAGAGATCCCTAACTTCCTTCAAGGCTCAGGTTAAGAATTACTTCCTACAGAGTCCTTACTCTCCACCCCTACTTCCCTCATTACTCTGGATTAACTTCTTTGGGTGGCATAATGGGTAGAGATCTGGCCCTAGAGACAGGAAGACCTGTGTTCCAGTCCAGTCAACAGATACATCCTACTAGCTGTGTTACCCTGGGCAAGTCCCTTAACCTCCTAGTGTTCTGGGCAGAGAATAGAACTTGCTAACTTGCATTGGCAAAGGGAGTTTTTTCGCCCTGATGTTTCTCATTCCAATGAAATCATAGGTCCAGTGTCTATCCTGAAGTATAATATAAATATGAACTATTTTTAGTATTACTTGGGGGCAAAGGAGAGGTCCAGACAAAGTACTCAAAGTACCTGAGGAGAGACAAGACTTCCAGGGGGAGTGGAGTCAGGGAAGGCTTTCCAGAATCAGAATTCAGAACTAGAAAGGACCTTAGAGTTCATTTAATGCAGCAGTTTCTAACCTCTTTTGTGTGTCTTGGATCCCTCTGGTGAAGCCTTCTCAAAATAGTATAGACCTTTCTTAGAGCAATGGTTCATAATGAAGAAAATCTACTCCTAACTTACAGAATTGCATGTCTGTGTTGTTTCACCACAATATAAGCTCCTTGAGGTTAAGGATTATTTCATTTTTATCTGTCTCCCTAGTTCCACAGTGCCTGGAATATAATATGCACTTAATAAACACTGGTTTATTGTGTCGGGAATATAATAGGCACTTAATAAATGCTTGTTTATTATGCCTAGAATATAATATGCATTTAATAAATGTTTATTTTCAGTGGAATATGATATGCATTTAATAAACACTTGTTTATTGTGCCTGGAATATAATATGCATATAATGTTTGTTTATTTTGCCTGGAATATAATATGCACTTAATAAACAACTTGTTGAATGAATGAATGAATGAATGAATGGTTGCAAATGAAGGGGAAAGTGAGGGGGTGAAGGAATCAGCAGTGGAATACCCAAGGAATGAGGAGGACCCTGGAGAGTTCCTTCCAACAGCCTTGACCCATTAATGCTTTAGAACAATGAGTTTACCATATTCACTAAAATGTCACCTGGGAAGACAGGGGACAGTTGAAATAAGCTTATTTTGGTTAAACAGAGTTAAAAGAACCTGTATGTACTTAAAAGAGACCCATAGGACTCCCTAATTATTGCCCACCATGGCTCCATGGGTTCTCTGGGTTCATGAGGTTAGTATTACAAGGTCAATCTCCAGCTGAGTCAGTTATAGTTACCCTATTCCATGGCTATAGACCCTACCTCTCCTTCCCTCAGGCTAAGCCTCACCCTGCCCCCCATCCATCCCTAATGAATCTCTAATTCCATCTAGACACTTCAAAGGTCCAGTAAGAGAGGGCTGGGATGAAAGAGTAGAAATGACCTAGTACAAAACCAGCCTCACTGCCTGGATTAAAGCAGCACCAACCTGGCTGCAGATGTGCAGGTTAGACCTGTTCCATGACACAAGTCATTGTGACTCTTAGGGACAGTTCCTGGCCTCTGGGGACTGGAAAAAGAAGACATAACTCCCTCCTGCCATCTTTTGTCCCCACCCCCCACTCCATGCAACTAGGAGACTGTCTCTCTAGCTATGCAGCCTCACTGGGGGCAGGGAATGTTCAACACCTGCAGGTTGGTTAACAGTACGTAGAACAATTTAGCCAAATAATGCTTCCTGGTCTCTAGCAGCCACCGGGATCCCACAGCAGGGACTGCTCTAAGCAAATACAAAGATCCAATGCACAAGAAGAGTAAGGCAAGGGGGTGCATCAGAATGGTTCCTTTAATACCAAGATCTCTAGTGTGGTGGGAAGAGCTCAGGGTAAGGGGTCAGGAGGCTGGGGTCAAAGTCCTAGCTCTGACACTAATGTTATGTGACCTTGGGCAAGTCATTTCCCTTCCTCTGGGCTCATTTTCTTTCTCTGTCAAAAGAGGAATGTGGAAGAAATGAGCTCTGAGATCTCTTCCAGTTAGATAACTTTATCTAAAACCCCATTTACAAAAATTTTGAGTCATATAAAATGTTTTACGGGTAGAGTTCTAATTAGAATCAGAAGTTATGAGATTTCATCAGAACCTAAAATGGGGGTTAAGATGGAGTGTACTTTTTTTTTTTCTTCTGAAAGGGCCTGAGCAATGGACCAGGATAAGGGGCAGGATACTCATTGACTATAGTTCATTCCCAACCCTCAGGAGGAAATCTTTTATTATCAGTTCAGCCTTCCAGGAACACCCACATGACATCACCCCCAGGGGTAGATGATAACTATTGAGAAAGGAATTTAGGGATCAGGACAAGAGAGTTCACTGCCCTTCATAGAGCAAGGAGCCAGAGACTGACAGGAAACATGATTATAGGGAATCTTGAATACAGAAGCTCCCTCAGTCAAGAGGGCACCCTGCCCACTGGGCACTGTCCCAGGACAGGGAATGTAAAGGAGGAAGGAAGTCTGAGGGCATTAAGAGCCTTGAAGATAAGCAGAGGGAAGCTGGACTCTGGAGAGGATGGGGGAAAGTACTGGCAAGGAGAGCTAGTTAATTGAGTGTATGCCCAGCTATAGCTGGGAATTCCCTTCTCTTTGGCTTCTCAGTCTGGGCACTGTTTAACTAGCTGGTGGCACAGTTGCATCTGGGTTGGCAGGGACTCAGGAGCAGCTGGCCTGGTTCACTTCCAGCCACCACCTGCAGGAAGGTCCTTTGGGTTTGCTCCCTCCCATTAGGGAGGGCACTTGCCCCTCAGAGTTGCAATTCCAAGGGGGGAACAGCAGGGGAGGAGCAAATGGTGCTCCCCTCATGCCTCACCCTCTTCCCTGAAGCCTGGGAACACATGCCCTTTCATTTCAGATTCAGATTTGGCTGGTTGGTCCTCCAACCCGCCATTCTGAAAAACTCTAATTTCCCTGGCAGATCCTAGGCCACCCCCAATTTTACAGATGAGGAAAGAGAACAAAAGTAACCTGACTTAAGACCACATAGGTAGGAAGTGACCAGTCTATGAAAAGAATGAATCATGAGGTCTATGACAAGAATCCAGGTTATTTTGATGCCAAATCCCAGGTTCTTTCCATAATACCATGTTGCATCACAGAGAGCAATTTGACATGTGTCTGAAGGGTAGGGACAGTGAGTGGGCAGCAAATCAGTCATGTGCCAGAAGAATCAGAAGAGCTCTAGGCTCCTAGATACCCTCACCTGTAGTATGATGTCCTAGGGAGGTCTTAAGTGCTTAGGGTGGGATGTAGGGAATCTCTTCCTCCTTCTTCACAGCTCATTCCTTCTTGAGTTTCAATTGCAGATAAAGTTCTCCCTAAACCCTGCAGAGCCCCAGGCAGAGCTGGAAGGATCTTATAGACCATCTAGTTCCATCCCCTTGTTTTCCAAAGAAGGAAACTGAGGTTCAGAAAGAGAAAATGTCTTACCTAAGGGAGTAAGTTTCTGAACTCTGGACTCTTTCCACAAACTACTTACTTACTCATCTCCAATTGTGTGTGTGTGTGTCTGTGTGTGTGTGTGTGTGTGTGTGTGTGTGTGTGTGTCCTTGGCCAGACCACTCAGCCTAAATAACTTCTTCTGAGGATTGATCTGCCACCCTAGGGTTTTCCAGGGAGCTGGAGTTCAATGGCTCATCATAGGAACTCCACCAGCACTGCCAAATAAGACCACAGGAGGTAGTAGTCTGTGGGCAAAAGAGATTTGGAGTCAGGAGACCTGGATTCAAATCCTGACTCTGCCCACTTCCTGCCCATATGGTACTCCCTTTCTCTGGATTTCAGTTTGCTCATGAGGGAGTCGGTCTGTAGGATCCCTTCCAGCTCCAAATCCTAGGACAAGGAGGCTTGCTGGAGACAGTATCCAGTGGCAGTCACAAGGCAGACAAATCCCTGGAGTTGAGCTAAGCCCTGAGGATTCGTAACCTGCCTTTAAGATGACCCCTAAGCCCAGGTCCAGTCTGGAAAGGCCAAGAAGTTGCTCTGCACAAGCCAGATATCTGCTCGTCTTCCTGATCTCATTTTCTGCAAACAATACATTGGTCTAGGGCCAGGCATTGGAAGCAGTTCAGAGCCGGCTGAAGGTCCCTCAGGTGGTCCCTTGTGGGGACAGTAGCTGGGCAGGAGAGGTGTAGACTATTAAGAGGGGAAGAAGAATAGCTGGGGAGGAGTCCACCTTCAGGGCCACCTCCTCAGGGAAGTCTTCCCTAACTGTAGCACACATAACTCTGTTCTAAGAAGACCAATTCAACTCACCAAACATTAAGGCTCTACTGTATGCTTAATGTGCTCAGTGCTGGGGATGCAAAGATGACCGGAGCTTGCTTTCAAGGAACTTAGGATCTAATGGGAGAACACATGTACACCAATGAGGTAGATTGTGATGAAATAATGCGATACTGTGTCTAAAGGCTTTACAAACCTTAAAGAATAACAAATGAAAGGCAGTGTGGCAAAGTGGAGACCTAGGTTCAAATCCTGCCCCTAATATATACTAGCTGTGACCTTGTCCCTAATAGATGCTGGTTGTGTGACCTTAGGTAAGTCATTGATCTGGGTGACTCTCTAAGACCAGGACATACTGGCCTGCTTTGATAGGAGTTTCCTCACCCAGTAGTTTCTTATGTTAATTAACCTGAAGAATTGCATACATAGGAGCAATTCTTAGCATTAAAGATACTAAGAATAAACTAGGTGGTGCGATGCTGGGCCTAGAGTCAGAAAAACCTGAGTTCAAATCCAACCTCGGACACTTATTAGCTGTGTGGCACTGGGCAAATCACTTAATCTTGGTTTGCCTCAGTTTCTTTAAGTGTAAAATGGGAGGGGCAGCTAGGTGGCACAGTGGATAGAGCACCGGCCCTGAAGTCAGGAGGACCTGAGTTCAAATCCGGCCTCAGACCAAACACTTGACACTTACTAGCTGTGTGACCCTGGGCAAGTCACTTAACCCCAATTGCCTAAAAAAGAATAAAATGGGGATAATAATAGCATCTACCTCCCAGGGTTGTTGTTGAGGATCAAATGAGATAATATTTGTAAAGTGCTTAGCACGCTTCCCAGCACACAATAGGATAATAAATGATAATAAATTAATAATAAATGCTTGTTTCTTTTCTTCCTCATTTAAGAGCAAGGAAGAGGTCCACACAAAACAGTCTACGGAAATGTGAGGAAGAGAAATCACTTTTAGGGTGAAGGAGAGTCATAGAAGGCTTCTAGGATCATGGAATTTAGAGCTAGAAGAGATCTTGGAGGCCATCTAGTCCAACCCTCTCATTTCAGATGGGGAAACTGAGGTCCATCGAGATCGAGGGGAAATGACTTGTCCAAGGTAAAATAGCTAAAGTTAGTGGCAGAGCTGACATTCAAAACCAGGCTCCTAGATTCCCAGTACAAGCCTCTTTCCACTAGCCCATGCTGCCCCCCCCCCTTTTTTTAAGGCAATTGGGGTTAAGTGACTTGCCCAGGGTCACTCAGCTAGTAAGTGTTAAGTGTTTTGTCTGAGGTCGGATTTGAACACAGGTCGTCCTGACTTCAGGCCCCCGGTGCTCTATCCACTGTGCCATCTAGCTGCCCCTTTTATAGAGGAGATGTCACCTGAGCTGAGTCTTGGAAGAAGAAAAGAATTTTCAACAGACCACCCCCGTAAGACTCTATTGATAACCAGTGCTTCCAGGTTTGCAGAGCACTTCTTCAATTTAGTCTTATCATTCGGTCACAATATGCCTAGTAACACACTTAATTGTGTGCATCAGTTCTCTATTAGTTCACAGACTCCCTGAAGGTAGGGGCTATTTTTCATCTTTGCATTCTCAGCACCAAGTACATGAAGTGCACTATACCTGGATTCAAGACAAAGAGGATGGTCTCCCAGAAGGGACAGAAGAAAGGGCAGGTTGAGAACAGAGAACAAAGAGAAGTGGAAGGAAATGAGGATTGGCTGATAGGCTAGAGCCAGTTCAAAGAGGGCTCAAATACTGTGCTGAAATGAAGCCATAAGTCACAGGCTACTTTTAACTACTAAGCATTTCATTTATTTATTGTTATTAAGACCTTTCAGTCATGTCTAACTCTTGGTGACCCCATTTGGGGTTTTCTTGGCAAAGATGCTGGAGTGGCTTGCCATTTCCTTCTCTAGCTCATTTTATAGATGAGGAAATTGAGGCAAACAGGATTAAGTGACTTGCTGCCGAGGGTCACACAGCTAGGAAACGTTTGGGGTTAGATTTGAACTCAGGTCATCCTGATTCCAGGCCCAGCATTCTATCTGCTGTACCACTTAGCTGCCTCAGTAGACTTCAGAGCTGGAAAGACTTGGAAGGGAAATGTCAGAGCTGGAAGAGACCATCTACTCCAACCCCCTCATTTTACAATCTCATCCTCGCAACTAGACTTGTTCTGCTTCTCTAGTCCTCCAAAGTGTAGCCAAGCACCAAGGTAGTAGTAATAGCAACAATAACCAACTAAATTAAAAGAGTTTTCCATCCTGATTGTCCAGAATAGCCTTCAGATGCCACCCTCCCCATTCACCCTGAACACACACCCACACACACCCACACACACACCCAGTGACTCAGGACAACTTGGCCAAAGCTTCTACCTTCTTTCTGCAGTCAGGTTTCTCTTTCTGGGCTTTTGTCTCCCATTGCAAGAAGCAGATCACACAGACCAGAGCTGTCTAATAGCCCCAAATGTACTCCATGAATCATTGATGTGGTATCATGAAGACACAGACACACATACGAGTGCACATGCATGTGCATGTTCACACACACACACACACAACATAATTCAGAAATGCAATAGCCTCCAAGCCATTTCTTCCACCTATGCTATCATACCCATAAGCAACCCCAACCTCAGCCTCAGACCCATTGAACCACTGCCAATATGCGTAGATCTTGTCATGTCATTGCTCTACTCAACAGTCATTAGTGGGGGAAGCTAGGTGGTGCAGTGAATAGAGCACTAGAGGACCAGTCCTGGATTCAGGAAGACCTGAGTTCAAATCCAGCCTCAGACATATAACACTCACTAACTGTGTGACCATGGGCAAGTCACTTAACCCCATTGCCTAACCAAAACAACAACAACAAAAAACAATCATCGATGGCTCTCTGTTCCTCATGAGAAAAGTTCAGATTCATCTGTCTGGAGTTCACAATTCAGTGCCAAGCTTCCTTTCCAGTTTTCTCACAGGCCCCTTAATTTGCTCTACATTCCAGTCAAACTGTATATAACTTTCTATTCTTTGCATATATCCTGTGTTCTGTTTTCCCACTTCTACTTCTTTGCCCAAACTGGTCTCTATGCCTAGAAAAGCCTCCTTCTCCATCATTGCCCATTGAAATTCTACCCATCCTTTCTAAACCAGCCCAAATGCCTCCTCTTCCTCCAGGAAACCTACCTTGATCTTCTATAATGACCTCCCCCTAAGACTTCACTTAGTACTTTGCTTGTATTTTTCTAATGCTCTTAGCTATAAACTATTATAAACACTATTATAAAATATCAATGTTTGTCTCTCATCTTTCTACTAGACTGCAAGCATGGAGCTCTACATACAGTAGGCAATTAACAAATGCCCCCTTTTGAAATCCAGAATTCATAAACTGATAAAAAAAAATTCCCCCTCCCAGAGATAATTGCTTTTGAAAATGTTTATTGATATCTTGTTTTTCCATCACCTTCATTGCCCAATAGATAGTTGCATTTTATAGAAGATCTCCCAAAGTCAAAAGGCCTTCAAGAGCTAAAGAAATGAAATTTTAAAAGTGGGATTTGAGGTAAGTAACTGAGGCAGGCAGTAGTGGGTAGGCATATCACATTATGCCCCATAAGCAGCTGTTTATTCTGTCTACTCCCCATCATTACATAAAGGTGAAATCAATGCCAGTGACAGAAAGGTTCAGGTGTCCCCGACTCCCACTCTTCTCCCACTCTTCCCCTGCAGCCCAGGACCTTTCCTAGCCTAACCCTGGGAAGTTGATGAACTAGCCCAGCTCAGTCTCAACTCTAATTCTCCTAAGGGGAGTAAAGATGTCAATCAGGCTCCATCTGGCCGAAATCTGGATCCCCTCCACACTTGGGGCTGAGAATTTCCTGGGCTCAGACTAACTCCACAGCATCTGGTCCATGATATAGAGCATTTCTCCAGATACTAGTATCCCTGGCGAGGCAGGCCACAACCTTTGGCAGAAAATGCTGAACAGTTTGGAAATATAAACTTTTCCTGTTATGGCCAGGGCTTAGGCAATGTACAAGTTCCTCTGGACTGAACCCCCCTTTTCCCCTTCCCTGCCCTGAGCCACTAGGAAGCTCCACCCTCTTGATACCTTCTATTTTCCCCTATTAATGCTGTCGAGCTATTCCAAATCTGCATTTGACTGCTCCAAGTACTTTCACCATCCAGTGTCTACACTATGTGATTTCGATTCTCACAAGATGCAATGGTACTGAGGAAAAATTACATTTGATGAAAGGATCACATTCAATGTCTGACACAATTTGTGTGACCTTGGCCAAATCACCTCCCTGGGCCTCAGTTTCCTCATCTGTAAAATGAAAGGGATTGCACTTAGATGACTTTTATAATCCCTTCCAGCTCTAAAACTATGATCCTTAGGTATCTTGTGCCCATTTTACAAATAAGGAAACTGAAGCCAAGAGATAAGTAATTGAATTACAACAGTTGATATTTCTACAACCCAAAGTGCTCTCCTAGTAACAACCCTGTGAGATGCATAGGGAAGATAAGGATTATCATCTCTGTTTTATCAGTGAAGAACCTGGGGCCCAGAAACTAAGATAATTTGAACAAGTTTATGCAGCTAATCGTTGGCAGAGAGAGGGCTTGAAATGGGGGCTTTGGACTCCTCAATATTATAGCACTTTACATGGAGAGTCATGGAAAATCAGAGATGAAGGGGACCTGCAAGGCCATTCACTCCAACCCCTTCATTTTACAGTTAAGGAAACTGAAGCCCAGAGGGGGAAATATCCCTGCCTAAGGTCACTGTGGAGTTCCTGAAAGAACTGGAATTAAAACTCAGATCTCCTGATTTCACTACAAAGAATGACTCCTGAGAAATGCTAAACATACGGATCTCTGAAATACTCTCTACTCAGTTAGCTATTTTTCACTCCCATTCCAGACTGGGTAGGGAAGGGTATGCACTGTGCTTCCTTATTCTTAAAGGAAAGTGAAGGAAATAAGCTTTATTATTATTATGTCATTTGATCCTCACAACAATCCTGAGAGGTAGGTGATGTTATTAACCTTATTTTACAGTTGAGGCAAGCAGAGGATAAGTAAGTGCCCAGGATCACACAACTAATAAGTGTCTGAGATCAGATTTGAATTCAGGTCTTCCTGACTCCAGGCCCAGCAATCTATCTGCCCCTGAGGGTTTCATCCTATATTTAAAGGGATGGAATTAGCTTTCTGATCTTAGCAGCTGAATTGTCTTTCTCTTCTTCCCTCCTAGTTACTATAGGATATACTGGGAGGGCATGTGGTTAATTAGACAAAGCAAGGGGCTAGCGATCAAGAGATTTAATTTCTTATCTCTAATCCTCTCCAGTGGTGTTAGTCAAATTATTTCTATTCCCTGAACCTCAGTTTCTCCAACTGTAAAATGAGGGGGCTGGATCAGATGATCCTTAGTATCTATTCTGGTTCTAACATTTTAAGCTAAGCTCTAAGGGTTATCCAGCACTAAAATTCTTTATACAGGGCCATAGAACTTAGAGCCGAAAGGGAACCTTGACATGTAATCCATTACCTTTGTTCAACACATTGAACAGATGAGGAAAGGGAGGACCAGCAAAATTGTGGCTTATACAAAACGTATGGGTAGCAGAGGAGAGCTGGGATTCAAACCCAAGTCTTCTGACTCAAAACCCATGTTTGGTCCACCCTATCCTGTGTTCTCCGTTCTAAAGTCCCTCCCAGTCCTACCATGCAATGTTCTTTGTTCTAACATTCTCCTGACAAGGACAGGCTGCTCTAAGATCCCTTCCAGTGCTAACGCTCAAACGTTCTAACATTCTCCTGCTCCGATAGTGTCTGTTCTAAGGTCCCTCCCTCTAAGCTTCTCCCCGCTGTAACAGTCTCTGAGGGTAATAGGTCCAGAGCTAATGTTTATGGCTCTAAATAGTCCCCGCCGGAATGCCTATTTTCCACCCCAGATGTGGGTTCTAACAACAGCTCCATCCCAGCCCTGGATGCAAATGCAGGGGGCCATGGCAAGGGGAAGGGGGCCGTGAAGTTTCCTCCTTAGTCTCTCCCTCAGACGTGGCAGCTAGGGGGCCCTGGGAGTGGGGTCTGCAGGGTTCCAGGGGCCGGCAGCGGGGACCCGGGGATCCGCAGTCCTCAGTTCCTTCCCTCTCCCATTCACCCAGCCACCCCCAGCTCCCGGCTCCCCGCGCTCACTTTAGGCTTGTCAAATACTGGCGCTGGGCTCATGGTGACCGCCTGCACTCGGTGCGTCCGTCAGTTCGTCCAGAACTCTCCAGGGGGTGATCCCCGTCTCGACCTTGTGAGCAGCCACCCCAGTTTTAACCCGGCTCACGAGCTCCGGCCCGCCCCCGGCCCAGCCTGGGCCCCGCCTCCTCCACGCCCCCTACATACCGGCTCCTCGGCTCTCTTTTTTCCCCCCTCGTCCCAGCCCCTTGGTCAGGACGCTCCCTCCCTAGCTGGCTCCGGCAGCCAGCTGTGAGTGGAGCTCCCAGCAGTTCCCACCCCGCATCCTCCTGCTTCTCGCGTCTGGAAGAAGTCACTGACTCTCAGTCTTACTGATACCCCAAGGTTTCCAGGAATTCAACTTCTGATCGGGCTTCCGGGACCAGGGCCAGGGCTAAGGCCACGTGGGTCTACGGGAGAAACTCCTGAAGATGATGTCCCCTATACAGAAACAGTGGCATACCTGCTGAGAGAGTAGAACAGTGTAGCCGAAGGGCCCTGGACTGCAAGCTAGACCAGCGTTGGGCTCCTGGCCCTGCCATTAATGTGCTATCTGTGCTTTGACAATCCCTGAGCCTTCAGTTTCCTCTACTGACAAAGGAGATGGTTGAAGACCATCTCTAAGGGCGCTTCTTAGCTCCAGATCCTATTATTAGAACCACGATTGTCAGACCTTTAAGCAGGATATCCTTTTCCCCCCAAGCCCTCTCATTTTGCGGTTGATGATAGTGGGAACATGGCTTGCCCAAGATGTAGAACTAACAGTCAAATTCGTACCCAGGACTTCTGTCACCAAAACCAATACTCTTTCCTCTATACGTGCCTTTGTTTGTATCCCCAGTGCTTAGCACGGTGACAGCACATAGTAGGTACAAAACATGTTTATGTTTAGTGACTGACTGACTAGACCACACAGCCACAGGTAGCATTAGTAAAAGCCCTACTTCATAGACAAGATTCAGTCAAGTTTGTTTTAGGATCACCAACCTTAAGGATTAATGCTCTTTAGGTCCAGCTAACCTGGCCTGTCTGTTCATGTGCAAAATTTCAAATCCCATCTTCAGAACTTTGCAAAAGCTGTCCTCACTTCCAGAGCTGACATTCCATATTCTATGAAATCTGATTAAAATGCAGAGAATGGTGGTGTGGTGGAAAAAATTTTGAACTTGATTTCTAGACAGTATTAATAATGATTCACATTCCTAGTGGCTTTGACGTTATAAAATCATTGCAAAGCACTTAATGGCTCCAGTTAAAGAACACTGATAAGCTGGAGTTGGGGTGGGGGGAGGAGAGTGGAGTGGGGTGGAGTAGGGATTGGGCTGGGGCCCAAGCAATTAGGATGGAGAGAGAGGGCCTTGGGTCAGGTTGTATAGATTGAAGTTAAAGAATCTGGGGGTATGATGTTTGCCCTTCCTTCTCAAAGTGGACCATGACATCAGAAAGGTGATGTCATGATTTGCAAGTGAATTGGATTTAAGTGAGGGAGGGCTGTACAAAGTCACCAGCCTCACTCTCTCTACTGAAGCCATTTGGGTCCAGTGGCAAGATATAGATCAGAGTGAAGAGAAGGCCCTGCAGAGAAGATTCAAAGGGGACCTGATAGCTGTCTTCAAATATTTGCAGGGCTGGCATGTGAAAGAAGGATTTGAGTTGTTTTATTTGGCCCCAGAGGGCAGAATCAGGAGAAATGAGTGGAAGTACAAAGAGGCAAATTGAGGCTTGAGGTCAGAAAAAAATTCCTAACAGTATTTTTGAAGTAGACTTGTCCTTCATTCAATGAGGAAACTCCCAGTGGGGAGAGTTTCAACCCATGAAGATTAATACCTGCTTGAGGCAAATTAAATCCCTAGAGGTCACTGAGAGGTTAAAGGATTTGCCAGGGGTCACACCACCTCTAAGTGTCCAAGGCAGGACTTGAGCCCTGGTCTTCCTGACTCTATGCAATATGCCAGGCAGCTTCTCTCCCTAACAGTTAGAATTATCCCAAAGTGGAATGGGCTGCCTTGGGACCTGGTGAGTCCTAGCTCAATGGAGGTCTTGAAGCAGGGGCTAAATGACCACTTGTCAGGTGTGCTATAGCGGGATTTCTTTACTGGTATAATTGGATTAGGTGGATGTTGAGGCCTCTTCCCACTCCAAATTCTGTGTAAGTCCTTACTTTAGCTAATCATCTGACCCCATGACCAAGGTAGGACTTTTATTTTCTTCATTTCAGAGATGAGGAAAGTGAGCAAATAAGTATCCCTCTGGGGCTCAGTTTCCTCCTTTGTAAAATGAAGGGGGTTGAACTCAATTTCTAAGGTCCTTTCCAGCTTTCAATCCTATTTGGTGTGCCTTGAATTCACCCAGCTAATAAGTAGGAGCTGGATTAGGACTCAAGACTCCTTGGCCTCAGCATGCTGCACCCTAGCTAACTTCCTCCCTAGACAAAGGATTTCACCAGGGCCCTTCTCATTCTGAATCAAGGTGTAGTGGATTGGTGTAGCTGGAGGGAGGAGAGGGAGATGGGCCCCTGAGGTCCTGGTCGGCTGTCAGCAGAAGAGAGAACCTAAGAAGAGTCAGGGGTACCTTTGTACTCCCTCTCCCCTCTTTCCTCTCGTGTCACTCAAAAAAATCCCCACAGCAACCACCGAGAAACTGAACAAGAATTTCAAGTAGAACTTCCCCAGTTTGTTGGGGTGAGAGGTTCACAAAGGCAGGCCTTGGCTCAGATTAGGAGCCAAGTGCTCAGAGGGGAGGGAGGGCAGAGGAAGCAAGGATTTCCCCCAATTCTTCCTGATATTAACATGAGTGACTACCCACACCCTGTTCTGAGGTGGGTCATTGCTGTTGTCCTGCATCACTGCCTTCCCCAGTCCAGCTGGCCTTGGCAGCTGGTGTTACAGGCTTTGACAATTAAAGAACGAACAGAATTCTTTCTCCTCTCCCATGGCAGCTGAGGGCATTGTATCACCTGTACTAGGGGAAGAAAAAAGATGTAGTAGAAATAGTACTCATTCATTCCACAGTCACTTATTAAGCTTATATTAAGCAGTGTTAAGACTGCTGCACAGGGCATTAGGAGAAATACAAGGTTTACATAAGTTACAGCTTTTGCCCCTCCTGGAGCTCATAGCCTAATAAGTGAGTAAGACAGAAAGCCCATCACTGTAATCCACAACACTACAGTATAAAAGAAAGAAAGGTCTAAAGTCCTGTGAGTTGCAAAGGATCTTAGCTCTAGAGTGGGAGTTGTAAGGACCCTCAGAGGCCATTTGGGCCAACCCCATCACTTTACAGATGGGGAAACTGAGGCCCAAGGAGCTTAGGTGACTTGTCTATTATCACTCAGCTGTGAGTCCACAGAGTGTCCAGAGGTTCCTGCCCCAAAGCCTCCCAGATCTTCCTGCTGAAGGAGGACTGAGTCTGACTGATTGATACCTGAAGGTTTCATCTTGAAACCTTTACCCTTAAAAGTATCAGGGATAGGATATGAGCCCTGGTCCTCTGACTTTGGAGCCAGTGACTCAATGATAATGAAGGGCAAGGTGGAGGCTTTAGCATTTGAGTAGGGATTTCAAGTTAGCCAACCAGCACTTATTAAGCATTTACTACATGCCACCTACTGTGCTAATTGCTGGGAACACAAATACAAGCAGAAAGACAGCTGCCGCCCTCCAGGAGCTTGATGATGAAATGGTTGAATTGTTCAAATTTATACTGCGTGTTTCCATTGGGCTAGAACTACATAATAGCGTAAATCTGAAAATATGCAACTATTTCACAGATTTTTTCAAAACCCAGCAGTAAAAGGAACTTGAAAAAGGGAAGAGGGGAGGAAAAAGGTACTGGACTTAGCTCCAGATATGAAAGAGGAACTCTGGACTTCTGCCTGGAGAGCAATGACACTTGGCTGACCTGGAAACCTTCCTTAAATGGAGGTTCTAAGGGGAGCCATCCAATCAGAGGGAGCTGCCCAAGGGCAGAGATGTCCAGTGTGTGATTTCCAGGGCTATAGTAATGCTTCCAAGGATAGTTAGGAATTCAATAGGAAAAGATGATAATGGGAAATGGGGGGAGGATGGGAAGATGCTGGGATTGAATCCTAACTGTCACTAAGTGTGAGTGCTAGGTTTGAAGTTAGAGGGTCATAGATGGCATCACAGCACCACAAATCCAGAGCTGAAAGGAACCTCAGAGATAATCTGAGCAATGCCCTCAAGTCAACAAGCATGTATTAGTCACCCACTATGGGCCAGGCAAC
>NW_020940358.1:27757555-27847234 GCF_900497805.2 Vombatus ursinus
AGAGAGAGAGAGAGAGAGAGAGAGAGAGAGAGAGAGAGAGAAAGAGAGAGAGAGAGAAAGAAGAAGGAGGAGGAGGAGGAGGAGAAAATCTCTTCTTGGGGAAGGTGGGATTTGAGCTGGAAAACGTGACCCAGAGAAGGTTAAGCAGCTTGGCCAATGTTACATCTACAGCTACTCAGTGGTAAAGCTAAGGTTTGAACTTGGGTCCTGTGCTTCTAAGTTTCCAGCTCTTTCCACTTCACCTTTTTGCCTCTCTAATGGTCAGATCCCAGTCCTGCCCCATCATACCTGGATGACCTTGAGCCGGACCTCTCAGGTCCTATTTCCTCATCTGCAAGATGAAGTGTTAGGGCTAGAATGTCTCTAACATCCCTTCCAGCTATGATCCATGATGCGTTTCCACCATACCCCTTCTCAGTTTTCTCCAGTCTAAGCTCTGGCCTTAGCCCTCATTGAACTTCTTCAGTCAGGCTCCATTTCTATTGACTACAGTTGGATCAGAAAAGCCCAGGATACCCTGTGCTCCTATCTCCAGCATTGAGCCTTCCATGAGAGTGATTCTCATGTGGCTTATTGACCCCCTCTCCCAGCACAGATCCTGGGGACTGGAGTATGTGTGGGAAATAGTTTATTGTTTATTAATATTGTTAATATTAAATTTATTGATATTAATGTTAATTAACATTAATAACTTTATGTGTTAGAAATTTGTCTGACAAAGCTTATGGTTGAGCTCAGGCTGACCTCAGAGAGAATCCTTAGATCCCACCCATAATCAAAGCTGTTTGATAGCTCTGGTGGGTGGTAAGCTCCTGAAAACACAGAAGTATTCAAGTAGGTGGTATGGTGGGTAGTGGTCCTGGACTTGGAGTCAGGACTATCTGAGGTCACACAGCCTCAGATACTTACTCTGGGCAAGTCACTTAACCTCCACTTGCCTCAGTTTCTTCATCTGTTAAATAGGGATAATAAGAGCACCTACTTCCCAGGACAGTCATGAGGGTCAAAGAAGACCATATTTGTGATATGCTTTGCAAACCTTAAAGTACTATCTACATGTTAGCTATGATGATGATGATGATGATGATGATGATGATGATGATGATGATTCAGAGGCTGAATGACAGACACCCTGACAGGGATATTGGGAATAGGGGACCAGAGACCCTAATTCTAGACCCCTCCACCAGCAGAAATCCTCTAAGGGCTCCCTTCACCTCTGTGAACTACAGAGAAGAGAGACACCTTCCTTCCTTCCAATCACCCATGACTGGACCTGCTCCTTCCATTCCTTTCTTTGCCCTGCCCCTGGACCCGTGTGAGCCCTCGGTGACAGTTTCTACCTCTTAACTGAATAGGATTAAGTCAATGATCCTGGGTTTTGCTTGTTTTGTTGATTCATATTTCTTAGACTGCCACACCAAAGTTGAAACTGTGGGCTTGGTTTGCAATCAAGATTAATGGAGTTCATGACATTCCTCTGAGAGCCCTGTGATCTCTCCTAGATCTGAACTCAAGAAATCACAGTGATGGTACTTGAAGGAACCTGAGAACACAGTATACTGGAACTGGAAGGGACCTGTGAAAAGATTGAATTGGGTCCATGTACTTGGATGGGGAAAAAAAATGCCAACTTTATTTTCACTAACCTCTAACTGAAATTTAGCATTTCTTTCTATTATTAAAACTCAGAGAAGAGTCCACAGGTTTGGCCAGAATTCCACAGGAGCCCATGATGTGGAAAAGTGTTAAGAACCCCTGGTCAAAATCTCTTCATTTTACAGATGAGGAAACTGAGTCTCAGAGAAGGGAAGTGATTTATCCAATGCCACATTGTTGTTGTTATTGTTAAGTCATGTCCAATTCTTCCTGACCCCATTTGGTGTTTTCTTGGCAAAGATACTGGAATAGTTTGCCATTTCCTTCTCCAGCTCATTTTACAGGTGAGGAATTGAGGCAAACAGAATGAAGTGTCTTGCCCTGTAGTAAGTGTCTGAGACTAGATTTGAACTCACAAAGGTGAGTCTTTCTGACTCCAGGCCTGGCACGTAGCTGCCCACACAGTAAGTGGCAAAACAGACACTTCGAACCCAGGTCTCATGATCTTCCATTCAGCACTTCTCAAATCCTTTCTGAGCCTGGAGCTGAGATTAGGTTTTAAGTAACTGGACTGGGCTGAGGATCAGAATGCACTGTAGGGGAGCAGACGTGAGTAGGGGGACCTCAAGAGGAAGGTATGAGAGTTAAAAGCATCCAGCTTTCTTCCCAATTTGTCTGAGGGTCTGCTTAGAGACTAACATAAGAAGCCCCCACCAGACCAGACCAGACCAGGCCATCCTCAGGAGACAAGTCATAGGGTGGAGTGTCTTTACCTAATCACAGAATCACAGAAGCTTGTATTGTAAAGGGACCTTAGAAACCATCTGGTTTAACCCTTTCATTTTACCAATGAGGAAACTGTGGCTCAGAACGGGCAATTGACTTGCCTAAATCATCTTGTGACCTTATCTTCCAATAAGTTCTCATGGAAGCAAACTCCTACTCAGAAAATCTATGTTTGAGCTCCGGTTCTGATGCTACACAACCTTGGATAAGTCATACACTTTCTCTGAGTCCTGGTTTCCTCATCTATAACTGACACTTGCTATTGGTTGGATAAGCTGCCTCTTTTCTCTGAACCTCAGTTTTCCTATCCATAAAAATGAGAATAATAATACTATCTTATAGGGGAGATCTGAAGGGTCACGGATATAAGGTGCTAAATGAATATGAACTATTGCCATTTAACAATAATGGTAAAACTGAATTTCTGTCACAGAATTGAAGAGGTGGGACAGGTGACATCCAGAAATCATCAAGTTCAATCCCCACTTAACCAATAATCTCTCCTATACTTGTCAAGAATCCAACATTTGTCACCCAGCCTCTGCTTGGAGACTTCCAATGAAGGGGAAGGCACTGAGGCAGTCACTTTCACTTTGGGACAGCTCTAATCATTTTTTCCTGTCCCTATCAGATATCATGGGGCTTGAAACCTCCTGAACCCTGATAATGAGGGGATTTAAAAGTCACCAGTTTTTCCTCTAATACTGTGCTTGCCAATTTTGTAGGATGGATTGAGGGGGAGAGGGAATTGAAGAGGGGAGGGTCTTGAAGCCATGCAGAGAAAGCATTGGTCTGAGAGTAAAGACACCTGGACTTGATCACCAGCTTTGTCACCTACCAGAACTCATAAATCAGAGAGTAGAACTGAAAGGGACCCAAGGTTATCTTTTCCAACTCTTTCATTTTACGGAAAAGGAAATTAGTCCTGGGGGGTTAAGTGCCTTACTCCAGATCACACCTGGAGTAAAAAATAAATTTGAACCCATGTTTTGCAATTCTAGAATCAATTTAGCTTCCTTGGCACTAAAGTGTGCCCTTGGGCAAAACAATTTAAGGCTCAATTTCCTCCTTTGTAAAAAGGAGATAATCATACCTATCTACCTGAGGGGTTGTTTGTGGGGAAAGGACATCCTAAATGCTGAAGCATAGAAATGTCCTCTGTCCTCACTGTTATGTAGCCAGAGTTTGTCTCCTACCTACCCCTTCGTGCTCTTCTCTGCTCCAGGCCCTTCCTGACCTCTGGTTCCCATCAAAATAGACCCATCCTGTACATTAAACTAGGATATAGTAGGAAATGTTATAGAATATATGACCCTTCCCAGATCATGTCTGTCCTTACTCAGATATTTAGGTGTACCCGATCTCACTGTCCATAGTGGAGTGCTAATACCTCTATACCCTCACAGCCCATGTGATTCTGAGCCCCATCTTCCAGAAAAAAAAAAATTAAGGCTCCCAGATATAGAACTGGAAGGGACTTCTGAGGCCATCTAGTCCAATTCTCTCATTTTACAGATTAGGAAACTGAGGCTCACAGAGGTGATTTGCCCAAAGTCATTCAGAGATGCACAGGGGCAATGATGACATTTGAACCCTGGGGGGCTCTGGATCTCTCAGTTCTGTGTTCTTTGTACTGTACTACAAGTTGAAACCCCCCCCCAAAAAAATGATCTACCAAATGTACCTGAGTTCAACTTCTGGCTCTTCCGTGGGATCATAGGACCCCAGGATGCCTGGAAAGGAGCTAAGAGATCATCTAGTCCAGCACACCTTCATTATACAGGGGGTGGGGGTGGGGGGAACCAAGGCTCAGAAATAAAGGGATTTTTGCCCAAAGTTACATATGGAGTTAGGAGCAGAGTCAGAATTTGAATCTAGGACTTCCTTGACTTCTAGTACAGGGCTTATAGATCCTTGCATATTTCTGAATCTGCTACACCCCATTGGTTGCCTCTCTATACCTCAGAAGGATATAGCATTTAGATGTAGCATGTACACATAAACCTTAACCCAGTTAAAGCCTTTCACAAAGAACCAATGTAGAAAATGTGGCTGGCTCTCTCTGAGTTCACACTGTCTAGGTTGGGAGGGAAGACCTGTCTCCCACAAATTAATACCACCAGACAGTCTGTGCTCAGGACTAAATTCAGGATACAGATGTTGCTGTCATATAACATAACATAATGTAATATAATGTAACATAATAAAATACATGTAATGTAAGGTAATATAAACAGGGACATTATCTAAGTGTTTTTCTACTATAATAGTATCTGGCATTTATATAACACTTTAAGGTCTGCAAAATAATTTACAAACATTATCTCACTTGAGAGATGTAGCATGGAAATAGTAGATAGAAAGATGGCCCTGGAATTAGGAAGGTGTGGGTTCAAGTGCAGGCTCTGATACATACTGGCTGTGTTACCCTGGGCAAGTCACTTAACTTCTCAGTACTATAGGCACTGGCTGGGGTCTGGAGAGGAACTCAATTATCTCCAAGATAGCCCAGACACAAGATGCTACCTTGGAGAAGTATAACAAAAGCCCATCTCTCCTTGACCCCTGGTAGGTCAGGATGAGTCCAGACCAGGTTCTGGGTTCTCTTGAGGCCCCCTCGATTTTCTAGGAGGAGGGGGCCCCTGGACTCTAGATCACAGTAAAGGTGATAGGAGAAAGCTGAATGAAGAGATAAAGGTCTGGACTATCAGCCCCACCCACCTGGGCCAGGCTGGGCCTCCCGGACTGATAAGCAGACAATGGGATGGGAAAAGGAGGGCCCCCTTAGGAAATGAGTCCCTTAAGCTGAGCTGGCCAGTTTTGTCACTGTTTTCCCCCTGGGGTTCTCCATAATGCTCACTTGAGGCCTGAATTTCACCCTTTAGACACTACCCATAAGAGTACCTAGCACCTCCTGGTGGGGTTGCAAAGTCTCTGGGCACATTGTTCTGAGCTGAGCTCCATTTACAAAGTCATCCAAACATTTCTTGCTGCAGGCACAACTACAAAAGGTCAAGTCATACTACAGCATGCCAGAGTAAAGATCCCATTTGTATTCAGTCATCTGCCCTACTCCCCACTTCCATCTCGCGCGCGCGCACACACACACACGCAGACCAGTGTTGTGGAGAGCACAGAGTTGGGAATTGAGACAAAGGGTCTGCATTCAGTTTTCTCATCTTGAAAATGGTGGAAGGAGAAAGGGGCCTTTGGGTTAAGGGATCTCAAGGGCCCTTGTAACTCTAATATAGATTCTATATTTTAAGGCTCCTTCTGACACTAAAATTCTATGTTTTAATGAACCATATTTTAGCTCTGATATCACATGCTTAAGGTTTCTGCTATGCCTAACATTCTGTGTTCTAAGGTCCTTTTCCAGGCCTAATATTCTGTGTTTTAAGTTCCCTTCCAGCTCTAATGCTCTGTATTTTAAGGTCCCTCTTAGCTAACCTATATTCTTCTTTTCTTAATTTATTTTAATTTATCAACAATCACTTCCATAAGCTTTTGAGTTTTAAATTTTTCTCCCCCTCCCTCCCTCCCTCCCCAAGATGGCACACAATCTGATATAGGCTATACATGTACATTCCTATTAAACATATTTTCACATTAGTGATGTTGTAAGTAAGAATTAGAACCAATAGAGGAACGATGAGAAAGAGGAAACAAAACACAATAGAAGAAAAAAAAATAGGAAATAATATGCTTTGATATGCATTCAAACTCCACAATTCTTTCTTTGGATGTGGATAGCATTTTCTATCATGAGGCTTTTGGAGATGTCTTAGATCCTTGTATTGCTGAGAAGAGTTAAGTCTATCAAAGTCAGTCATCACTCAATGTGGCTGTTACTGTGTACAACATTCTTCTGGTTCTGCTCACTTCATTCAGCATCGAACCATACAAGTCTTTCCAGGTTTATCTGTTCCAGGTTTATCTGCTTGTTCATCATTTCTTATACCACAATAGTATTCCATCACATTCATATATCACATTCACAATTATGATTACTATCTGTGTCTTTCTCTCCATCCTTTCCCCCCCCCATTTATGCTTTTCTTTCTTCTTTTCTCTCCTCACTAATGTTTTGCTTTTGATCACTGCCTCCCTCAATTCCACCTCCCTTCTATTAGCCCCCTCCCTTTTCTTCCCCTTTACCTTTGCTACTTCTTCCCTCCCTTCTATCCCCCCTCCCTTTTCTTTCCTTCCTTTTCCTAACATTTCCTAGAATGTTAGATTTCTATGCCTATCTGATTGTTATTCTCTTCTTGAGCCAAATCTGATGTGAGTAAGGTTCAAACAATGCTCATCTCCCTCCCTTCTTTCCCTCTGCTGGAATAGGTTTTTGTACCTTTTCCTGTGATGTAATTTACCCTTGTCTGCCTCCTCCTTTTTTTTTCTCTCAGTACATTTTCTTAGTTAGATCAGATTAATTCACTTACTTGGATCCATTTAACCTACTTAATTAGATTTTTTCAACATTACATCAAAGTCTATTTATACCCACCCTCTTTATGTATGCCCCTTTAACATGGTGTAATAACAATACAGTTCTCAAGAGTTATCTTCCCTTGAAGGGATGTAAACAGTTTGCCTTTATTAATAACATGTTGTTTCTTTCTGTCCCGTTTACCTTTTTATGTCTCTCTTGAGTCTCGTATTTGAAAATCAAATTTTCTGTTGAGCTCTGGTCTTTTTATCAGGAAGGTATGGAAGTCCCCTATTTCGATGAATATTCATCTCCTCCCCTGAAAGATCATGCTCATTTTCGCTGGGTCTAACCTATATTCTAAGATTCCTTCTTGCTCTAAAATGATGTGCTCCAAACTGTCTTCTAACTTTTTCTCAGATTCCAGGATTTTGATTTGCAGTCTAAGCTCCTTCCCATCAAACCACTTACCAGAGTGTATGTGGTATAATATAAAGAGCCCTGGACTGGGACCCAGGAGATACATGGTCTAGACCTAACTCTGCTATCAAGTCACTATGATCTTGGGCAAGTCATATTCTCTCACTTGCCTTAGCTTCCTCTTTGATGAAATTTGGAGAGTGGTCTGTATGATTTCTAAGGTTTTATGGCTATGATTGTGGAAGAAAATGAGATTTTGGACTATCTTAGAAACCAGTGGGGAAGGTGTTCTAGGAGGAGAGGCAGGGACCTAAAGGTTAGGTGTTTTGTTTTTGTTTTTCACCACCAGAGGTGGCCTGTGTTACATCAGATTATCTTTGACCCTGATCACTCCCAGACTACCAGATCATCCCTGAATCTTTGCTCATTCAGTGACTGAGCCAGGTACCTGAAAGGTGAGGATTGAGGAGGGATTATTCCTGGGGTGGAAGGTAGTGTATACAGTGAGCAGGACTTGAGGGTGTCTCAAGGCAAATAGCAGGAGAGGCCAAGAACAGAGGCTTGGAATTTGAGGCAAGGAGGTCAAGGAATTAGTTATATTTATATACCCCAATGGCCTGGAGAAAGCCTCCTTTAGGGAAGGCCTCCTCTGAGCCAACAAAGTGTCTAATGCCTCCTGTTGCCTTCCCTTCACTCTAGTGAAAGTCCCTGGGCAGACCCCTCTTTAGGTCTAGAGGGAGGCCCGGTCTAATGTCTTTTACTTGTTAATAGAATTTGATTTCCCTTTGTTTTTATTGTTCAGTTGTTTTCAGTTGTGTCTGACTCTTCATGACCCCATTTGGGGTTTTCTGGGCAAAGATACTGGTGTGGTTTGCCATTTCCTTCTTCAGCTCATTTTATGGATGAAGAACTGGAGGCCAATAGGGTTAAATGACTTGCCTAGGGTCACCCAGCTACTCAGCGTCTATGGCCAGATTTGAACTTAGGTTTTCCTCACTCCAGGCCAGGTGGTCTATCACTGTGCCACCTGGCTGCCAGATTTTCCTTTCTAGAACATAGAACTGACCCTAACAATGTCATACATTATCAGGGGAGCTAGATTTTAGTGTCTCTGGTACTTACTTCACCATGACCTTAAAAGGACACACAAGTCACTTTCCTTTCCATGTCTAAATCCCATGATCCTTTAGGCAGTGGCACAAAAGGGAGAGGTAGAGCTTCTGGATATGACCTTGACATAGGAAGGTCATTCTGGCTCTGGTTTTTCCTTTGCTATGGCAAGGTGATAGATGGCCAGTAATCTCAACTTGGTACTGCCCACCTGCACATACTCTTTAACAGCAGGGCAGCCAGGAGGCAGCAGGGACATGACTGTTCAGAGGGTACTCCCTCCCTCCCTCCAACACACACACACACACACACACACACACACACACACACACACACACGCACACACACACGCATGCACATACGCACATACACAGACACAGACATACACAGACACAGACATACACACACACCACGGTTTTCTAAAGGGGCACTTACCAGGAGGAAGAATAGGTTCAGGTCTTTTTTCCTGGGTGAGGGCCACCCTCCAGTGATTAAAAAGAGGAAAACGTATGGGTTCCTCAGAACAGCAAAGACCAGCAGAGCCTCAGTCCCAGCCTTGAAGAAGTGCTACTAAGTAATAAGGCTTGTATCCTGGTGCAGCCACCTCATTTGAGATCTCCTTGATTATTACATATTCATTCTGAATATTTATACTTCAGAAAAGGAAACACCAGGAATCAGGGCTTGATGTATTGTTTTCTTGGTTGTCTACATTTAAGAAAGTGATAGAGAAAACTGTTAATAATGCAGATTAAATGTAAAAGTGTTTTCAAGAGAGCTGACTGTTAAACATTTGACAGCGTGCCTTTGCTTATATCCCAAACAACAAAGGGCTCAGGCAGACCTGGGTGTTAGTCTAGAACAAAGTAGACACCCCACTATGGATAGGCAACTGCTTGTGGTGTGAGATCTGAGGAGTCCTAATGGTTCAGTTAGTATCTCAGAGGCTCACAGAATGTCAGAGAGAGATAGAGTTTTAGAACACAGACCTAGAATCAATCAATCAACAAGCATTTATTAAATACTGAGCTAGGCACTGGGGAGACAAACAAAAAAACCCAGAGTCCCTGCCCTTAAGAGCATATTTTAATAGGAGAGACAACTTGCAAATAAAAAAGTTTGTGCAGTAAGTGCCAGGTAGACGGAAGGTAGTTTTAGAAGGAAGACAGCAGCAGGTAGGGGAACAGGGAACAGGGCAAGGCTTCCTGTAAGAGATGATGCTTGAGTTGAGTCTGAAGGAGGCCAGGGATTCTAAGGAGATGAGGAGGGAGAGTAATCCAGGCATGGGGGACAGCCAATGCAAAAGGCATGGAGAAAGGAAATAGAGTGTGTTGTGTGTAGCAATATCAAGTAGATAGTGGAGTCTGTGCAGAGGAGTAACGTCTAAGGAGACTGGAAAGGGCTAGATTGTAAAGTGCTTTAAATGCCAAACAGAGGGTTTTATATTTGATGCTGGAGGTAATAGGGAGCCAGTGAAGTTTAAGGGTAGGTGAGGAGGGTCAGACGCAAACTTTAGGAAAATCCCTTTTGAAAGTCAATGGAAGATAGATTGGATGGGGATGGGATCTGAACCCCTAAAAGGAAAAGACCATGTCTTTGGGATCTGGACCCCAAAAAGGAAAAGCCCCTGGATTTTCCCACATGTCCCAGGTCCCTGGTGTTCTCCTAGAGCATCCAGCCCTTCCCAATTAATCCTTTCATTGTGGCCCTCTTTGTCTGCACCTGGCCCCACCCTCTTGAATTCCATCTAAATCTCTTTTGTTAATTCCCTGTCACCCCAGCCTACTTGGTCACTCCTAGATCACATCCTGGATCTTCCCAGTCTAGTCTTCTTCTGTATAAAAGGTTCATCCTGCCTCCATTAAAGTTCTCAGAATCCTTAAGAGTCTGGCCTGCTTGTCAACACAAGGGTCACCAAATAGCCTGGATTCTTAAAACCTTGCCCACCTTGCTTGTTGTTTTAATAAACCTTGTCTCTGACTGAAAAAAAGCTTGAGTCAAATTCCTTCAAGGCAGAACCCGCATCTTCTGCCCTTGAATTTTGGGGTTCCCAGCACCCCTAGACCTCAATGGGAGTAGGGAGAGGTATGTAGAAGGAAGACCAATTAAGAGTCTATTGCCACAGTCCAGGCTAGAGGAAATGAGAGAGCTTGAGCTAGGGTGGTGGCTGTATGAATGGAGAGGAGGAGATATCTGCAAGAAATGTGGAGAAAAAAGAAACACAGTCTGAAGACTGATTGGCTATGTGTGATTAATGAGAATTAGGCCAAGGATGACCCTAAGCTTTAGAGCCTGGATGATTAGACCACGGTGGTGCCTCCAACAGAAATAGAGAATCTCAGAGCCAAGATGGTGGAGTAAAAGCAGTGACTTGCTTGAGCTCTCCCCCAAATCCCTCCAAATACCTGTAAAAAATGGCTCTAAACAAATTCTAAAGCTGCAGAACCTACAAAAAGACAGAGTGAAACAGATTTCCAGCCCAAGAGAACCCAGATGGTTGATCAGAAAGGTATATCGTGCCAGATGGGGAGAGGAGCGCAGTTCGGTGTGGGTGTGCAGGCAAATCAGGCCTCAGCAAACCTGGAGCAGGCCTCAAAGGACTGAACCAGGGCAACTGTGGTGGTTTCCAGACTTCTCAACCCATGAATGTCAAAGACAACTTTGAAGGTCAGTGGGAAAAGTCTGTGATTATGGTGACAGAGAAAAGTGCCGACCCAGCCCTTTTCCCCATGAGCAGCCCCAGGGCGGTGTCTGCTTCCTGAGCTTCTGGCCCACAGACTGAGGAGGAATCTAGAGGCTAATCAGAGGGGTATTGTAAGGATCTCTTTGCTGGTGCTGAGGCAGGATTCTCTTGCTTTGCCAGTGCTTGGATCTGGGTCATAGTTCTGGGTGGCGGTCTTGGGGCGAGGAGTAATGCTGGCATGGTGGAACTTGTAGTAGGGTGGAGAGGAAATCCTCCTCACAGTTCCAAGGCAGAAAACAGTGCTTGTGGTCACTCATAGACCAGAGCACAGGCCAGGAAAGGAGTAAACACCTTGCCCTTGATCATATCATCTTGGAAGAACTAAAAATTTAGAGGTCCCTAAAAGTATCGCTCTCATTTATCTTCTCAGTTTTTCCTCTGCTTCTCTTATTTGCTTCTCAAAATCCTTTTTGAGCTCTTCCATGGCCTGGGATCAATTCATATTTTTCTTGGAGGATTTGGATATAGGAGCTTTGACTTTGTTGTCTTCTTCTAGTTGTATGTTTTTACCTTCTTTGTCACCAAAGTAAGATTCTATAGTCTGACTCTTTTTGCGCTGCTTGTACATGATCCCAGCGAATTACTTGACTTATAAACTCTTTGTTAAGGTAGGTGTCTGCTTCCAGTGTGGAGAATATACTGTCCTAAGCTTTGTGGGTCTTGTGCAGCTGTTTTCAGAGATACTTCCGAACTCATCATTCAAGGGAAACTGCGTTCTCCAAAGTTATCAATAATCTCTTTATCACCAACTCCAGGGACCTTTCCTCAGCCCTCATCCTTCTTGACCTCTTTGTCCCATTTGACACTGTCAATCACTTTCTCCTTCTAAATAATCTCTCTTTTCTAGGTTTTTATAATACATCTTGGTTATCCTCCTTCCTATCTGACCAAACTTTTTCAATATCCTTTGCTGGATTTTTATCCATGTCACAACTACTAGTTTTGGATGTTACCCAAGGCTCTTTTCTGGGCCTTCTTGTCTTTTCTCTTTATATTTTTTCATTTGATGACCTTATCAGCTCCCACGACCTTAATAATCATTTCTATGGGGATGATTCCCAGATCTATTCATTCCTCTCCAGGCTGCATTCCTGACTTCCTGCCCCATTTTGCCCCAGAAACCTTTTCACCCTGAAAGCCTCACCCACTCTACCCCTGGACTTCTCACATGAGAAGTACTTCTGCCTCTGTGGCCTTCTCCCTCTGATTTGCTGGTTCCTCCCAGAAGCTTCATTTTAAAGAGGATCTCCAAGCCAGCCAGATCTAAATTTTTCTGTAGACTGAACAGACTCTCCAGATTTTCTTTCTTTTTTTTTTCACTTTTTTTCACTCCATCTCATCCCTCTCATATTCTAGAATGAAGGACAAAATAGCGGAGGGTGATGTCAGGAAAAAGGAGGGAACTATAAGAAAATGTTTTTAGCTAAGAAGGTGGGGGAGAAGTACTATGAGAGGCTTAGAAGATTTGTGTTAGCTACTGTGGTCAGTGAGATAGATAGAAATTTAATTTAAGAGGAGAAAGATTGCCTTGCTGCAGTGAGGGCCCAGTTGAGATTTAAATAATATAAATTGGTAGTGAATCCAGTCAGCAGCATATGACTAGTAGTAAAGGAGGCAGCTAGGTGGCACAGTGGATAGAGCATTGGGTTTGGAATCAGGAAGACTCATTTTCATGAATTCAAATCTGGCCAAGTCACTTAACCCTATTTGCCTCAGTTTCCTCATCTGTAAAATAAAAGAAGGAAATGGCAAACCACTCCAGTATCTTTGTCAAGAAAACCCCAAATGGGGTCATGAAGAGTCAGACTGTACAACAAGAGAAAGGGAAAGGCTATAGTTATTTGTAAGTAAGATTTGAACTCAGGAAGATGAGTTTTCCTGATTGTAAGCCCAATATTGTGTTCACTGTACCACTTCCCTTTCTCATTCCCTTCCAAAAGAAAAAAAAATGGAGACTTGAGGAAAGAAACACTGAAAATTTTTTTTCTAAAATATATTTGTGATGGTTCTGCAAAATCATTAATAGTGTTTTGTAACAACTTGGCTATATCTCTTAAGATTTTTCCTTGGCCAGATGTTTCAATGACCTCACAGAGAAGAGGAAAAAAAGGATTCTCCAGCAAGTCATCTCTTGAGATGACACAGATACAAGCAAACAATTTATTTTACCTAGAAACTTAAAGCCATGAAACCTTTCCAGGACATAAAAAGACCACTCTAAAAACACAAGTAGAGTTTTCCTTCAAATAGTTAAGTTAGAAGCTCTAGCTGATGGCCTCTGCTTTTCTTACTGGATGGAGATAGCATGGTGAAGTAGAAAATGGGATGGACTAGGAATAACTAAGCTTAGGTTTAGTCCCAGCTTTACTACAAGCTTGTTGTGTGACCTTGGGTAAGTCACTTCATAGAATTATGAGTTTTGGAAGAGGCTTCACTTGGAGGTCATCTAAGCCAACTCTTCCAAAAAGCAAGAATCGACACTGAAATACCCCTGACAAGTACTCATTCAGTGTTCATTTGACACACACACCCTCCTTCTCAGTGATAGGGGACTCACTACCAAGATGAGGCAGGCTACCTGGACCTTATTCTTTCCATTACCCTCATCAAGCAGCCCTCTAGGGCTTGGTTTCCTTCCTCTTTAAAATGAGGGAGTTAAATCTATCTTACCCTACAGGAAAATAGAGGAGAAGGAGATAAAAGGGGTGAGGGGATGATAGAAGGGAGGGCAGATTGGGGAAGGGAGTAATCAGAAGCAAACACTTCTGAGGAGGGCCAGGGTCAGAAGAGAGAATAGAATAAATGGGGGGGCAGGAAAGGATGAAGGGAAATATACTTAGTTTTTCACAGCATGACTACTGTGGAAGTGTTTTACATGACTACACATGTATAACCTGTATCGAGTTGCTTGCCTTCTCAATAAGGGTGGGTAGGGAGGGAGGAAGGGAGAAAATTTGAAACCCAAAGTTTTAAAAACAAATGTCAAAAATTATTTTCCCATGCAACTGGGAAATAAGATATACAGGCAATGGGGTATAGAAATCTTTCCTACCCTACAGGAAAATAGAAGGGGAAAGGGATAAGAGAAATGGGGTCTGATAGAAGGGAGGGCAGATTAGGGGAAGTGGTATTCAGAATGCATGCCATCTTGGGGTGGGGGGACGTGTGAAATGAGGAGAAAATTTGGAACTCAAAAATCTTGTGGAAGTGAATGTTGAAAACTAAAATAAATTAATAAAAAAAATTGAAAAAAAATGAGGGGAGTTAGACTAGAAGACTCTATATTTCTCTCTCTGATCTAACATTCTATGATTCCATGATTTTAAGTAAGGCAATAAAGATGAAAAGGACAGCTAGGTGGTGCAGTGCATAGAGTGCCAGACCTAGAGTTAGGAAGACTCATCTTCCTGAGTTCATATCTAGCCTCAGACACTAACTTACTAGCTGTGTGACCCTGTGGGTGATCCAGTCCTCTGTGGCTCATTGTTTAGTTTTTGATGGCTTAGAATGAGTGAAAAGAGCAATTGTTTTCTCATCTGGCCAGAAACTCTGAGGCTCTTTCCCTCTCAGACTGATTTCTTTGTGAAGGTAAATTGAGCTATCTTTTGTCTCAACTCAGGTTCAGCCCTCAGTCATTGAACCAGAGAGGCCTCAAACTGAGACCTGGGAAAGACCTTAATTTAGAAAGGCCAAAGTCACCGACTACATCCAGGATCATCGCCAATCATCTTGACTTTTGTCTTTCCACTGGACTTTGACAACCCTGAAGGAAAGAGTGAGGCTGATGACTTTGTCCCACTCATATCCAATTTACTCTCAAGTCAAGACATTATCCTTGTGATGTCATTGGTTCTCTTTGAGAATGAAAGATGAACAACAACCACCCTGGGCAAGTCACTTAACCCTGTTTGCCTCAGTTTCCTCATCTGTAAAATGAGCTAGAGAAGGAAATGGCAAACCATTCCAGTATCTTTGCCAAGAAAACCCTAAATAGAGTCACAAAGAGTCAGATACAACTGAAAAATGACTGAACTGGGAAATGAAAAGGGCCAGATTTGACTCTGGAAAATAACTAGTCCAAACAACACTGCCCCCTAATATGACTTACTTGGGTGAGAACTTTAATCCCTAAGAAGATACAGATATGGGTGATTGACTAGATTTTTCCCATCACAAAATCAACTTTTGGCCTTTTTAAAGCACCTATTTAGGGAGAATAACTCTATGTGTGGATTTCAAAAATGGTTCCAAAAAAGAAATGGAATTAAACTGATAACCGATTGTCCCATGTAAAAATGTTCTTACCTTCAATCTTGCTTAAACAAAATGAGGAAAGGGTATTGAGAGGAAGCAGGAAAAGGAGTCAGTCCTTTTGAACCAATAGAAGGGGGAAAAGAGGAGCAAATTAGTTAATAAGTTCACAAAAAATTTATTAAATATTACAATTGGCATCACTGAAAGCAATATGAAAAAAACAAGATCATAGGATCTTGCTAGATCATAGAATCTTTGTAGATCATGCTACAAAAATAGTGTTTTACTAACAATAAATTTGCATCTTTTTTCATCTTCATGATTAACGAGTGTTTAGCCAACATCTTGGAAGGCACCAAAGATAAAGTACTTTATATTTGTTAGGGAAAAAAAAAACCGTGAAAAGACAGGATAGTTATCAAATTTTTAAATCAAAATGCAATGAGTAATAAATTATTTATTATTTTTGTCATGGGTTCTTAAACCCTTATAAACCTCAACATATACAAATAGTTTCATTTCCTACCACTTTAATCAGAGGAAAAACTGGTCCCAGTTGTACATAATCTGGATGATAACAAAGAAATTTGTTTTCAACATTGGGGAGGATTTGAAAATACATTTCAAAACTGGTCACGGTCTGAAACAAGAATGAGACAATTATTTTTTTGGAAGTAGTTAAAGGTTACAAAGCAACAGTGGTGAGAAGCAGCATTCTCTGGGTTTGTATCTGGACACATTCAACTTGGGTTGGGACCTAGATTGGGGAAGACTGCTACAACTATTGCGGTTTAGAGTTTTAGGGGTGCTGGGACCCCAGAATCACGCAGGTCTTGCCCAAATGAATTCAACTGAAGCCTTCTTTCAACCAAAGACAAGGTTTATTAAAGAATCTGCCATATTGGTCAGACTCTTAAGGAATCTAAGCATTTGTATCACTAATGCAAGTAGGCCAGATCTTAAGAATCTGAGCACCTTAATAGAGGCAAAATAGACTTTATATACAGAAAGACTGTGGGAAGATCTGCATGTGATCAAGGAGTGGTTAATAGCTTGGGGTGACTGGGAGGTAACAGAGAAGTGCACTAGGTGGAATTAAGGAATGGCAAAATAGCTGGGGTTGGGGCCAGGTGCAGAAGGGCTGTAATTAAAGGGCAGTTAAAAGAATTATACTGGAATGGGCCAAGTACCTCAGGCAAGCACCAGAGACTTGGTGCAGGGGCTTTGGGATCCTTTTTGGGGTCTGGATCATACAGATATAGTCTTTCCTTTTAGGAGTCCAGGTCCCATCCCCATCAAATTTATGCAAAAGTAAAGAAGGCCAAATCAAGAAAAATGAAGAAAGCAGACATAGAGAAATGGTTCTTCACACAGACACTGGGATTAATCTGATTTTCCTGTTTCTAGCAATAGAATTAGAGTATCATTTCTTTGAGGTTTCTTAAGATAAGAGGGCCACTGTCTATGACCTATTTCTTTTATCCCTAAACCACTCAGATCTTGCTATTTCTATATTAAGAAAATCTCATGCCTTCCTCCTTAGCTCCAAAAAAAAAAAAATTCACGTTCATTTATTATCTCATATTGAGTGAGGTTATCAGGAGAAGTTTTGGAAACCAGCCCTAATTCCAAAATATACATACACATACTGATGAGGTCTAGAGGTTAGAGGTGCTAGGACCCTGAGATCATGACACGTGGGCCCTGCCTGAAAGAATTCGACCCAAGCCTTCTTTCAGTCAAAAACAAGGTTTATCCGCCATATTAGCCAGACTCTTAAGGAATCTGAGCATCTATGGGCTATTGGCTAGATTGTAAAAATCTGAGCAGTGGCTAGATTATAAGAATCTGAGCACCTTAATGGAGACAAGATGTACCTTATATACAGAAAGACTGTGGGAAGGATCTAGGAGTGGCCAAGTAGTTTGGGGTGACTGGAGGAGGGGTCTAAGGAAGATCTGGATGGGAGTGGCCATTAAGTTGGAGTGAGCAGAACTCCTGGGACCTGGACCACTTTCCAGGTCAAGGGAGAATGGAGCCTAGCTAGGATTAAGGGTGGGAAATGACCTGGGGCCATAGGGAGGTAAGACAACGGAGAGCTAGGCTAGATTAAGGGTAACAGAATTGGGAGATAGGGTGTAGCCACAATGAAAGGCCAGTTGATTGGATTATAACCTCAGACAAATGCCAGAGATTTGGCCATGTGGGAAAGTCCACAGTTCTTCCTTTTTGGGGTCTAGCTCCCATCCTCATCATTACTGCTATTAAAAATTACACTCTCAATACTTCTTAGATGCCTCCTCCAGTCACCCCAAACTACTTGGCTATTCCTAGATCCCTCCCACAGTCTTTCTGTCCATTTTGTCTCCATTAAGATGCTCAGATTCCTTAAGAACCTAGCCAAAGGCTCAGATTCTTATAATCTAACCAGTAGCTCACAAGTGTTCAGATTCCTTAAGAGTCTGGCCAATTTGATGATGTTCTAATAAATTTTGTCTTTGACTGAAAGAAGGATTGTGTTAAATTCATTCAGACAGGACCTGCTTGTCATGATTTTGGGGTCCCAGCACCCCTAAACCTCAAAAATACCACACAGTGAATGTTGAGCTAGCAAATAATACGGAAATAAGGCATATTTCCCATCAAAGAAGTGTAAATAGTCAAAATGATATCATAAAATCCATACACTACTCAGAATTCATATAAGTTAAATTTTATCTTGGACAGCTAGCTACCTATTGGTTCAGAAATTGTATCTAAATGGGGGAAAAAGCATTCTCTAGTTCTCCCCGAGCTGCACTGCCCCCCCCACCCCCTGACCCCCAGATAAGGGAAGATAAAACTAGTAATGAGAAGAATGAAACAGTATAATTCTTTACTATCCAATTTTGCTAAATCACTCAAGCAAATTGGATTCATCATCTAAACTCCTAGATTTAAAATATGAGTACAATGCTCATATTTTTGCAATTTTTTTTATTCAGGCTGCTGGGCCTGCAGTCAGTAAGACTCCTCTTGAGTTCAAATCAGGCCTCAGACACTTCCTACCTATATGACCCTGGGCAAGTCACTTCACTCTGTTTGCCTCAGCTCCTCATCTGTAAAATAAACTGGAGAAGGAAATGGCAAATCACTCTAGTATCTTTGAAAAGAAAACCCCAAATGAGATCATGAAGAGTTGGACACAACTGAAAACAACCCAACAACAAAAATATGTGGACAACTAAATACTGTGACTATTTCTAAGGCAGTTTCTAAGAAATGTAAATACTTTAGTCCTTTTGGTCACATTCTTGCAGTGAGGCAGTTTTTTCTAATTCCAACAATTTGAACCTTACTGAGAAGAGAAGCTTTACGTAAAGTTAGAAGAATTCAGTCTCAGGTGTGGCCCTTAAAGCATTAGGAAAAAAAGGCACAGAAAGTCAATCCTGATAATATCCTTCTAAAATGTGTGGATACTCAATCTGGTAATGGTTGTAGTCTGTTTATAACTGTCTGGTGTGGGACTATTCCACTTAACACTGATCAGCTCTGAGAAAACATACTATCTGAGCAGAATTTTGTTATGGGGAAGCAGTCATTCAACAGGAACATTTCAAATGGTAGATTTGTTTAGGTTTAGGGGTGCTGGGACCCCAAAATCATAACACGTGGGTCCTGCCTGAAAGAATTTGACCCAAGCCTTCTTTCAGCCAAAGACAAGGTTTATTAGAACATCTGTCATATTGGGCAGACTCTTAAGGAGTCTGAATGTTAGTGAGCTATTGGCTAGATTATAAGAATCTGAGCATCTTAATGGAGACAAGATGGACCTTATATACAGAAAGACTATGGGAGGAATCTAGGAGTGGCCAAGTAGTCTAGGAGGTAATAGGTCCAGGGACCTGGACCACATGGCCAAGGGAGAATGGAGCCTAGATAGGATTATGGGTGGGAAGTGGCCAGGGGTGATAGGGAGGTAAAACAATGGAGGGCTAGGCTAGGTTAAGGGTAACAGAATTGGGAGGTTGGGTGTAGGCAATAACAAAAGGCCAGTTGATGGGATTATAGCCTCAGGCAAAGGCTAGAGATTTTGCCATGTGGGAAAGTCCAGGGTTTTTCCTTTTTGGGGGTCTAGATCCCAGCCTCATCATTTCCTCCTCAAACAAATGGACCCAAATTCTTTTGGGATAAGGGACAAAGGTTTTGGCTTCTGAAACTGCTTCCAGCTAGCAGGGGGTGTAGAGATGTCCCTGCCTCGAGGGGGTCTCAAAGAGGTTGACTAGAACCAAGCACAGGCTGCATCCAGGGAATGATGGGGGGACATCGGCTGGTACCACTGTTTGCTATCAATTGTAGGTGAATGGCCCTGTAGTCTGGAAGACACAAATCTGACAGAAAAAACTGCAGGGACCAGATATGACAGGATAAAACATCCTTAGCTCTGTTTGGATTCAGACAATTCAGTTTTCCAACCATGCAGTATCAAATCCACCTCATAGTCAGACTCAGGAATAGTCAGGTGGGTAACATTCCCTTTCAAAGGAACATAATGGGGAAAGTGAGCCAGGAGGATCCCATCTTAGACTGAGGCTAAAATTGTCCTCTCAGCTTTTCCTGATGCTGACTTCCCACCAGTATCACATTCTCTGAGTAGCTTGTGGCATTTCTCTCAAATGGTGGATTATTGACTATCAATGGATTATTATGATCCATCAGACAACTCAAAATAAAATCTTACGAGCTTTTATCTTACATAGCAAGTTTCACTCATTACAGCTTAGGAAAAACTTTTCCAGGATTTACATCTCAAACTTAAATTTGTCCTGATGTAAAAAGCCAGTCATTAGAGATTTCTATACACTTGCAAATTCTCAGCAAGCCATAACCCAAACAAGCTTTTTTGCAAGTTTACACATTAAAACAACAACCAAGAATAGCCAAATTATTTTAGTGATAACCAAATTATGAAAAGTTGCTTGACATAACTGATACAAAAAGTTCACCAATTTGAAACTTGAAACAAACCCATTACCAATCAGGTGACT
This sequence comes from Vombatus ursinus, assembly GCF_900497805.2. Taxonomy (NCBI): domain Eukaryota; kingdom Metazoa; phylum Chordata; class Mammalia; order Diprotodontia; family Vombatidae; genus Vombatus; species Vombatus ursinus. The sequence goes on from NW_020940358.1 coordinate 27,777,924, forward strand.
TCAGTTTTGTTAAATGAATCAACATCCCATCATTAACAGTTAAAAACTACAACTTTAAGAGGGTGCTTACCCAAGTTCACAGGCTAGCTTCTTTAGCTTGAGCAGGATGTGCTGAACCTGGTGATGCTTCCAGGCAAAGGTTGCCCTAGGGCCCAAGGCCATTGACAGGGGGCCCATGCTGTAGCTGCTGCCCCTCCCCCTCCTTCCTTTCCTAGATTGGGGAGGGTGAAATCAAAGGTGAGGGGTAAAGTGTGAAACTCCCTTCTCCTAGGATAAGGGTTAACAAAGGAAGGGAGTGGAAAAAAGAAGTGACCAGGGTTGTAAGGAGGAGTTTCAAAACTCCTTAATGATCAATCACAAAACCTCCAGAATCTACCAAGATATTTTTAGCTGTTCTAACTTATCCCTGTAACCCCCATGAAGGAGGATTTAGGGGCATAGAGGGAAGAGAGTAAGTAAACCTCAGGGAACCAAAAAGCAACTGCAGTTTTCCCCAATTCCCTAGTGCCGAGAGAATTAACAAAATTGGACATACACTTCCAGATAGGGCATCCATCCTTGTCCTCTATGCTGTGGAAGGTGTACCCAGGATCATGGCCTTGAACCAACCCAGTGGACTGAGAGCCTGAGAGCATCAGGCTGAGTGCATGACAACCTTGTAACTGTCTGCCTGAAAAGCACCTCCAAGCCTTGGTGCTTGGAGAGTGACCCCAACTGTACAGCAAGAAAAGGGGGGGAGGGAGAGGTTTGCATACCTTCCAGTCTTGGCTAGAGAAGAACTTGGAGTTAGGTAGTTTCCCCGTTTAGGCCACCAAAATGTTGAGGTTTAGGGGTGCTGGGGTACTGGGACCCCAAAATCACAACACACAGGTCCTGCCCGAAAGAATTTGACCTAAGCCTTTTTTCAGCCAAAGACAAGGTTTATTAGAATATCCATTATATTGGGCAGACTCTTAAGGAGTCTGAATGTTAGTGAGCTATTGGCTAGATTATAAGAATCTGAGCATCTTAATGGAGACAAGATGGATCTTATATACAGAAAGATTATGGGAGGGACCTAGGAGTGGCCAAGTAGTGTATGAGGTAATATAGAACTCCAGGGACCTGGACTGCCTGGCCAAAGGAGAATGGAGCCTAGATAGGATTAAGGGTGGGATGTGGCCTGGGGCCATAGGGAGGTAAGACAATGGAGGGCTAGGCTAGATTAAGGGTAACAGAGAATTGGGAGGTTGGGTGTAGGCAATAACAAAAGGTCATGATGGGATTATAGCCTCAGGCAAAGGCCAGAGATTTGGCCCCGGGAAAGTCCAGGGTTTGTTTTTTGGAGTCTAGATCCCTTCTTTGTCAGTTTGGCCAAAGGCAATGGTTACAGTAGAGTTTCCTGATGCCATGATGGAGTTTGGTAACAAATTTTACCTGGGATCCTTTTATTGACATAAACTCTGGTTCAGGAAGCAGAGTGCTGAGTATGCCTCTGCTAGACTCTGTTACAGCTTACCTGGAACCTGATCCTATAGGCAAGGCTATAATAAGAAAAGATTTGAAGAATTGAATAATGAAGAAGTAGTGAAGAGAGAAATGAGCAGAACCAAGAGAACATTGTATACAGTAACAGCAATATTGTTTTAAGAACGACTTTGAGCAAATAAGTTATTTTGTCTTTTATAAATAGCCACATTAATTATAAAGGACATATGAAGAAAGATGTTATCTTCATTCAGAGAAAAAATAAATAGAAGTATGTGTAGAATAATTTTGCATATCTATATCTATCTATCTATCTATCTATCTATCTATCTATCTATCTATCTATCTATTTGTGTCTAATAGTAGCCATGAAGAGGGGGGAGGAGAAGAAAAATAAATTTATATGATAATTTTGTTGTATATTTGAAAGTGAATGATATAACCTCTGTGAAGACTTCTCAGGGTGGTGATGAAAAGACTGTGTCAAAACTAGAGATAAGCTCTGAGAGACCGAACAGGCCGTAAATTTAAATTACTGAAACCTGTAAGAATTCGGCCCTAAATATTCTCTGATTGCCACTGCCACGTCAGCATTAGGTATACTAAATAAGGACATGTATGTTTGTATTGGCTATACCCTGTTTCCTTGTTCTTTGGGAATGGGAAAGATTTTCGAGCCTAGAATGTAAGCCTGCCTCCCAGTGAATGGGAGTAAGGGATAGTGGCGGGGTGGGAGTTTCTTGTTTGCGTTAAGATATATAACCTTGTTTTGTCCTTTGTGCCTCGCTTCTCTCCTGCTGGTAGTGTACTGGAGGAGTAGATGCCCCTTCTCGGGAGATTGTAATAAAGAGTAACTTCTTGCTTACACCTTGAGAAGTCTCTGAATTTAATTGTGTTAGAGTTACTGTACCACACAAAAGGAATAGCAAGTTTGTGCATAGTAAATTTGCAGTTTTATTTACAATCATCTTTTTTTATTGTACTACATTATGGAAATGCTTGCTTTGTTCCATAAATTAAAAATAAAATTTAAAAAAAAAAAGATTTAAGGCAGCTCTTTCCAGTTTATTTCCCTGATCTAGCTTCTAAGGGTACATATGTAGAATGCTTCCATCTTAATCTAAAAGGATATTACTTAAACTAGAGGCAGCAAGCTAGAGTAGGGAGAAAGTTGGTCTCAAGTCAGAAGACTTGAGTTCAAGTACTAGCTCTAGTCAATAGAAAGATCGAACATTTACTCAACACTTAGGATATGCCAGACATTGTGAGCTTGAGCAAGGTACTTCACTTCTCTTTTGGTCTCAGTTTCCTCATCATAAAAAATGGGGATAGTAATATCTATCTTACCTCATTGGGTTGTCCTAAGGAAAGTTCTTTGTAAAACCTTCAGATCAGAGATTTAGAGCTGGAAGGGACCTTGGAGACTATCTAATCCTACTCTCTCATTTTACAGATGAAAAAATTTAGGTTCACAGAAGGGAAGTAGTTCACCTAAAGTAAGAGAAAATGGCGAGGTCAAGTAGAAAGACAGCTCATCTGATTCTAAATCCTCTGCATCATGCATTTGTGGTATAGAAATGTGAGTTATTACTATTGAGGAAATAGAGACATATTTTCCCTAGGTCCATTCATTCATTTAGCAAGGCAGTTGGGGTTAAGTGATTTGCCCAGGGTCACACAGCTAGTAAGTGTCAAGTGTCTGAGGCCAGATTTGAACTTCGGTCCTCCTGACTCCAGGGCTGGTTCTCTATCCACCTAACTGCCCCAGTTCTTTTATTTTTACAAAAAGGGAAAGGAGATTTTTGGATAGCAGAAAGTCACATTAAGAAAATCCAAGTCCTAGTACTCTGCTCAAGTGCTAATAAAGTATCTAGAACAAACACACCAATGAGACTACCAAGAGCCTAAAAATAATTTCATTTAATCCTGCTTCTCAGTATTGATTACCTATCAACCTCTGTGATTGGTTGCCTCTTTTACCTACTGAGCTGGATTGTTTAATATCATTTTCTTTCTTTCAGATAACCCTCTAAATAAGGTCTGGAGAAAACATCTGCAGCAGTGATGGGGTTGGAATCTGGGCCTCAGAAAGGAAAAACCCTGGACTTTCCCACATGGCCAAATCTCTGGTGTTCCCCTGAGGCTGTGATCCCATCAACTGGCCTTTCATCGTGGCTACACCCAACCTCCCCTCCATTGTTTTACCTCCCTATGTCCCTCGGCCATTTCCCACCCTTAATCCTAGCTAGGCTCCATTCTCCCTTGGCCAGGAGGTCCGGGTCCCAGGAGTTCTGTTCACCCCAGCTTACTAGCCACTCCCATCCAAATCTCCTTAGTCCCTTCCTCCCATCACCCCAAACTACTTGGCTACTCCTAGATCCCTCCCACAGTCTTTCTGTATATAAGGTCCATCTTGTCTCCATTAAGATGCTTTGATTCTTAGAATTTAGCCAATAGCCCATAGATGCTCAGATTCCTTAAGAGTCTAGCTAAGATGGCGAATCTTCAATAAACCTTGTTTTTGGCTGCAAGAAGGCTTGGGTCGAATTCTTTTGGGCAGGACCCGGGTGTCGTGATTTTGGGATTCCAGGACTCCTAACCTCTAGACCGCATCAGCAGCTGCGACAACTTGACAATTTAAAATTTCTTTTTTAAAATTTAAAATTTTATTTTTTTCCAATTACATGTAAAAACAATTTTCAACATAATTTTAAAAAATTTTGAGTTCTAAATTCTCTTTCCTTTTCTTTCCTTTCTCCCCCTTCCCCCTCATTAAGAAAGCAAGCAATTTCATGTAGGTTATAGATGTGCAGTCATACAAAACATATCTCCATATTAGTCAAATTGTGAAAGAAAGCATAGCTCAAAAAAAAAAACCCATAAAAATAAAGTTTAAAAAAAGCATGCTTCAATCTGCAGTCAGACACCATCAGTTCTTTCTCTGGAGATGGATAGCATTTTTCATCATAAGTCCTTCAGAATTGTCTCAGGTCATTGTATTGCTGAGAATAGCAAAGTCTTTTTTTGTTTGTTTTTAAATTAATTTATTTTGAATTATCAACAATCACTTCCATAAGCTTTTGAGTTTTAAATTTTTCTTCCCTTCCCTCCCCACCTCCCTTCCCAAGACAGCATGCTATCTGATGTAGGTTATACATATACGTTCCTATTAAACATATTTTCACATTAGTGATGTTGTAAGTAAGAATTAGAACCAATAGGAGGAACCACCAGAAAGAGGAAACAAAACACAACAGAAGAAAAAAAATAGCAAATAGTATGCTTCAATCTGCATTCAAACTGTAGTTCTTTCTTTGGATGTGAATAGCATTTTCCATCAGGAGGCCTTTGGAGATGTCTTAGATCCTTGTATTGCTGAGAAGGGTTAAGTCTTTCTATGTCAGTCATTGCACATTGTGGTTGTTACTGTGTACAACGTTCTCCTGGTTCTGCTCACTTCACTCAATAGCTAAGTCTTTAACAGCTGATCATCCTCACAATATTGCTGTCACTATGTACAATGTTCTCCTACTTCTACTCACTTCACTTTGCATCAGTTCATGTAGGTCTTTCCAGGTTTTTCTGAGAGCATCCTGCTTTGTCGTTTTTTATAGCACAATAGTATTCAATCATAATCATATACCACAACTTGTTCAGCTATTCCCCTTTGATGGGCAGCCCCTCAATTTCCAATTCTTTGCCACCATTGAAAGAGCTGCTATAAATGTTTTTATGCACAGAGATCCTTTTAACAGTTTAATTTGAAGGCTTCTTTTTGTTTCTAACAAGAGAGAGGGAGAAATGGCAAAATGGTGTTGCTAAGTAGGAAGTAATCAACATCGGACCAAAGTCACATACATTTTCTACTCTGTTGCTGAGATACATCATAGAGACAACAGTGGAAGCTCTGCATATCCCGGGGATGGGATATGAGTAATTTTGATCTATCTTTCTAAAAAATATGGAGATCCAAAGACTCTTCTTCCCCAAAACCACAACTTTCAACTCCACCATACCAAGTATATAGAAATTCTAGTCATGCAAGACTTAATGGTTATTCAAGGCTCATAAAAGCAATTAAAATAAAAAGAACTAAACAGTTCCCTTCCTTTACAGCTGATTCATTGCAAATGAGACTTCACATATTTGTGCAGACAACACTTCATGCTTCATCTCTATAGATACCATCTGTGGTTCAACTTAAGTCTGAATCACACAAAAAGATGGAATGTAACCCCAGTCTTTTTTTTTAAATTTATTTAGTATTTTATTCCCCCCCACCCCGGTTACATGTAAAAACAATTTTTAACATTTGTTTGTAAACTCTGAGTTCCAAATTCTCTCACTTACTCTTCTCCCCATCCCCATTGAGAAGGCAAGCAATTTGATATAGGTTATACATGTGTAGTCATGCAAAATATTTCCATGTTAGTCATGTTGTAAAAGAAAGCATAGACAAAAAACACCTCAAGAAAAATAAAGTTTAAAAAGTTTGCTTCAATCTGTATTCAGATACCATCAGTTTTTTCTCTGGAGAATAGCTCAAAAACCCCACTTTAAGAGACCAGGAAACAGTTTCTAACTGAACCAAGCAAAGTCATACTCAAAGTATCCTATGCAGAGTCTAAGACAGAGGGGCAAACAGGCATATTGGTTTAGAAGAGACAAAACATCACTAAGAAGAAAGACAGTAGAAGTGGCCAAGGCAGGATAGGCATTAGTGAGGATCAGATCATCCGTCTCTTCCAGAATTCTTTAAGGTTAAGCAGACCTAAACGGAACAAATCCACAAAGGAGTGGGTGTTAGAGAATAAGAACTGCTTCCTTCCTCACTTCCTCCGAAGAAAAGAGTTGAACTGAGATTCATGGTCTTTCAGGTGTAGATGTGCCATCAACCAATGCAGACAGCAGCCTATCCCACAGCTCAGTCTGTGCTTAGTTCTTGCAGAGTGTTTCCTTGGTTGTTGTTGGTTTTAAAAAAAATATATTTGATTTAACTTTTTTTGTATTATACCCAATTTAACTTTATCTGCAAAAGTATTTGTCTTTTCCTATCTTTATTTGGAACCAGGAATAGTCTAATATGTTTGTGAGACTGTGGTATCTCTAGACCAAAATGAGAAAGGACATTCTTCTCATCCTGCAATTGTCTAAAGAAAGACCAAAGGAAAAAGTTATGCATGTTTAAATGGTATAGTTTGGAGAGAGGAAAGAATGAAAAGAATATATCATTCACATAAGGGAAAAGGAGGAAAGTGTCTTTTCCATTTTTTCCATGAAAATAAGAGTGCTTTTATGAATGACATCTCTAATGCCCAATCCGCAATTTATCACTTCTAAAGCTATGGGAAGTCCTCCATTCAGAATACTAGTGCACTGATTAGTCTACAGTAGCTGACTTATATTATTAAAGAAACTACAGACTATTAAAATTGAACCCATCTTCTAATGTCAAATTTGTTACCGCAGGAGATTGAAAAGCATGACCAAAGTTTCCTTTAACCTTTTAACACCTTAAACTACAACAAAAATATTTTCAGCCTATGATTCATGGAAAATAATAAACTTAAGTAATGTCATTAAAATTTTAAGGCTTATTCAGGTACTGGATCTTAAGCAGCAAAATATTCACTTCCAGTTTTAAATTTATATATGACCTTCACTGTCTGTTTACAAGAATTACAATAAAAGGAATATTGTTGTGTTACCCACACCCCAGATTAGACCGCCTTTATTGACTACATGTTTTATATTTATTAATATTTTATTTTTTCCCCAATTACATGTAAAACAATTTTTTAACATCCATTTTTAAAAATTTTCAGTTCCAAATTTTCTCTCTTCCTCTCTCCCTTCCCCTCATTGAGAAGATAAACAATTTGACATAGGCTATACATGTGGAGTCAAGCAAAACATATTTCAATATTAGTCATATTGTGAAAGAAAACATAGACCAAAAAAACCCTAAGAAAAATAAAGTTTAAAAAAAGTTTGTATCGATCTGCATTCAGACTCTGTTGGCTCTTTCTCTGGAGGTGGATAGCATTTTTCATCATGAGTCTTTTGGAATTATCTTACATCATTGTATAGCTAAGTCATTCAAAGCTGATCTTAGCTAAGTCAAGGATAGCTAAGTCATTCAAAGCTGATCATCATACAATATTACTGTCATTGTATACTCTTCTGATTCTGTTCACTTCATTTTGCATCAATTCATGTAACTCTTCTCACACTTTTCTGAAAGCATCTTGCTTATCATTTCTTTTTTTAAATTTATTTCCTTTTTTTGGTTAGGCAATGGGGTTAAGTGACTTGCCCAGGGTCACACAGCTAGTAAGTGTTATGTGTCTGAGGCTGGATTTGAATTCAGGTCCTCCTGAATCCAGGGCTGGTGCTCTATCCACTGAGTCAACTAGCTGCCCCTGGCTTATCATTTCTTATAGCACAGTAGTATTCCATCACAATCATATACCACAACTTATTCAGCCATTTCCCAATTGATGGACATCCCCTCAATTTCCAATTCTTTGTCACCACAAAAAGAGCTGCTATAAATATTTTTGTACATATAGGTCCTTTTCCTTTTTTCTTTCCTTTCCTTTTCTTTCTTTCTTTCTTCTTCTTCTTCTTCTTCTTCTTCTTCTTCTTCTTTTTTTTGATTTCTTTGGAATACAGATCTAGTAGTGGTATTGCTGGGTCAAAGGGTATGAACAGTTTTATAGCCTGTTGGGTATAATGGCAAATTGCTCTCCAGAATGGTTGAATCAGTTTACCCCTCTATCAATGGTGCTTTAGTGCCCCAATTTTCCCACATCCTCTCCAACATTTGTCATTTTCCCTTTCTGTCATATTAGCCAATCTGATAGATGTGAGATGATATTTCAGAGTCATTTTAATTTGTATTTCTCTAATCAATAGTGATTTAGAGCATTTTTTCATATGACTTTAGATAGCTTTGATTTCTTCTGAAAACTACCAGTTCATATCCTTTGGTCATTCATCAACTGGGGAATGTCTTGTATTCTTATAAATTTGATTTAGTGCTCTATATATTTGAGAAATGAGGCCTTTATCAGAGAGATGCTATACATTTTTTTTCCAGTTATGGTTATCGTGTATTTCCCTCCATCTATTTTTCCCATTTCTTCTTCTCTCTCTCTCCTTTTACTCTGTCCTTCCTCAGAAGTGTTTTGCTTTTGACCATTGCCTCCCTCAATCCACTCTCCCCTCTATCAACCCCACCATTCTCTTATTCCTCTCCACTCCTACTTCCCTGTACAGTAAGACAGATTTCTATACCCTACCAAGTGTGTATGTTATTCTGTCTTTCAGTCAATTTAGATGAGAGTAAGGTTCAAATGTTGCCTCCCCATCTTTCCCTCCATTGTAAAAGCTCTTTCACTTCTCTTTTATATGAAAAAATTTACCTTATCCTATGTCTCCCTTCCCCCTTCTCCCAGAGTATCCTTCTTTTCTACTCCTTAATTATTTTTTCTTTTTGGATATCATCCCATCATAGTCAACACACACTATGTCTTCTGTCTCTGAGTACTCCTTCTAATTGCCTTAATAATTATAAAGTTCTTAGAAGTTGCACATATCATATTCCCATGTAAAAATGTAAACAGTTTAACCTTATTGAATCCTTTATGATTTCTCTTTCCTGTTAATCTTTTTATGCTTCTTTTAAGTCTTATATTTGAAAGTCAAATTTTCTATTCAACTCTGGTCTTTTCCTCAGGAATGTTTGAAAGTACTCTATTTCATTAAATATCCATTTCGTCCCCAGAAGATTATACTCAGTTTTGCTGGGTAAGTGATTCTTGGTTATAATTATAGCTCCAGTGCCCTCCAGAATATCATATTCCAAGCTTTCTGATCCTTTAATGTAGAAGTTGCTAAATTTTGTGTTATCCTGACTGTGGCTCCATGATTTTTTAATTGTTTCTTTCTGCCTGCTAGCAGTATTTTCTCCTTGACCTGGGAGCTTTGGGATTGGGCTATAATATTCCTGGGAATTTTCATTTTGGGATCTCTTTCAGGAGGTGATCAGTGAATTCTTTCAATTTCAATTTTGCCCTCTGCTTGTAGGGTATCAGGGCAGTTTTCCTTGATAATTTCTTAAAATATATCTAGGTTCTCCAAAATGGTTGGATCAGTTTACAACTCAACCAACAATGTATCAGTGTTCCAATTTTCCCACATCTTCTCCAACATTTATCATTTTCCTGTTTTGTCATGTTAGCCAATCTGATAGGTGTGATGTGGTACCTCAGAGTTGTTTTGATTTTCATTTCTCTAATCAATAGTGATTTAGAGCATTTTTTCATATGACTATGGATGGCTTTAATTTTGTCATCTGAGAACTGCCTGTTCTTATCCTTTGACCATTTATCAATTAAGGAATGACCTGTATTCTTACAAATTTGACTTTGTTCTCTATATATTTTAGAAATGAAGCTCTTATCAGAGACACTGATTGTAAAAATTCTTTCCCAGTTTCCTGCTTTCCTCCTAATCTTGGTGGCATTGGCTTTGTTTGTGCAAAACCTTTTCAATTTAGTGTAGTCAAAATTATCCATTTTGTATTTCATAATGTTTTCTATCTCTTGTTTGGTCATGAATTCTTCTGTTCTCCATAAATATGACAGGTAAACTATTCCTTGCTCTCCCAGTTTGCTTGTAGTATCAGCTTTTATGTCTAAATCATGTACCCATTTTGACTTTATTTTTGTATATGGTGTAACATTTTGGCCTGTGCAGTCCAATAATTTTAAAATTATCTCTCCTAGATATATTTTCCAGGTCAGTTGTTTTTCCAATGAGATAATTCACATTTTCTTCTATTTTTTCCCTTCTTTTGATTTTTCATGGAATCATTAGCTTCCACTTGCCCAGTTCTAATTTTTAAGGAATCATTTTATTCAATGAGCTTTTATACCTCTTTTTTCATTTGGACAATTCTACTTTTCAAGAAGTTGTTTTCTTCAGTAAATTTTTATAATTTTTGAATACCTTTTCCCTTTTTCTAATTCTGCTTTTTAAAACATTCTTCCTTTCATAGATTTTTGTGCCTCTTTTACTGTTTGGCCTGTTCTCTTTTTTAAGGTGTTATTTTCTTCAGTGATTTTTTGTGTTTTCTTTACTAAGCTGTTGACTCTTTTCCCATTATTTTCTTGCATCACTTTTTTTCTTTCCCCAATTTTTCCTTTACCTCTTTTATTTAATTTTAAAAATCTTTTTTGAGCTCTTCCATGAGTTCTTTTTGAACTTCAGACTAATTCACATTTTTCTTTGAAACTTTGGTTGCAGCAGTTTTGACTTCGTTGTCCTCTTCTGAGTTTGTGTTTTGATCTTCCCTGTCACCATGGTAACTTTCTTTGATCTGGTTCTTTTGTCGTTGCTTGCTCATTTTTAGTGCCAATTTTTTGGCTTTTAATTTTATGTTAAAGTTGAGTTTCACTCTTGGGGTGGAAGGGACACTGTCTAAAGCTTCAGGTTTTTTGTTCTGTTGTTTTAAATTCTGGGGGCTCTGTAAGTTTCCGGTTCTTCTGAGGTGGCATGATTTAAGCAGAGGTGTGGCTACTACTCTCTTGGCCTGGACTCTGGTCTGTGAGTAACCATAAGCACTATTTTCTTCCCTGGAACTTTGACCAGGGCCCCTTTTCCCCTGCCACCACGTGCTCTAGTGTACTAGTTCCATGGATCCCCATGTGGATCCCCATGTGGGCAACATGATGGAGTCCTGCACCCAGGGCCATCTAAGGGTCCTCTCTAATCTCCTTCTGACCAATTGCCAGACCCTTTTATTGTCTGTGGGGTGAGAGCTCTGGAAGTTGCTGCTGAAGATTCACTCAGTTGCCCCCAAGGCCCCCTGCTGGCTGCCTTGAGCAGGGACCCAGGACCTAATTGCTGGCTTGCCCAACATGTCATGCACTGCACTGCACTCCCCTTTTCCCCAGTGAAATAGGCCTTTCCTGCTGACCTTCTAAGTTGTCTCAGGCTAGAAAATTGTTTCATACCATCCTTTTGTGTGTTCTGCCACTCCAGAATTCATTTTGAGACATTTTTTTAAATCCATTTGCAGGGGAATTTGAGAGAGCTCAGATAAGTCTCTGCCTTTACTCTGCCATCTTGGTTCTGCCCCTTCCATATGCTCCATATTTAAATTAATTATATGATTATAAATTTGATGTATTTTAAATGAGTTTTATTTTCTTTCTGTTCACTAGCCAATTACAAGGAGACACATACACAAAATTTATGTAGTTCTTTCTACGGCAAAAAGGATTTTAAAATAATTGCAAGAAAATAAATACTTCCAAAAATTCTGTCACTAGTATGCAGTTATACTTAATTTTAACTCTGTGATCTACCAAAAGATCAAGACTGCATGGATTATATTCATATTTGTAATGTAACTACACTCTATTTGCAATTTACTTTACAATCAACCCTCTCCCTTTCTCAAATAAAAGGCAGGGGCATTATTAACTCAGTCATCTTGCTTTTTCTGATGATAAACTATATACATTCAAATCATTTGAGAAAACTCTAGTAATTGTCCTGTGTGATATTTTCTCTATATTTGGTTTCAAAGATAGCTTTCTACTAAGAACATAGAACATACTTGGTAATAGAAACTTGAAAATAAACCATAATTAATGAAAAGGAACAGGTGGGAATGGTTCTTTTGAGCTGGTTTAATTTTACCTTGCTTTGCTTTTGTTTTATTCAATTTTATTTTATTTTCAATTACAAGTTTTCTCCCTCTTTCCTCCCCTTCTCTACTCCTACCCTTTGAGAAGGCAAGAAAACAAAGCCCGTTACAAATATGTATAGTCAAGCAAAACAATTTCCCACATTAGTCACGTCCAAAAATGAAAACAAATCGCAGAAAGAAAGAAAATAAAATAAAAAATTAGTCAAAAAACATTTGTTAAGCTCCTCCCAGCACTGGAAATATAAAAAGAAGCAAAAGATAGTCCCTGCCTTCAAGGGAATTACAATCTAATGGGGGAAACAACATGCAAACAAATATAGATAAAGCAAGCTATATACAAGATAAATAGGAAATAATTAACACTTCCCATAAAAAGATGAGATTTTAGTTGGGACTTAAAAGAATCCAGGGAAGCCAGTAGATGGAGTGAGGAGGGAGAGCGTTCTAGGCTTGAGGGACAGCCAGAAAGATGGGGTATACTGAAGTCAAGGATGGCATTGTCTGGTTCCTGGAATACCAAGGAAGCCAGTGTCACTGGATTGAAGAGAAAGTGTGAGAGAGTAAGGTATAAGAAGACTGGAAAGGCAGGAGGGAGCTAGGTTATGAAGGACTTTGAATGTCATTTTGTATTTGATCCTAGAGGCAATAGGAAGCCACCGGTATTTATTGAATAGAAGTGTGGTGTGATTGGACTTAGACTTTAGGAAAACCGCTTTAGTGGCTGAATGGAGGATAGATTGGAGTGGGGAGAGACTAGAGGCAGGCCGACTTATCAGCAAGCCATTGCAATAATCAAGGTGTGAAGTAATGGGGGCCTGCACTAGAGTGTTGGCAATGTCAGAGAAGAGGAGAGGGCTTATTCAAGAGATACTACAAAGGTGAAATCAACAGGCCTTGGCAACATCTTGGATATGTGAGGTGAAAGACAGAAAGGAATCCAGGATGACTCCAAGGTTGTGAGCCTGGGGGATTGGGAAAATGGTGTTGCCCTCTACACTAATAGGAAAAGTAGGAGGGTGAGGGTTTAGGGGGAAGATAATGAGTTTAAAATGTTTACTGTACCTCCAGGTCAAGATGTCTGAAAGGCAGTTGAGAATGACAGATTGGAGGTCAACAGAGTTTGAGGCAGGATAGATAGATTTGAGAATCATCAGCATAGAGATGGTAATTAAATCTATGGGAGCTGACGATATCACCACATGAAGTAACATAAAGTGAGAAGAGAAGAGGGACCAGGACAGAACCCTGAGGGGTACCTTTAGTTAGAGGGCATGATTTGGATGAAAGTCCAGCAAAGGAGTCAGAGAAGGAGCAGTCTGCTAGGTAGGAGGAGAACCAGGAGAGAGTGGTGACAGGAAAACCTAGAGAAAAGAGAGTATCAAGGAGGAGAGAGTGATCAACAATGTCAAAGTCTGCAGAGAGATCAAGGAGAATGAGGACTGAGAAAAGGCCATTGGATTGGCAACTAAGATTCCATTAGTAACTTTGGAGAGAGTAGTTTCTGTGCAATGATAAGGTTGGAAGCTGGCTTGTAAAGGGTTAAGAAAACAGTGAGAAAAGAAAAGTGGAGGCACCTGTTGTAGGTGACCTTTTTGAAGAGTTTAGTTACAAAGGGCAGAAGAGATATAGGATGACAGTAGGATAGAAGAAACAAGTGAGGGTTTTTTTAAGGGGGTGAGGGGAGGGCATGTTTGTAGTCAATAGGGAATGAGCCAGTAGACAGGGAAAGATGGAAAATAAGTGACAGAGTGGGGATGATAGAGCGGGCAATCTGTTGGAGAGAGGATGGAATGGTATTGACTGAGCAGGTAGAAAGGTCAACCTTGGTGAGGAGTAAGGTCACTTCATCATGTAAGATATGGGTGAAAGAGGAGATGGTGCCAGTAGGCATCAGAGTGATAGGAGGTGAGGAAGAGGGGAGAAGAGAGAGTTCATTGCAAATGGCCTCAATTTTTTTATGTTAAATATGAAACAAGGTTTTCAGCTGAGAGAGTATGGGGGAGGAGGAGCCATGGGAGTTGTGAGGAAGGACAAAAAAAAAGAGCTGCTGTGGAGAGGTGGATAGTGAATTGATAAGAGAGGTATAGTAGAATTGTCTAACATCAGCGAGGCTCCAGTTGAAGTTGTGTAACACAGATTTGCAGGGGACCTAGTCAGAATGGTTTTGTGATTTTCTCCATCTTCATTCACCAGCACGTGTGTAGAGGCAGACAGTTGAATGGTGGGAGTGACCCAATGCTGAGGCTTGGCTGGAAACCAGTTGACTGGAAATTGGAGATATGATAAGGGAGCAAGGGATTCAAGAGAGGAAGATAGTGTAGAGTTGAATGGGTTCACCACGGAGTCAAGCTGGAGAGAAGAGGAAGAGTGGCTTGTGTAGGGGAGATTGGCTTGGGAGAGAATGGAAGGGTCAAGGAATTGGAGGTCACGGTACAGATGAAGAGTAGGGTTTTGTAAGGAAAGGCAGAGAGAGAGATGAAAAGCCAATAGATAATGGCCAAATACGGGGATTTCAAAATTCTTTACACAGGTGGTACATTTATGGGTTATGGCAAAAACAATGTTATGACATTCTTTGTGTGTGGCTAAGGTAGGGTGGAGAGGTAGCTCATGGGATGTGAGTAGGTTGAGGAACTGAGTGGTTAAGGTATTTGAGGGAGAGTCAATATGTATGTTGAAGTCCCCTAGTACAAAAGCAGGAGTCGGGGAGGAGAAAAAGATTATAAACCAGGTATTGAACTCATTGAGGAATGAAGGGGAGTGACCTGGGGGTCTATAGATGACAGCTACTAGGATTTTGATTGAGTGATAGATATGAATAGCATGAACCTCAAAGGAAGAAAGAATACTGAATGATGGAGGTAGTAGGAGAACCTGGAAGTGTCAATGGAGAACTAAGAGTCTTCCAACTCTCCACCTCAACCAATTAACCAAGGAGCGTGAGAGAAGGTACAGCCAATACCAGAAAGGGTGGCCAGGGAGGCCGTGTCATCAGGGAGGAGCCAGGTTTCAGTAAGAGCTAATAGATGGAAGGAATGGAAAAGGAAACTATTTAAGATGGAGGGAAGTTTGTTGCCTATGAAACAGGCATTCCAGAGGATACAGTGGAAGGGCCAGGTGGTGTTTGGTTGAAACTTTAGGGTGGGAGGGTTGAGAGGCATGGGAATAATGAATCAGGAGGAATCAGGTATGGAATCGGGTTTGGAAGATGCCCTACACAGGTTCAAAATCACCTGGTGTGAGAACATTAATCACTGAGTGGAGGGCACCATCCTCTTCCTAACAAGGATGGAGATCTGGCTGGAGACAAGTACAATATGAGATGGGAGGCACACAGTCAGATGGTTAGATGGGAGGTCTCGATTCACAACTCCTTTTCCTTCTGAAGGCTGGAAATAGGCAGGAAAAAGGAACAGAAGAAGGTTGAAGTTGAACTTTCCCAGCAGGAGAAAAAAGTCCCATTCCCCAACAGCTTTCTTCATCCTTTTCCCACAGGGAACATGCAGCAGGAGATGGAAGGCCTGAGGTCAAAGGGTCATTTGCTCCTCCCAGGAGAACCTGGAGGTTCTCCACATCCCAGATGGGAGATCAAGCTAGCAGGAGGAGGTCGGAGCTGCCTTGTGCTAGCAGAGACAGAAATGATTGCTCTGGAGCAGAGGGAAGATGCCCCATCTGGCCCAACCCCTTGCCACCTGTCCCCAAGGAGCTCAATAGGCTTTAGTCTGAGTCCATCAACTCTCTATCTGGAGGTGGGCGGCTTGTTTCATCATTAATCCTCTAGAATTGTGGTTGCTCTACATGTATTTCACATGTCATGTAATGTGATGTAAATACATTGATCCACATGTATTTTGTAAGAAACTATTAAAATATTTCTAACTGTATTTTTTTGTTTTCAAATAAATAAGATATCAAATCAAAATTATAAAAACTTTAAAAATTAAAATTCTAGTGAAAAACAAAAAACAATTTTAAATATATTCTGTAAAAAGTTGAAATTTTGTATTTACTGCAAATCATAATAATTTGACATATTACATGTGGTTTTAAGTAGTTTTATATATTCTTTAAAGATAAATTTTTTATTCCTACTCCAAGTTTCATTTACATATGTGTTAGCATTTTGGGGGGAAGGCACATAAGTACAAATCCTCTATGAAGCCTTCTGGCTCCTTCTTCCCCCAACCACTTCCTCTCCCCTATGTTCTTTTCCTCTACTCTTTCTTCCACCCAAGTTGGGTGGGCCTGAAAAAAAATTTTCACCTGAGTCAAACTAGTCACTTCCCAAATGAATAAATGAGTGAATAAAGAAAAAAACACTGATTAAGTACTTACTATGTACAAAGTATAATGTTGAACTCTGGGGATAGAAATAGGAAAGAAAACAGGAAGTCCCTGTTCTCAAAGAGCTCACATCCTAGTGGTGAAGAGCGCAGGGATAGAAGGGTCAGCTGAAAGTCAGATGGACCGGTCCCATGGGTGCAGCAGTAAAGCGGATAGTAATGCATCATCCCTAATGTCATTTTCACTGCTAAGAACTTTGGTGCTGAGAACTTCCTTTCCTGGGTCTTCAGTAGCTATGAATGTAGCAGTTGTCAAACATCTTCATGGGGTTACTTTCCAGGTTGATGGTTTCAGAGGATAAGCTGTAAGCAGGACCATTGGTCTAGGGGTATCAACACCCCTAGGGCTCTTGGATGTACCCACCCATCCATGACAATTGGTGGTACTAGTGACAAGGAAGGCATTCCTCTCTTGGCAGGGATTTCTCCATGCAGTGACTAATACTGCTACCATAAAAATCTTTTTTTTGAGATGTTACCCTCTCCTACAAAATCAAATATTCCTCAGTATAGATTTAGGGCTGGAAGATGACCTTAGAGGTCATCGAGTCTAATTCCCTCATACTACTGATGAGAAAGCTGAGGCAAAGTCCAACACAGCTAGTCATGACCCAGATCTTCCTGACTCATTCTCCTCAACTAACTTGTAAAGAGGCATAGGTAAGACCTTAGGTCACTGAGTTATAGCTGCCAAATGACACCCAAATGGGATTAGTTGTCTGCGCCTAGACAAACAGGGAAATGTTTCCACTTCAGTTCAATAAGCCTCTTTGTATCCAGCCCACTTTTGAAGGTAGAGAAGAAAGGTTTGGGTTTTTTTAGGCACAGGGATCAGTGAAGTCCTGGGTGGCCAGGTACCAGTCTGAATTCTGGCCCACTAGAATTAATTTGACCATGTCTCAGTTGACTTCATTCTGGGATTTTTCTCAGAATCTGGGGCCTTCTCGCCCTGGAATATATTTCTGCCACAATGGCACTCTTCTTCCATTGGTCCCCTCCATTTTAGGAACAGGCCTAGGCCAAGCATGTTCATACCCCTCTTGGCTTTGCTTCTGACTTTCCAAATTTCACCCCCAAGCTCCCGTACAGGTAACTTCCTCCCACCTTTTCAGCTCCCTTTTATCTGTAGTCTTCCACCATTAGCATGTAAGCTCCCTGAGGACAGGGACTTTTTCTTTCTGCTTGCATTTGTATCTCCAGTGCTTAGTGCAGTGCCTGGCACATTGTAAGTGCTTCACAAATGTTAATTGCTTATCTGCCTTCCTAAGGAGAATGAGCACAGAGCCTGGAGTTAGGAGGTCCAAGGACCTTAGTTTGAATTCTGGCTCTGCAGCTTGCTTTTTTGTGTGAACTTAAGAATGTCATTTAATATATCTTAGCCTGAGTTTCTTCATCTGTAAAACAGGTGAGAATTTCTTGCTACCTCACTGATTTGTAAGGATCAGATGAGATAACAAATGTTAGGGGCAGCTAGGTGGTGCAATGGATAAAGCTCTGGTCCTGGAGTTAAGAGGACCTGAGTTCAAATCTGACCTCAGACACTTGATACTTACTAGCTATGTGATCCTGGGCAAGTCACTTAACCCTGATTGCCTCACCAAAAAGTAAAAAAATAAATAAACTATAAAGAGATAAGAAATGTTAAATACTTTGAAAACTCTGAATAGGAGGGATTATTACTATTTGTCCAGTTTTATCTCATGCTACAATCAGTCCTGCTCTAATGCTTGCTTTTAAAACTTGAATTCATTCTAAGGCCACTGACATATTAGGGAACAATTGGAGTATAGCCCGAATTTCAAGTTTGCTTATGCTCAATTTCCTCCACTAGAAACTGCAAGAGAACACAGAAAATATTATAATCACTCCCAAGCTGCAACCTTTCCAATCCCTACTTCCACAAGCAAACTTTAGGTCTTTTCCAAAGTAAAGTGTCATATTCATTACTTTTTTTTTTTTTTTAGGCAATTGGGGTTAAGTGACTTGCCCAGGGTCACACAGCTAGTAAGTGTCAAGTGTTTGAACTGAGGCTGGATTTGAACTCCAGTCCTCCTGACTTCAGGGCCGGTGCTCTATCCATTGTGCCACCTAGCTGCCTCCGATACATATTTTCTGCTATCATAGGAGATGTGGGTAGAAGAAGCCTGGCCCTAATGCTCTCTTCCCACACAGCCTGCCCACCAATAGAAAGACTTTGACATCCTGGACTACAAGAACTGGGGAAAAGGCTGAGCAGTAGCCCAAGACCTCAGACGCTGCTATTTCTTGTTTTATTTATGTATGGCAGTTCTTAACAATGTAGCATGTATAAAACTGGGCTACCATTTTGAGTAGGTCTCCATCTTCGTGAAGTTTCTGAATGTTGTACCCCTATCCCATATTTTCCAAAAGCCACTGGGTAAACTACTTTAGCAGAATTGATTGTCCCCTTTTAGCAGTGTCATATAGTAGCTAGGAAACTGGCTCAGAGTTAAGAAGAGCTAGGTTCACGTCCTGCCTCCTCTGACTTGTACTCACTATGCCACCCTGGACAAATCTCTTCTCTTCTCAGTGCCCTCAATACTCTAAGACTCTAAATTGGAAAAAAAAAAAGTGCCAATCTGCATTGGTAAAAGGAGTTCCAGGGCAGCTAGGTGACACAACAGATAGAGCACTGGCCCTGGATTCAGGAGGACCTGAGTTCAAATCCAACTTCAGACATATAGTACTTACTAGCTATGTGACCCTGGGCAGGTCACTTAACCCTATTGCCTAGCTAAAAAACAAAAAACAAACAAACAAAAAAAAAGAAATAAAAGGAGTTCCTCACTGGGGGTTCCCTAAGCTGATGAAATAACTGGTCTGGTATGCTAACAACAACCACCATCATACCACTCGGCCTACCTTACATGATTGTTTTGAGGCTCAGATGAGGTAAAGTGCTACTCTCCTGCCCTACTTCTCATCCTATTCTAACTCATCTCCATCTCCATTTGCTGATGTCTTTCCTGTCCTTCAAGGCCAACTTGGATGCTTCTGCCTCCATGAAGCCTTTGCCCACGCCCTTCCCAGGTGCAAATGGTCTCTCCCTTCTCAGATTTCTCATGCCACTTTGCCTAACCCATTCCCTCAAACTTATTTCTCTCTCCTTTGTATCATAGTTCCATATATACTAGTTCTCCTCTCTCTTCCATTTGATTATAGGCTCCTCGGTGGGAGCGGGACCTGTCATCCTGTTATGGTTAACACAAATGTCGTACAACAAATATAACACAAATGCCATATGTGTTATTCCCAGCACTGACTAAAGGGTTTTGCAACTTGTAGCTGTTTAATAGCTAGTCCATTAAATTATGAATGTTTGAGTCAGAAAGGCCCTTGGAAATAATTTATTGCCAGGATCCCTGTAGGCCCAGAAGCAAGAACCTGAAAATAGGGAACAAGACAAAGGAACTGTTGGTGAGTCCTGGACCAGTAGGTGGCGCTGTTCACTGAGAGGTTGCTGAAGCTGGCTTGGCATTCTGCCAACCCTTAGTACTTCTGGGGAAATTGTGCAGGAGGGTATTGGTAATTGATCCTTTTCCTGGTGTGCGCCATTAAAGCTTACCTAAGGCTTACTCCTTCCTTTTAATTAAGGCCTCTGACTACTCTCTCTACAGTGCAATCGAGCAATCAGCCTTGGCTTAACCGGTTTCCCCTCCTGAGCCATACCCTGAATTTTCTCCTCCTCTCAGTTACTCTGCTGGGAGGTGAAAACAAGAGTGAGCCTGGAGTCTGAGGACCCAGGTGCAAATTCTATGAACTTGGGCAAATGACTTGACTTCTCTGGGTATCACATCACTTACTGATCTGTAAAACGAGGGGGTTGGAATAGATGACGTCTGAGGTCCCTTAATCTGTGTTCTTAAGGCTTTATTTAAAGGCCAAATTGATGCCTCTTCTTCCAGGAAGTCTTCCTGATCTTCTTTCAGCCACCTGAATGAGTAATGACCTTTCACCCTCAGAGCTCACACAGAATTTTGTCTGCACGTCTCCGTTACATATATGTATTATTCTGTATTGTACTTGTTTGTATTTGTGTTTTCCTCTTGCTCAAGTTCTAATGAGCAGTGCCTGTAGCTTGTTTAGATTTAACCTATGGCTCAGGATCTTAG
This sequence comes from Vombatus ursinus, assembly GCF_900497805.2. Taxonomy (NCBI): domain Eukaryota; kingdom Metazoa; phylum Chordata; class Mammalia; order Diprotodontia; family Vombatidae; genus Vombatus; species Vombatus ursinus. The sequence continues at coordinate 27,798,590 of NW_020940358.1, forward strand.
CTCCCAGTATGCATGGTTGAGTTCAAATTTAGGAGCTTCTCCCCTCATAATGACCGCTAGGTGGCGCCAGAGTTCACAGAGCGCCAGGCCTGGAGTCATGAAGACCTGAGTTAAAATCTGGCCTCAGACACTTACTAGCTGTGTGACCCTGGGCAAGACACTTAATCCTCTTTGCCTCAGTTTTCTCCGCTGTAAGAAAAAAAAAAAAAAGGCTGGAGAAGGAGATGGCTAATTATTCCAGTTTCTTTGCTAAGAAAACCCCAAACGAGGTCACAAAGAGTCAGACATAACTGAAACCACTGAACAACAACCACCTATCATAATCCTACCCAGGAGTAACATCAGAAATGGGGCCTGCATATGTCTTCAGGACCTCCTCCCTTGTCCCCTTCTCTGCTTACAAGCAATGAGGCTGGTTAATAAAACATTGACAAAAATTGATTTATTAAGACTCAGTTCAAGTACCACTTTCTGCAGGAGGATCCCTCTGCTGTGAGGACCTTCCCCTCTAAGGCTGCTTTCTATTTATCATATATATACTGGCTTATATATGTGTTATTTCTCCCATTCAAAAGTCAGCTCCATGAGGACAGGGACTGCTTTTGATTTTTCATTGTATCCCCAGTATTTAGCACAATGCTTGGCACATAAGTGCTTGGTGTTTACTAATTAAAAAAAAAAGGGGAAGAGGCAATAGATTAGCCCCTTTCGCTTCTATCCCAGGTGTTCAAACCCCAAGGTCCAGTCCCTACAATTCAGTCCAGATAACAGCTCCACTGAGCTCCACGGTCAAGGGTTCCCGTGTCTTCTGTTTGCCTGTTTGTCCTTAAAGGTGGAGTGCCCGGGGGCATTTTGACTCTATTTTTTTCTCAGCAATATTGTTAATTGTCCAGGCCAGCTCCCTTGCCTCTCAAATTCTGAAAACAGTATGTTCAATGCCCAAGGCTGGCTCTCATTCTTCAGGTTGGTCAGCAGCATGGGCTTCTCAGTGTTGTTGATGTTCAGAGCTCTGTCTTTGGACTTCTAAGAAGCTCCCTTCTTCCTACCACACCTTGTATGCATGCCTTTAACCTGGTCCCCTCCCATGCAAGGGTGAAGGAGGCCTGTTTGCTGCATTCTGGCTCCACAAGCTTTGCAGACTTATTACACACTACTCTTCTTCCCAGTCTCTGGAGTCTATCCAAACTGGCCTCCCTGCTATTCCTCACACATGGCATTCCATCACTCTCATTTTGCTTTGCAAAGGCTGTACTCCATGCCTGGAATGTTCTCTCTCCTTATCTCTTGGAATCTAGGTTTTATCAGGGCTCAGTTCAAATGCCACCTCCTACATGAAGCCTTTCCTGTGCCCCTCTCCCAGATGCTAGAGGCACAAAGGATAGTGTTCCAGGCTTGGAGTCAGGAATATCTGAGTTCAAATCTAGCCTCAGTCACTTACTAGTTAATTGTGTGATCCTGCGCAAGTCACTTCACCTCTGATTGTTTCAGTTTCCTCATCCGTAAAATGAAATAACAATAGCACTCACCTTTCAGAGTTGTTGTGTGGACCAAATGAGATAATATTTGTAAAGTACTTAGCACAGTGGCTGGCCCATAGTAGGCATTATATAAGTATTAACTATTATTATCGTTATTATTAGTGCCCTCCCTCGTTAATGTATACTTACTCTGTATATATTTTGAATCTACACATATGTGTACATATTATTTCTCCCTATGAAATACAAGCTCCTTCAGAACAGACACTTTGGTTTTTACCTTTGTTTCACCAATGCCTGAAACATAGCAAGTGCTTAATAAATGTTTATTGGTCATTTACATGAACTACTTATCTTCTTCCTTGTCTGCAATGTCTCTCTGAACACAGTAGTTAAATGTTTTTCATTGAATTCAAATTAATTACATTTTTATTTGGGTGCTTACCAGTGCCAAGTACAAGGCTTGGTATAGTGGGGGACACAGGGAGGGATCAGATCTGGTCCTTGCCCTGACAGAGTTCAGAGTCTAGTCAGGAAGATAAATCAGAGGTACATGAAACAGTTCAGTAATGACTCCAAGCAGTCTGTGCCAAAGGCCAGGTGAGTGGTGTAGTTAGTGGGATGGAGGGAGAAAGGAGAAGTGGACTATGGCACTCAAGGAATCTTTCCTGGAGAAGATGGAAGTTGAGTTCAACCTTGGACAGGCAGAGCTAAGGCAGCACGGTATAGCTGGAAGAACCCTGGGTGTGGAGTCAGTTCAAAGGGGTTCATAGCCTACCTCTACTATGTACTACCTGTGTGACCTTGGGCAAGTCACTTCTCCTCAATGTGCCTCAGTTTCCTGGTCTATGGTTCCATCCAGCTCTAAACTCTGATCTCTATGAGAAGTCATGATGGCTTGGTCTTTCCTAGCCCATACTAGGGCACTTCAACATACATATTGTGACTCCCTCAAACATCCTGACTTCTCAGGTTCTCATTTTACTCAATTCCCATGACCTTTTTATTCCTCCACTCCTCCCCAGCTACACACAGATGTGGTCATACCTTGATCTTGTCAATCCCACAAATGCTCTTGCTCTTTCCATGTTCATAAACTATGAAATTCTTTTATCTAATCACAATCTTTTGCCATTCCATCTTTCCCTCTCTGTCCCCAGTTCTTTGTCCTCATTGTGACCTCCAATCCTTCTACCCCTCATTTTTATCCCCCTTCTGCACCAGCTACACTCTCCTTCCACTATCTCTACCTCTTAGAAAACTAGTTCAACTCTCACTATCTTCTATGTGAGTCCCTTGCCACTTATTATGCCTTGCCAAACCCCAACCTAGGATGGCTGCTTTCTCTGCTTTCAGTCTTGTTCATATGGTGCTGAATGAAGCTGGAGAAAATCACAAAACTGTGCTGTTTGGATCGACTCCAAATTTGTTACGTAATTTCAACTGGGGCCTCACAGCAGGAAGGCAATCATTTTATACCCCCGATTGATTCACTGTCCCACTTACCACAGCAGCTATTCCAAATCTTTTTGTTCCTTCTCAAGCCTGCTGTGACACTCCCTTCACTCCATTCTCTTAGCTGAAGATTTGTTCTCATACTTCACCCTCCAAAATTGAGACCATTCAACAAGAACTCTTTCTTCTCTCCATCTCATATCACTCAGATATCTTTCCCCACTGGGGAAAATCTAGCAGACATCCCCCCCTATCATCCCTATTCTCTAACTGATCTTCAATTTCTTCTTGCCTACTGGCAGCTTCCCTGCTATCTACAAACTTGCTTACACTTCTCCTGTTCTTAAAAAGTCCTCCTTCTATCTGTCCATCCTTCCTAGCTATTGTTCTATATCTCTTCCCTTTCAAACCTTAACTCTTTGAAAAAGCTGCCTACACCAGCCCCGCCACTTCTTCCCTTAGTCTGGTCTAAATCCTCTGCAGTCTGGCTTTGGACCTCATCATTCAACTGAAACCACTTCCCCCAAAGTTATCAGTGATCTCTTAACTGCCTTATCTAATGACCTTTCCTCAATCTTCAAGCTTCTTGACCTCTCTGCAGCCTTTAACGCTGCCATTCACCCTCTTTTTTCTGAATATTTCCTTCTCTCTAGGTTTTCCTAATGCTCTCTCTTTCCTCTGCCTGTCTGACCACTCCTCAGTCCCCTGGCTGGATCTTCTTTCAGGTCAGCCCACTAATTATGGGTTTCTCCCAAGGGTCTATCCTTGGCTTTCTCTTTTTAATACTATTGTACTTAGTCAACTCATTGGTTCCCAGGGAATCAGTTATCATTTCTATGCATATGATTTTCAGATTTTTGTTTTTATTCAGTCCTAAGTGCTCTCCTGTCCTCCAGTTTCACATTATCAGCTCCCTCTTAGACATCTCAAACTGGATGGCCCATAGACATCTGAAATTCAACATGTCCCAAAATAAACTCTTTGAGCGTCCCCCAAGGCCTCTCCTCTGTCCAACTTCCTTGTTGTTGCTATTTGCAGTATCATCGTCCCAGTTACCCAGGACCACAATCTCAGCATCATCTTTGATTCCCTACTTGCACTCACACAACAATCTATCCAATCGGTTGCCAAGTCTTGTCATTTCCATCTTTACAGTTTCTCAGCTCTTGTCTACATCCCCTTCTCTCCAGTCACACTGCTGCCAACCTGGCACAGCCTCTCATCACTTCAAGCCTGGACTATTAATGGCTGCCTCGATTCCCTCCCCGCTGCAGTTCATCCTCTACTCAGCTGCCAAAGGGATTCAAGATCTGACAAGGTCACTTCACATACTCAATAAATTCTAGGGACTCTCTATTGCCTACTGGAGCAAATATAGAATCCTCTGGATTTTAGGGCCCTTTATAACCTGGGCCCTTCCTATCTTTCAAGTGATATCAACACTTCACTTTCCTCCACGTACTCTTCAATCCACTGACCTTATTATTTCTCAAGCAAGATACTGCATCTCCCAACTCTGTGTCTTTGTACTGGCTGTCCCCTATCCCTAAAATGCTCCCCTCCTTACCCACTCCTTCTAGATTCCTTGGCTTCCTTTAACACTCAGGTTAAATCCCATCTCTATCAAGAGGCCTTTCCTGTCCTTCCTATCTTGGTGCCTTCCTTCTGAGATCATCTCCCATTTAGATCCTTTTTATCTTGTATGTACACAGTTGTTTGTATGTTATCTACCCATTGGAATGTGTGCTCCTTAAGGGCAGGCAGTATTTTCCATTTTCTTTGTACCCCTAGCATTTAACCCTATGCCAAGTTTGTAGTGGATGCTTACTAAATGCTTGTTATTTGATTAGCTGAATGGAAGGACGAAGATTGGAAGTAAGAAAAAGAGGAGAACAAAGGGCCAGAGGCAAGAATGTTTTGATATATTGGAGTGAGAATGAATGAGAAGACCTACCTAGCTGAAATAGGCTTACTATTTGGTAGGAGATTAGTGCCTCATACTTCCATGTTTCCTCCTGTCAGTGATGACCTGCCTTTTTAGACTAGATGGTGTCAAAAGCCCTTCCAAGTTTTAAATCTCCCATCCCTTATGATAACCTCACATAGAAATTTGTTTGTACTTCTCTAATTCACAGCTAATAACTGGCAATTATATAGCATTTCCAGGTTTGCAAAGCACTTTTCATGTATCATTTCACTTGTAGGTGAAATTATTATCTCTATTTTACAGATGAAGAAACCAAGGAGGAGAAGATAAGTGACTTTCCTAGGGTCACACAACTAGTGAACATCTGAGGCAGGATTCAAACTCAGATCTTCCTGACTCCACCTCCACCACTCCATATATGATCCACATATCTCTTCCTCAGATTTCAGCTTACTTCTTATAAAAATGCATGGATTGCATTGCTGGGCATATGTTCCAAAGGAGTCAAAGACTAAAAAGAAGCTTTAAAGAAAAATAAAGATCTTTCACATAAAAAAATCGTCATAGCAATGCTTTGTGTGATAGCAAAAACCAGTAACTATAGGGGGTGCCCTCAATTAGGGACAGCCTGAACAAACCATGACATAGGAGTGTGTCTTGGAATACTATTGTGCTATAAGAAACAACAGGGCAGGTAGTTGGCACTGTGGATAGAGTGTGTGGCCTGGAGTCAGGAAGACTCATCTTGAGTTCAAATCCGGTCTCAGACACTTACTAGCTATGTGACCCTGGGCAAGTCACTTACCCTTGTTTGCCTCATTTTCCTCACCTGGAAAGTGAGTTGGAGAAGGAAACAACAAATCATTCCTGTATCTTTGCCAAGGAAATTCCAAATGGGGTCACAAAGAGTCCGACATGACTGAACAACAAACAAAATAAGAAACAACAAAGATGAGGAAGATTTGTGAGAACAGCTGCAGAAAGAAGTGAACCAGGAAACAACCTACATGATGACTACAATAAAGTAAGTGAAAAGAAGGTTAAGGCAACCCTGCACACTCTGTCATTATAATGAACGACCTTGGCTGGGGAGAAGAAAGGAGGAAATGAACCTTCCTCTTTTCACTCTGGGCAGGGGAAAGAGAATGGCTGGAGAATGTTGCAAACACTGTCAAATGTTACTGTGCTGGTTAGTTTTGTTTTATTGTTTTCCTTTGATACAAGGGAATGCTCACTAGAAATGGGGAATCTGGAAGAGGGCTAGATTGAGAAATGACTATCATGGCTTCAATACATTTTTTTTTTAAATAAGAGGGTTAGACTAAATGATCATTAAAGTTTTTTCTAGTTTGTTCCATGCTCTGTGTTCTAAGATCCTTTCCCACGTTGGTCCTAGAGGTTCTGGCTATAGAGTGCAGCAGGTTCCTGAGAGGCAGACTGGGCTCAAAGCCCCACAAGAAACTACAGGCTACACACACAGCGAACAGTAGCCGGTATTGCCCCATGCCCCCCTACTTTCGGTGACAGCTGGGGCATGGTGGAAAGAGATGCTAAAATTATCGTCAAGCTCCTTCCACTGCAGGATCCGGTGTGGAAATACCCAGTAGCAATAGTTTTAGAGTCAGAAGACTCAAATTTGAATCCTGGTACTACCACTTACCATCTGAGTGGCCTTGGGTAAGTCAATGAACCTCTCTGGGCCTTACTGAAGTGAAGGGACTGGGCTAGATGGCCTTGAAGGTCCTTTCCAGCTCCAACACCTCTGACCCTGTGTGTGACCTCAGAGCAGAAGGTTTGGAATTAGAACACCTGGGGTTGAATCCTGCACCACTTACTGCTCCATTTGTGATATGGGACCATTTGTTTCAACTCCCCATGCTTCTGGTTTCTCATCTGTAGAATAAGAGCACTGGGTTACATGATCTCTGAGTTCTCTTCTACCTTTTCAGTTCTGTGATTCGTGAGCTTTTACCATGTTTAGCTGGCCTCATACTCCCCTCCTTCATTATACCCTGGTCATTTTCCTACCATGCTTTCTAACAAGTACCTGTCCTTCCCACAGCCTTTCCTTCTCTTGGTCAGGGAATGGTAATCACATCAATCCCTCCATTCCTGCAAAGGGGCAAGTTATCAATTCCCATATGACTCCATTCACTATCCCTGTGACTTTCCAAACCAAAACACCCCTTCTCGGCCACCACTCCACTACGCTGTTGTCCTTCCCCTACGAAAATCTAAGCCTCTTTAGATTCAGGAGGACCTGACTTCAAATCCAGCCTCAGACACTTAACACTTACTAGCTGTGTGACCCTGGGCAAGTCATTCAACCCTGATTGCCTCACCAAAATGCAAAAAAAAAAAAAAAAATCTAAGCTTCTTGACGGCTAGCTTTTTGTAAGCAATGGCACGCAGGGTACTTCAAAAAAGACTTTTCATTCATTAATTTATTAATTTATTCCTCTTCATGCATTCATTTGTGATTCCTGTTATATATCTGTATCTTACCCCACTGTTAGGTTGTGAACCCTGTGAAGATACAGACCATGTCACACCTAAACTTTGTGCCTGCCTCAGCATCACAGATGTCTGTGCACATTAGGTGCTTAGTAAACATTTGTTGTTTTATGGCCTTGCATCTGCCCTGGGCAGGTTGCTTCATAGAGAAAAGCCCAGAGGGCTAGACATTTCCAGCCAGTGAATCTTAGGCATGTTCACCCCTGGTCCTCAGTTTCTTCCTCTGTAAAATGAGGGAGTTAAACTATGTGGTCTCTAAGATCCCTTCCAGCTCTAAATCCTATGATCCCATGATCTTGGGACTTGGCTTGGGAAGGGAAGCTGCTGTGTGTGTGTGTGCTTAGTTCCTTGGCAGGAAGGGGTTTAAAAGACAGAGAGATTGAAAACAGATTATTGGGAAGAAAACTATTTCTGTTTGGAGACAACTGTCTCTGCTGCCATTGGCTCTCCTCCCAACCATTCCCCAGGCCTGATGCAAGGCTGGCCGGCAAAATCCTTTCCTCCTGGGGGACAGTGGGGGTGGAGCAGGAAGGCTCCTGAAGCTGTCAGGTGCCTGAGGATGGCATGGCAAGGCTGTCTTTGAGAAAAGACCCCAGAAAGGACTGGGTCATAGAGAATTGCAGCATGTCAGAGCTGGGATCAGCTAGGCCAGCCCCCTTCTTTTGCAGATGAGAAAACTGAGGTCCAGAGAAGCTAAGGGACTTACCCCAAGATCCCACTGCTGGCAGGTCAGTGGCAGAACTGGGATTTGAACCTGACCAGGTCTTTTGCCTAAAAAAAACAGAACTTACTTCCCTATGCCATCCCTCTATCCTTTCCTGCATAAATTTGGCCTGACTGGGACCTGTCAGCTACTTGACCTTCAGTGGGAAACCCTGCTCCCTAGCAAGCCAGATCAGACCAGCCCTGAGAAGGTTGGCCAGAAGGTCATGCCTGGGGCTTCAGACCCCTGCTGGTACCTTCCTTGCTCTTCCAACCATCTCCACACATAACCCAGTGCTCACACAGGGAAAGGAGACCACAGAGCAGGACTCCTGCAGATCAGGCTCCTGGAAGCCTGAGAAATCTCCAGTTTCAGCTCGTCCCCCTTCCTTCATCCCCTCCATCACCAGAATTCCCATGCAACTCAGCTTCTCTGTCTAGAAGCAAGTATTCTAAGACCTGGGGACTTTTTTTTTTTTTTGCAAGGCAATCAGGATTAAATGACTTGCCTGGAGACACACACCTACTGTCAAGTGTCTGAGGCTGAATTTGAACTCAGGTCCTCCTGACTCCAAGGCTGGTGCTCTATCCACTGAGCCACCAGCTGCACCAGCCTTGGAACTTTTAAAGACGAGGAATTACGGTCTAGTGGGAAGAGTCCTGGTCTGGCTCCGAGTCTCATTTCTGCCATATCTTTCTGTGTGACCTTGGATAATTATTTTCCATCTCTGGGCTTTAGTTTCCTTAACCATGAAATTAGGAATTTGGATTTGATGGTCCCTAAAGTCCCCTCCAGCGCTGACAGTCTATGTTCTAAGGTCTCTTCTAGCTTAGCTCTAACGTTTTGGGATCGGATGTGTTCCTGCTTCATGGAGGATTTTCTGTTTAAAAGAGAAGGCAATGCTTAACCCCAGGAATTAAGTGTTAATGATGGAATTCCACGCATCACTGGGAAGAAATATTTTTAGGCAGGAGTATCTTCCTCCCACTCTGGCTCCTCTTGTCTGTTGGCCTCTGGGGGAACCTCTTTCATGTGAATCAAAATCTGTGGAAGTGCCATGGAGAAAAACCCAACAACCTAAACTTGCCAACAGCAACAATTAGGCAATGGTGGTCTTGCCCTCTTCTCCCTTACAAGAAACCTGGGCTTCAGACTTCCAGAAGAACTCATATCCAAGATTTCCTTTGATCCATACAGTAGATGTGCTCATTACCCCCACTGGAGAGATGGGAAAACTAAGGTCTTTTATTTTTTTTATTTTTTTCATTTATTTATTTGATTCTAACAGACATTTCTCCCATGAATATTCACAAGTTAATAGGCATGGAAATCTTCCCATTTCCTTCTTATCTCATTGAGATCCAAACCCTCCTCAAAATTTTCTTTCCATATTCAGAATGGAGCACTTCACTTACCTCTGCTACTTTCTCAGTAGGAAGGCTTTAAAGGCTGTCTAATGCATTGTCATAAAAGTACTGAATTTGGAATCAGAGGATGGAGGCTCAAAATCCCAAGATCAGCTATTTGATAGCCCTGTGACCCCTGGTTAAGGTGTTCATCCTCCCAGAGACATGTCTGAAAAATTGGGGGTCAGATTAGATGAACTCGAAAGCTCTTTCCAGCTCTAAGTCAATGATCTGATGCTTCCTCATTTTCCAGAGTTGCAAGTGGGGGGTGGGGTACCTGTGAGATCTTGGTTTGGAAATAGCTTGGAAGTGTGTGGTGGCCCAGGGTCTGGCCAGGATAAGGGCAAAGCTCACTTGTTAGGGCTCCAGGGCAGATGGAAGGAGGGTAAAATAAATGGCCAGAATGGAGGCAGCCTAGCTTAGAAATAGCTGGGAAGTGCCAGCATCCAGCCCAGATCCTTGATGCTCCAATCTGCTAGCCTCCAAGTCACTCTTCCTTCTTTCTCTAGAAGAGTACATGGCCTGAAGTTTTTCTTTCCAACCCAAATCTTGTCCTTATCCTTGGGGGCTGAAGTATGGATGACCATGTCTCCTCAAACACCTAGAGAGAGATGGATGATACATAGATGGGTGGAGAGGAATAGATGACAGAGGTGGATAGAAAAATAGCTGGATAGAGAGTTAGACAAAGAGACAGATGACAGACTAGTAGAGCATTTAAGTGGTTCCTAAGTGCCCTACACTAAGTAGGGCTAAGTGCTGGGGGCACAAAAATAAGAAAACAAGGGGTGGGGCTCTTCTATGGAGGAGCTAGCATTCTAATAGGGAAGACAAAACATAAAGTGGACCTGGAAAGGGGGAGTGAGGAAAGAAAAGTGCCCCTGAGGAGGATGGAGCAGACCAGAGGATGAGCCAGAAATGGAGAGGGAGGGAGCCAGGCACCAGGTGCCTGCTTTAACTCTGAGTTCATCAAACTCCTCCCTCCTGTGATCTTCAGTCTACCCTAGCCACTGGCAGGGATGGTCACACCTTAGATCTCACCCACATCCAGAACTAGGCCATCTCCCTCCATGATTTTGAACTCAGAAATGACCTTTTCTTATCACAATAAGGTCTTTTTTTCAGTCGATTACTCATATTATTCTTTGTGATTCCTTTTGGGATTTTCTTGGCAAAGATACTGAAATGGTTTGCTATTTCCTTCTCCAGCTCATTTACAGATGAAGAAACTGAGGCAAACAAGCTTAAGTGACTTATCCAGGGTCCCACAGCTAGTAAGTGTCTGAGGCCGGATTTGGACTCAGGTCCTCCTGACTGCAGAGCTGACGCTCTATCCGCTACACCACCTAGTGGCCCTCTACAAAGGCCTACAAAGGTGGAATGACTTCTTCAAAGTCACACAGTAAGTAGCAGAGTCAGGCCTAGAACTCCAGTCCTCCTAGTCACAATCTCCTGTTTTTAGCTCCCTTCCAAGTATTCTGTTCTGCAGTCTTTCTGGACAAGTCTCTCTGCCTCTCTGAGTACACGCTGTGGTCTTCAGTGTCCGGGCCTCAGAAAGCAGTGTGGTACAGGAAAAAGATCACTGGCCTCAGTGTCAGAGATGGTCACTTTGGATCCTGCCTTTGCCACCTACTGAGTGACCCAGCTGCCACTTCCCTGAGCCTCAGCTCCCTTAGCTGTAAAATGAAGGGATTGGAATAGGTGAGATGGTCTCACGGGTCCCTGCTATCCCTAAATCTGTGAGGCTGTGATCTTTGCTCACTCCCTTTCCCATACTTGAAATCTGTTGTTCCCCCTCCTCCCTCCCTCCACCTTCCTTTCTCTTCTTGGCCTGCTGTCTGGGGCTTATAATTTAAAGCCCAACTCAGGCCATCTCCTCCAGGAAGCCCTCCATCTCTGATCCTGGCTCATAATAAGAGTTTAATAAATAAAGAAAATTTATGAGTTTATTTTTTTTTAATTTGTATAATTTATTAAAAAAAAAATAGAGTTTCATATAAAGCTTCATGTTTGCTGCTCTCCCAGACTTCCCATAGCACTTTTTTTCTACACCCTGCTCTCTTATGTACTGTTGCATATTCTTGTTATCTATGCTGGTGTCTGTCCTCTGTGTTATTACTGCTGCTGCTGCTAATCACTGACATTTGAGTACCACTTAAAGATTTGTAAAGCACTTTAAATACATGACCTTATGTGATCCCCTCAGCTGCCTGTGAGATAGTTCCTATCATTTTCATCCCACTTTACAGAAGAGGAAACTAAGGCTCAGAGAGGCTAAGTTATCTGTCCATGGTCACATAGCTAGCAAATGTGGGAGGTAGAATTCAAACCCAGACCTTCCTGACTCCAAGCCCGGTGCTCGATGCATCAAATGCCAACCAAATGTCACCCACAGGACAGGCAAGTTGGCCTATTGGAATCAGCAAGGCACCCTGCAGGAGAGACAGGAGGAAGCATGTGCCAGGCAAGCCAAACCACTTTACCACGTTGACCATTATTTCTCCTCAGACTGGGATGGACAAGGCCTAGGACCCTGAAACCAGAGGCTTAGGAATAGCAATGCTTACAGCTAGTGCCTGCAACCATCAGCCTGGAAAGCAACCCCGTGGAGAAGTAGCCTGGCAACAGCTCCTGCAGGTAATGTAGCCACACCTACTGAAGACTCGAGGGCAGTCAGGAGGTCCAGGGACAGAACACTGGGTTGGAGTGAGGAAGATCTGAGTTCAAATCTGACCTCAGACACTTACTAGCTGTGTGGCCCTGGGCAAGTCACTTAACTCCAATTTACCTCAGTCCCTCATCTCTAAAGAAATTGCAAACCACTCTGTATCTTGGCCGAGGAAACCTCATGGGCAAAAGTCTCTGGGGTCATGTAGAGTCAGATCTGACTGAACAACAGCAACCGAAGACAGAAAAGGAAGTTCTCTGCTCTTGACCAAAGTTCTTGACTTAGTCAAACGTTTCAGCATCAGAAACTGATATCATTTATATGTGGAAATGATGTTAAAGGAGGTGCATCATTCTCTACTTTGCTGCTGCACCCTAAGGATCATGGGACTTTTTCATTTGATTTGCAACTGAAACCTTCCATATGTATTGTCTCTCCCAGTACAATGTGAACTCCTTGAGAGGACTCACTTAATTTCCTGTGTGTATTCTCAGTGCTTTGCAAACACGAAGTGCTTAATAAATGCTTTACTCATTCTTTCATTCCACACCATCTCTACTACTTGAATTTCTTGAGAGCAGAGAACATGTTATCTCAACTTTTTGTTTCTCCAAGAGCTGTGTGTGTGTGGTTCTACACACAGTAGGTGCTCAGTGAATGTCTCTTCTGTTCAGCCACACCAACACTCTTTCTACTGTGCCATGTTGAATGCAGACCCTGCACCAGAGAGTGCTGGGCCATCTATCTAAATAGAAGTCATTTATCAGCACCCCCCACAAAATGGCACATGGATCCCTCCTTTCCTGGGCAGGGGTGGAATGTATGTGGGCATGAAACCCTGAGTTTGCCCTCTGCACACACTGGGTGTCCATTTCTTGAGAAGTGCAGGTTACAAGCGTGACCCCGAAGGAGAATGCTTAAAGTTGCAAGTGCACAGGCAGCAACTTAGAGCAGCCCAGGGCGTGGGGGTGGGTGGGAGGAGAGAGGAGATCCAAATCTGGAGGTGGAGGAGAAGTAGCAGAGATACTCCTGCCGGGGACTGCCCTGGGTGTCATAGACAGCTTCATGCAGCCATTCAATTTGGCCTAAGAACAATGGAGTGTTTTTGGTCCTCTCTTCCAACACCTTTGACTATTTCTTCATGGACTCTACTAAGGAGGGGTTGAGGACAGGGTACCAGCCAGGCTGGCCCTGTTTGGCCCTTATATTGGCCCTAAACAACAGGGGATTTACTCCCTAAGAATCTGGGGTTCAGAGGTGTTAACCAGGGCTGACCTTGCACAAAATTGTAGCTACAGAATGATGTGCTTGAGGGTATTGGGCTTGGAATTGGGAGTCTTGAGTTGATAGTAATAATAACACTAATATTTATAAGATATTTTCAGGCTTTCTTTTTTTTTTTTTGTCTAGGCAATGAGGTTAAGTGACTTGCCCAGGATCACACAACTAGTAAGTGTTATGTGTCTGAGGCAAGATTTGAACTCAGGTCCTCCTGAATCCAGGGCCAGTGCGCCACTGAGCTGCTCCTTACAAGTTTTTCAAAGAGCATTACATGTTATCACCTCACTTGATCCTCACGGTTCTGTGAGGTAGTTGTTGCTATTATTACGCTCATTTTACAGTTGAGCAAACTGAGCCCGATAGTTTAGATGACACACCCAGAGTCACATAGCTAGTATCTGAAGTTGTTGCTATATGACGTTGGACAAGTCACTTCTCTTTGGTACTTACTTTCCTCATACATAAAATAGGAAATAATAGTTGCCTTATCTTCCTCAGCGTTGTTGTGAGAAAGAATGCTTGTCCATTAGAAATGGGTTGTTTTTATTATTACTGTATCTAACCCAACCCAGCCACCCAAACAAACCATCCCCACGCCCAGCACCAGTTTTCCCCCAATAGTAATCAAATCAATCCATTGCTTCTGGAAAGGGAAAATCATTCTGTGACTCTGTGGCTTGAGTCACCATCCCTGTGGCTTCACCCTTTCCTAGTTCCCACTCCCCTAACTGTGCTCTCTCTCCCCACCCCCACCCCCAGAATGTAAGCTTCTTGAGGGCAGGGATTGTTTTACTTTTACATTTCTATCCCCAGCACTTAACCCAATGCCCAGCACATAATAAGCACTTGCCTTTTCACATAATGATGATGCATTTTTTTGTATTTTGTGATTCTGTGAACCCTCTGGATCCTCAATCTTTCTTCTTCCAAGGCAGGTTGGAGAGCAGAGCCGGGACTCCCCCACCCATCCCTGTGATGAAGGTTTACAGGCCAGCCAGGCCTAGCTCTAGAGCATTGCCCTCCTTGGAGCTTGGTAGGGGGTCTCAAGGGAGGACAGATTGTGGCAGAAGTATGTCACTTCTGGACGTAATGGCCCAGGGGCTTTCAAACAAAGGCCATGAACCTCTGTCTCACTCCGGTCCCATGCAATGAGACAGAATGCTTTCCCAGACGAGATGACCTTCTTCATTTGTTATGAGAAGAGATTCTTTCTGGAGGACGTGATGCTAGATACTAGGAGCTTGGGTTCCAGGCCTTAACTCACAGGAATGTAGAGAGGAATCTTCAGGCTTTAGCCTTGCTCCTCCCTCACACCCTGCTCCCTCCCCTCCCCTCCCCTCCTTAGGCAGGAACTCCCAGTCTCCCCCTCCCTGGGGCATTCCTCCCCCTGCAGAATTCTGCCATCACAGTGTTATTCCAGGCAGCCCTCACAGCTCCTTTTCCAGAGAACTTTTCCTTCAGAGGACAAAGGATTATGGGGGATCCAATGGAGGCTTCCCTAGGGCCGGCTGAGAATGGCCCCAGAAGACCACATGTCATGGATTTAGCATCTAGTCAGTCAGTCACTAAACATTTATTAAACATCTATCATGTGCCAGGTACTATGTTATATGCGGGGGATACAAAGAAAGATAAAAGATAGTCACTGCTGTCAAGGAGCTCACAATCTAATGGGTGAGACAGCCTAAGAACAACTGTATACAATATACTATATACTACTGTATACTATAGGTAAACTTCAGACAGGCTAGCTTAGAAATAATCCACAGAGGGAAGGCACCAGAGCTAAGGGGGATCTGGAAAGGCTTCCAGTGGAAGGTAGGATTACAGCTGGGACTTGAAGCAAGCCAGGGAAGCCAGGAGGTGGAGATGAGGAGGCAGCACATTCCAGGCACAGGGGATAGCCAGGGAAAATGCTAGGAGTCTGGAGATAGAAGCATCCTGTGGGAGGAGCAGTTGGGTGGCCAGTTCATTGGTCTGCAGAGTTTGTGTGAGACATATAAGGTGTAAGGAGACTGGAACAGTGTTGGGGGGGGCAGGTTATGAAGGGATTTGAATGCCAGATGATTTTATATTTGATCCTGGAGGTGATAGGAGCCATTGGAGTATATTGAATGTATACGGTGCCAAGAGGAGTTAACATAGACAGACTTGAGCTTTAAGAAGATCACTTTGAGGGCAGCTAGGTGGCACTGTGGATAGAGCACCGGCCTTGGAGTCAGGAGGACCTGAGTTCAGATCTGGTCTCAGACATTTACTAGCTGTGTGACCCTGGGCAAGTCACTTACCCCAGATTGCCTTACCCCCCCCAAAAAAGTCACTTTGACAATTGAGTAGAAGATGGACTGAAGTGGGGAGAGACTTGAGGCAGGGGAACCAACCAGTAGGCTACCGTAATTCAGTAGCTAAGGCAATGGGACAGTGTTGTTCTCCATTACCCAAGATGAGCTCTTTGGAAGAGATGGCCCAAAAGAGCACTTTTCCTATATGAGGCTCCTGGAAGCGGGGGGCTGAATTAAATGACCTCTGCGGGTCTCCCAGGTTGTGGCAGGCGCAAAGCCATAGCAGATACTTTTCATGCCCATCACTGAACTGGGAAGAAGAGTCTACATTCTTACTGGACTCCTTCCTTGAAGGTTTTATCTGTCTTGAGGGGGCCAAATTCAAAGTGCGGTGGGTTAGAGGGTCACAGATTTAAAGTTGGAAAGGACATTGGAAGCCATATAGTCTAACTCCATCATTTTACACAATTTTTTTTAAGGCAATTAGGTTAAGCGACTCGCCCAGGGTCACACAGCTAGTAAGTGTCAAGTGTTTGGTCTGAAGTTGGATTCGAACTCAGGTCCTCCTGACTTCAGGGCTGGTACTCTATCCACTGCGCCACCTAGCTGCCCCCTCCATCATTTTACAGATGAGATTACAAATGACTTGCCCAAGGTCACACAGTTAGCAAGCATCAGAAGAAGGATTTGAACCCTGGTCCTTTGACTCCAGAGTCAGTCAGTGCTCTTTCCACTATACCATACTACCTGCAAGTCATTGAATCCTAGAATTTAGAGCAGGAAAAGGCCTTAGAGATCCCTCATTGTAATTTCCCTTGTTTTATAAATGAGGAGCCTCCATCTCAGAGAGCTTAGGTGATTTGCCTAAGCTCACAAAGATACTGTAATTAGTAGTCATGTCAGGATTCAAACCCACATCTTCTGGCTCCAAATCCATTTGCTTTCAGGCATGGCCACCCTCGATCTTGCCAATAACTAAGTATGATGCTACCTTCAGCATCTCTCACCACCTTAGCTTAGTTCTTTGGCATCTACACAGTGAGGGGAGGTGGTAGGAGCAGAGGCAGTAGGACACAGGGGGAAGGGGAAGATGAATCACTCTTTCTGGCACTAGGACAGACCCCTGTCCAGGCTTGGATCCTAGTCTGTTTCCCAGGAGCCTACAATGTTTATGCTTGAAACATCCTGGATCAGAGGCACACCATGCTCACAATCCTATCTGATCAGGGCAGGAACACACAGTAAGCCCTGGCCTGGCCTGGCCTGACAGTGAGCCTGGGAGGGCCAAGGGGCTGAGATACATAGAATGTGAGAGGTGTGGAAAGACCTTTGACTCTAGAACATTCTAGAGGGAAGGAATCTAAGAATGTTGTCTTTTGGACGAGGCTTATGATTTCATTGGCAAAGGGGACTCCTAAGGAGGGAAGGCTCTCCACAAATGGATATCAGCACCTCCTTTACAATTTATAGTCTTAGAGAGTTTCTCAATGACTTGCAGGTAGTATGGCATAGTGCAGGAGTAGGGAACATGCAGCCCTGAGGCCACATGTGGCCTTGAGGTCAAAGGTTCCCACCCCTGGTATAATGGAAAGAGCATTGATTGTCTAGTCACAGGACCTGAGTTCAGATCCTGCCTCTGGTGCTTGCTAACTGTGTGACCTTGGGCAAATCATTTGTGTCATCATTTGTAAAATGAATGAGTTGAACTAGATGGCTTCCCAACTTCTCTCTAAGTGAAAGTTAAATGGCTTTCCCAGAGTTAAAAGCTTGTGTGTAAAGACGTTGTCCTTGAACCTGTCTTCCTGACTCTGAGACTAGCTATGTCACTCCTACTCCAGGCTCTTCTCTGTTCGAGGAGCCCTTAGAACATAGACCACAGAAGGTTAGCTCTGGGAGGACTTATTCAGCATAGCCTATGAGAGCTTCCAGCATGGAGCACAGAATATCAGAGCTGGGAGGGCCTTGGACCACGGAACACAGGATGCTTTGGGTGGGAGAGACTCAAATGATGATCTGGCCCGACCTCCTCATTTTACAAAGGAAGAAACTGAGGGCCAGATTAGGGATGTGGCTGATTGAAGATCACCCAGTGAGTCAATGACTGAGCCAATATTAGAACCTTCCCAGCTTCCTTCGCTCCTCCCTTTCTTTAAAATTCCATAGCCAAAGAGCCAGTAACAGATAATTTGGCATTGAATTTTATCTTGTCTTGTATCTTTCTCTTATTGTTTTAGACATGGAGGTGCTGGAACCAGCTCTCACTGGCCAGAGAGCCAACTGTTAAATGTTCAGTGTGGGCATTTATACCTCAGAAATTGGCCAATGCTACAAATAAGGACTTGATTTATTGTTTGTTGATGGTCTAGACCAGGGGGAGGGATCCTGCAGCTTCGAGGCCACAGGTGGCCTTCTAGGTCCTCGGGTGTAGCCTTTTGACTGAATTCAAGCTTTACTGAGCAAATCCTTTTATTAAGGGGATTTGTTCTGTGAAGTTTGGATTCAGTCGAAGGGCTGCCCTTGAGGACCTAGAGGGCCACCTGTGGCTTCGAGGCCACAGGTTCCTCATCCCTAGTGTAGATTTAAGAAAGTAATGGAGAAAACATTAATAATGTTAAAAGTATAGGTACTTTTTTTTTTTTGGAGAGCCAGTTGTTAAACACTTACCAGTACACTCCTGGTTTTGAGTATTTTTCCACAACTAGACTATGAGATCCTGGAGGGCGGGGACTGTTTCCTCTTGCCTCTGCCAAAGCACTGAACCCAAGGAAGGGCAAAGAACAGGCACAATTACACTGAATATTTACTGCATGTATACCTTAAGGATACATGTACCGTTCAGTCAAAACGGAAACAGTACTCATCAATTTGTCCCACTTTAGTCTTTATAATCTCAGCACTTAGCGCTGTGCCTGGCACTTGCCCAAAAAGGGCTTAATAACTGCTCCGTGACTGGTCATTTCTTTTAGCTGCAGACATTGACAAAATGTTACTCCTGAGTATTGGATAGCAATAGGGTATACATGAGCATAAATTGGAATCATAGAACTTCAGGGCTAGAAACCTTGGAGTATTTTTTATTTCGCATCTGCTATGTGATACACTGCACTGGATGCTGGGGATAAAAAAAGAAAAGAAAAATGATGGTCCCTGACACCAAAGATTTTATATTTTACTAGGTGTGGGGGAGGGGAGTTTATGATATGTTATATAAGTATAATAATACAAAGGTGAATGTGGTGAAGGCAAAAGATAACGTCAGGACAAAGTGCTCTAGGAAAATTTGAGAAGGGAGTGAACACTTAGCATAAAATATTAGAGCAGGAAGGAGATTTAGGGTATAAATTGTTAGAGCTAAAATGTGTCTTAGAATCAGAACATCACAGCTGGAAAGGACATTAGAACACAGAATGTCAGAGCTGGGAGAGCCCTTAGAACATAGAATGTCTGAGCAAGAAGGAAACCTAGAACTTAGAACTGGAAGAGATCTAAGAACATAGAATGTAAGAGATAGGAGGGGCCTTAGAACATAGAATGTCAGAGTTGGGAGGGTCCTTAGAACATTAGAAAACCTAGAACATTAGGGCTGGAAGAGACTTAGGAACATAGAGTGTAAGAGCTGGAAGATAATTTAGCATTTTAGAACATAGGTTGCTAGAGTACGGAGACCACCTAGTCCAGGAATTCTTAACCTGGAGTCTATGAAATTGTTTTTAAAAATACTTTGATGAAAAAAAAAACAAAAAAAAAATACTTTGATGACTGTATTTTGATACAATTAGTTTTCTTTGTATTTTATGCATGTAAAAATATTCTGAGGAGGTGTTCATGAGTTTTGCCAGACTGCCAAAGGAATCCAAAAACAAACAAGATTAAGAACCTCTGACCTAGTCCAACACCATTATTTAGAGGGGAGAAAACGCTAAAAGAAATGACTTGGTCAAGATCACACAGCGAAGTTGTGGTAGAGTTGGAATTAGAACATGAGTCTTTGCAGAGATCTTCTCACCACAGCATGTTGCCTCACGGGGTATGGAGCATAGAAATACGAGCTCCCTGCCCCCTCCCTCCATTAAAAAAAACAAAAAACCAATCACCAGACTCTGCCTTAATTTTGCCAGTGGTAGGATTCAGCTGATTCACCGTTGGATTTTGAACCCTGTGACCTGGCCCCAGGCTTATTCTGGGAACACTGAGATGGAGCCCAGCCTGGGCTCTTTCAAAACTCAGTCAGCTGCTGCAGGAATCTGGGAGCCCAGCCCAGGCTCCATATAGCTGCAGGGACCCTATAGGCCTTGCCCCCTAGCCTTAAGCTCCCTGTCTCCACTGAACAGCGCCAGCCACCTGTTCGCAGTGGGCCAAGGAAAGGGGATGAAAGATTCAGCTGCTTCTGCCCCTGCAGTCGACTGTCCCAAGTTAGCTTGAACCTGGCAGCCTTCGCTGACTTCAGGGCTGTGGAGAAGTAGGGGAGGAGGCCCTGCAGCTGCGGACCCCTATGATCCCAGGTCCCAGGGGTGGCTGGCTAGGTTTCCTAAGATAGCTTTTCGTAAACAGCTCCAGTAAGAGCTGAGCTCTGGGTAGTTGGTGGAACTTGGCCCTGTGGTTTTGGCCCAAGTGCTTGGAGCTGTTTGCTTTAACACAGCCGCTTCCTGATGCCTGCCTGGGCTCATTTGGCTTCCCAGTAATGGTGTGTTTTCTCCAGTTCACTCAGGATGGGCGGGCAGCCAGGCCCGCTCACCCCACAGGGAAAGTGGCTTAAAAGTGACTCTGGCCTCCTCCTCTCCCCGGCCTTTGCAGAAATAAGGAAGGGACCAGAAACCAAACAAAGGGCTGAGGGAGAATGGCTCACCCTCCAGTCAGGCACAGCCCACCTCAATCGAATGGGCAGGATGGTGGAGGGAAGATTAAAGGCTATCTTCTTCTCCCTGTATGGGAGCCAGGGGAAAAGCAGCAATGTTGTGAGCTTCCTGCCAGGCATCCAGGGGAGGAGGCTGGTTTGCTTTGGGTGGGTAGGAGGGCACAGTGGAGTCGGGGTATTACAACTAAGGGAAGAGGGAGGCTGACTCTAGCTGATCATCTAGATCTTTCTCCAGGGCCTGGTGCTGATTTTTAGAATAGGAGTGAGTAATAGAATACAAAGTGTGAAAGTCTGAAGGGGCTTTAGAACATAGAGGGTCAGAGCTGAGAGGGACCAAAAAAAAAGAAGAATATAGCTTGGAAATTGGAAAGGAACTTTAGATGTCAGGTCTATCCCCTCATTTTATAAAATAAACTAAGGAGCAGAGAGGTTGAATGACTCCTCCAAAGTCACAGTGACTAACTAGTGACAGAGCTGGGACAAGGACCAAGATCTTTTGACTCCTAGTTCAGGGATCCCCTCTATTACATCGTGCTATCATGGCACTGGAAGGGGACACTAAGTGCTGGATTTTTCTGCTTTCTTTCAGACACTATATTCAACTTAAGGGCTAGGGTGGAGTCCACAGGGCAGCCAGACAAGTAGTCTGGGAGAAGCAGCTCTTTGCAACAGGCAAGGAGGGAGTGTGGGTCCACAGTAGGCTTCCTGCAGTGACCTTGGCAATCCCCAGCCTCCACGCTGCCCCTCCCCAACCCCTTGCTTTGCCTGAAGAGAACCACTCCAGATACATTCTCGCCAGACCGAGGGGACTCCCGGGACCAGTGGATGACTGTCTGGTGATTCATGCCCTCACGCCCACCCCCAACAACTCAGCAAGGCCAGCTTCACACAACACATCCTGCCATTGCATGCCTCAAGCCCCATAAGGGCTGGCCCCACTAATCAATTCCCCCCACCAAAGAAGCTGGTTATAATTAACTCTATCCCAATGGCCAGACTAGATGCTCACATGAGCACCAGGCCCACACTGATGAGAAGTGTGACTCAGTGCCCACTCAGTCCTGCCAAGGACTAGAGAAAGGGAGAGGCTGTTTCCTGGAATGCCTCATTCGTGAAGGCTTAGGTCCCTTACCCTGCCTTCTGGAGATGTCTAATAGCTCAGAATAGGTACTTTCAGATGACACCAGGTCCCTTCCAGTGTCATTCAGCTTAATGTTCAAAACCTTCCCTGGGCCTGGAGGGAACATGCCTGATTACTTCAGGCCAGAGACTGCCCAGGGAATCTTCCTCAATTTCAAAAGTCTTTTGGAATTCAAACAGGGAAAGTTGCCTTTTGCTGCTGCCTAGATTTGAAATTCTTTCTTGAATGAGATCTCTCAACATGTCCCCCAGATCAGGCCTGAAAATAGTCGGAGAATTCCCTAGGACAGAGATTGAGTGTACTTTGTTGACTCTAATGAAAAATACCACCCTAAGATTGACAACATGGGGGACCTCAACATCAACTTGTGTTCAGCAAGGTCCCAGGTCAGTGGTCAGTCAGTGCACAAGATGAGCCTTGGGGATGTGGTGGAACAGGGTGTGAGGTATGTGTTGGGGTATTTTGTTGGCAGAATCTACCTCTACTTCACCAAAGTCAGGGTATCCCCAGAGAAGCTTTACTTCTGGTAGCATGTAGACAATGAGATGGCCTATTCCACTGTCGGAATACAAAGTCTGCAATGTCATATGGCTAGATTGAGATTATTGGACATGCGATGGCTCCTGGGATGACCCCTCCTGTTATTCGAGAGCCACCAAAGTCCTGCTTGTGGCAGAGAAATGGCTCAAGGAGCCCAGAACAGCTAATATGGTTGAGTTTGAATCAAGCAAGGCAATGACTGGCAAGGCCTATAAGAAGGATGCCAGGTTGGTAATGGATTACCCAGCTGCCTGTGATGAGTGCTACACTACAGAGATGGAGAATCTGCTCAATGAGAAGGGGAAATTCACAATTGAAACTGAAGGGAAAACATTCCAGGGAACAAGGGACAGAGTCAGCATGCAGAAATTCTAGAAGACACTCCATGTTGAAGAGGTCGTTCCAAAGGTCATTGAACCCTCCTTTGGTCTGCATAGGGTTTGCATGTATGGTATTTGAGCACATGGTCTGTATTTGAGAGGGAGATGAACAGAGAACATTTTTCAGCTTTCCTGCCATAGTCTCTCCATCCAAATGTTCTGTCCTCCCATTGAGCCAGAACCAGGAGTTTGTGCCATTTGTTAAGGAGTTTTCTGAAGCCCTGACCAGAAATGGGGTATCCCACAAAGTCGATGACTCCTCTGGCTCCTCTGGTAAGTGCCATGCCAGGACAGATGAGATTGAGGTCATGTTTGGGATCACCATTGACTTTGATACCATACACAAGACTCCTTATGTGGCCATATTGAGAAACTAGAACTCAATACGCCAGATCCATGCTGACATCACTCATCTCTCCAAGGTAATCTACAATTTGGTCACTGGCACCATAAGTTAGGCCTATGTGAAAGCCACTGCCCTCTGTTTTAGGGGCAGAACACTGGCAAGATGGAGATGATTGAAGACTAAGGACTCCAGCAGCATCTCCTTTGGTGTGGGCATATTGCTCACACCAGTAACCAATAAACTTGCATCATGTAACTGTCTGTCCTAGAATGGGACTGTGGTCTCACTCCTAGATGCAAATGATGATTAAAGTTGAAGATGGGCACAGATGAGGCTGCCTTTGTTTGCTTGTGTTTCTGCAGAGTTTCCCCTCTGCATATCTAGCCTTGCTTCTGGGAGATGCCTGCAAAGGTCATGAATTCAGTGTGGCCCAACCCAAAAAGTCTCCCTTCAGTTGTAGGAGCAAAAGGTGAAGGTGTGGGGGGTGAGGGAGATAGCCAACTTGGGGGCCAACTTCAGGGACTAGAGGGTTATGTTAAACGTAGAGCTTAATTTGTACATCAAACGAGTGTCTCATCTTTATTTATAAAAACTGTCCAAATTACTGGAAAACTGTTTTCCCAAGAGACCCTTTGAGCCTCTGGGCAAAGAGTGTGACTCCTTCAGCTGCTGCCCTGGTGCCCACCCAGGCACGGGCTGCTTGTTCCTGCCTTTCTCCCCAAAGGCCTTGTCTGCCCCTCCAGACCTCCATCTCAGAGAAACTCTCTTCAACCAAGTTGCCACTCTGCCTGTTTTCTGGGACACAGAAGGACCACCCCAGAGGCAGGGTAGAGTGACCAGGCAGTAACTGAGGTGGGGAGTTGGGTGTGAGCATAATTCCCAAGCTGCTGGGCTCACTCACCAGATTCCTGGTATAATTTACTTCACTCTTCTCTAGCCTAATCTGTGCGGCCTGGGCATGAACAGAAGTCATCCCTGTCTCCTGCTGCCCTACCTGCTGCTCTCTCACTCTGTGCTGTCAGAGACTGCCTTCTGCCTCACCACTTTCCTCCCTTGTCAGTCCAACAATTTCTGGCTTAGCTTGGGGAGTAACTTTCTTCTCTTTATCTTCCCCAAAAGTTTTCTGCATGATTTTATCACTTGATTCCACTATCTGGAGCAGTTAAAGATGTGATTCTTCTCTGTGGTTATGACCATTGGGGTTCATAGGAGTTTTGTTTCTGGTATTTTTGATCTTATGTTTAAGGGATTTGTTTCTTGTTTAAGTTTCCCCCACTGTATAACATTCAGGATATAACCATGAGGCCTTGGGAAATTCCCCTGATTTCTTTGGCCATTGGCCTTTCTCCCCTATAAAATCAGGGGCTCAGACTAGATGACCCCCAAGGTCCTTCACAGCTCTGAAGTTCTGTGATTATGGTTTCGTTAATGCTTATGATCTTAGACTGGCTCTTGAAACTTCTCTGGCAAGATGTCTCTGATGGTTTTGGGAACTTGGCTCTCCAGTGTTTCCTTAGTCATGCACTAAATCACAGTAATAAGGAGAGAGATCTCCAAAGGTCTGAGTTTTCATTTAGTGGGGACTGCCCTTGACCCACACCTATTGGGACACAGGCTTTACTGGGAATCCCTTCTTCATATGGAAAAGCTGAGACCAGGAGCCTCAGGCTGTGTGTGTGAGTGAGACTGTTGTTAAGGAATTGTCACAGGCTCGTGATTGGAGAGAATGCGTACTACTCTGGACTCCACAACTTTGAGAGAGAAGTATAATGACACCTCTTGACTTTTCATAGGCAAGGTCAACAGCTTGATCTCAGTCAGCTGCCAAGCTTGGGGTCTGCCTTCTCTGCCCTCATCCCTTCTTTGTGACCTTGGAGGGTGGGGGCCTCCCTGTTAGTTGCTGGTCATAGGTCTGTATAGCAGGACTTAAGGACTTAGAGCTAGCCTCATTGTGTTTGGACCCGGCCACTAAATGCTGGCTGTATTGTAAGCTGAGAAGTAGGGGGTGTTTCTGTAACTTCCTACCCCAACTTACACATTTGTCATTCAGGCCAAATTTGTATTGTGAGGTCACAATTTTTCTGTCTTGCTCAATGGGCTTTGGATACTGTCCAGATCGCCTTTTAAATTACTTGTATGTATGTCTCCAACGATGGGTTGGGCTAACCAGAGGCTGCGGATTTGTCTTGGTTACGTTCCCCGGGGCTTTTACTGCTCAAATGCTGAAAAAAAGAGCTACTTTCCCCTGGTTCCAGGGGATATGCTTAAGACTAGGAACAATACAGTAATTTGATTCTTTACAACCTGACTTGGATCAGGCAGGGACATGGTCCAGTCTGGCTTGTACTAGGACTTAACTAAGGTATAGTGGGCCAAGTTTTTACAACAGGTAGGGTGGGGGTTTTTTGGGGGGGGGGGGGGGGGGGGGGGTTAGGTGGGCTGGTATCTTACTTAAATAAAGCAAGGAAATAAAACAATTTTCTCCTAAAAGATGAAACATCCTTAGGTAATTGTGTGTCTCAGAATACCTTGGCTGATGTTAGGCACTCTCAGAGGTTTCTTTGATCTTTGTGAAAGGAATTTTAAAAATCTTTATGGAATAAAGAATTAAAATAGACCCATGCATACTTTTCTCCTTAACAACCTATAAACTCAGAGTTTCCTAAGGCTTACCATCTCTCTATTCATAAAACTATTTGCTCTTTCTGGGTGGCAGAATGAGTGTCTTTGCTTTGGAAAAAGTGTAACTTGGGAACTTAAACCAATATGTGAATGGAATTGAATTGAGTTATACTAGAGGAAGGATCAGTTTGTCAAAGAGCTCCCCTAAACCTTCATTCTTTTGCAAAAGAGCCACTTCTTCATTTGGAAGGGCTGAGACCAGGAGCCTCAGGCTGTCTTTGCCAACCACCCAGTAGGGTAGGGGGGCGGGAGGAGGCTCATGTTTAGGAATTGTCACCACCCCTCCTCCATCCATAGTGTTCTCAGCTTCCATCCCTTGAAGAGGCACTCCAGGGAAACCAGCCAACCTCATTTGGCTCTCTTTGGTGTTTGTATTTTTAAATTACATGATAAAGGAAATCATCTTTCCTAATCTGTGGTCGCAGTAATAATTTTTCTTAAAGTTTGCAAAATCAGTTCTAAAAGTGTTTTGAGCTCAAGTCACAACAGGAAGCTTCACCAAGCAGTATTTTAGTGTGTGAGGAACTGAAGAACAGAAAACAGCTTTTAGCAAGAAGGTGGACCATTGACCTCAGCTCAGGTTTTCAGAAAAGCTGAATGTTACTGGTCTTGTTTCTGTATGATTCAACATCGAGATGAATGTAATGCCCTAATACACCTTGGATATTTCTCTCAAAAAAAAAAAAAATGAAAAGAAAAGAAAAGATAGCCTAATTCAGCTTCCTTATTTTATAGATGAAGAAACTGAGGCCCAGAGCAGTTAAATGTCTTATTGTTGAGTTTTAGGGGTTTAGGGGTGCTGGGGCCCTGAAATAGTGACACGTGGGTCCTGCCTGTGTGGGACAATGGCCACACTAGAATTAAAAGTTCGGAGGCTGAATCAGAGATCAGAAAAGGTCTTATTTTTTCTCATGAGAAAGGGCACAGCCCTCGTCGCTCCAGCAGCGACAGCCAGCGAGTGCACCTCCCTGGTGAGAAGCCAAAGTTTTATAGCCCTAGTGCGATACCCCCTCCCCATTTCTGAACCCTTCTTCCCATTGGCAGGGTTTCAGGGTGCACAATCTAAACGTGGCTTTCTAAGACCCTTATTTGGAAATATTTGCCTAGAGACAAAGAATCAGGAGGACTTTTGATAACCATTTAGAAGTCTGGCCTAGAGACAAATAAGCAGGAAGCCCGGGCAGTTAAGCTATCAGTCTTTCGTAATTTTTATCTTGCTAGAGGAATTACAGGTTAATTAACAGGTTAATGTTTGCAGATTCATCAAGTTTTACTGCTTTGGGAGTACAAAGGGGATTTATGAGTTTTAGTACTGAGGAAACTTCATCTATCTCACACATGCCTGAATGAATTTGACCCAAGCCTTCTTTTAGCCAAAGACAAGGTTTATTAAAGATTCACCAGATTGGCCAGACTTTTAAGGAATCTCTGAACATTTGTGATGCTCGTATTGACAAGTGGGCTAGATTGAAATCTGAGCCATGGGCCAGATTGAATCTCAGCCATTGGCCAGATTTTAAGAATCTGAGCACCTTAACCGAGACAAGACAGATCTTATGTATAGAAAGACTGGGAGGGATCTAGGAGTGGCCAAGTAGTTTGGGGTGACTGGAGCAGGGGTCTGGGAGAAGGGGTCTGGGGAGGATCTTGATGGGAGTGGTCAGTAAGCTGGAATGACTGTGAGACAACAGAATTCCAGGTGAAGCCAGGGACTAGACCACTTGGCCAAGGGATACTGAGGTCTAGATAGGATCAAGGAGTGGAGGTCTAGGATGGGGCCTGTCTCAGACAATGAAAGGGCAGTTAATTAACTGGGAAGGGCCAATTGCCTCAGGTAAATACCAGGAACCTGGGTCACCTGGGAAAGTCCAAGGCTTTTCCTTTTTGGTGCCCAGATCCCATGCCCATCATTATTCAAGGCCATATTTAAGTAAGTTGTAGAACCAGATGGAGTCCAGGTTCATTAACTCCAAACTCAGTGCAGAGCCACTGAACCTCCTTACTCAGGTGGTGGTCAGAAACCTTTTTCGTACCTTAAAAACTTACAAGTCCCAGTGATGGGGTGATGGGACCTGGACCCTGAATTTTCCCATACATTTCAACAACCTAGTCCCTGGCGTTTTGCCCAAGGCATCTGGCCTATCCCAGCCCTTTCACTACAGTTCTCCAACTACTTAACTCTTTTCATTGTCTGCCCCAGACCCACCCCAGGCTACTTACCACTCCTCAATCCCATCAAGATTTTTTCACTGACTCCTTTTCCCTTTCTCTGTATAAAAGCATCAATCTCACCCCCCATTAAGTTGCAGATTCACTAGGAGCTCTGCCCGTTCCTATTGGTGTTTCAGTCCTACAGAGGAATCTGCCCACTATGCTGGTGTTACAAATAAACCTTGCTACTTTGACTGAAAGAAGACTTGAGTGGGAATTCTTTTGAGGCAGATTCTCCCCTGTACCCTTATATTTCGGGGTTCCCAGCACCCCAAACCACAATAGGGGTGGGGAACTTCTAGCCTCAAGGCCACATATGGCCTCTAGGTCCTCAAGTGGGGCCCTTTGACTGAATCCAAGCGGAATTCACCCCTATCCTAGGGAGACAGATGGATTGAGGGGCTCTGAGGGAATCATAGCATCTTGGAGTTGGAATGACCCTCCGAGGTGATCAGCTCCAACCCTGTCTGAGACTTAAATCTCTTCTATGAATGGACAACCAGCTTCCACTTGAAGACTTCCAGAGATAGGAAGCTTCAAGACAGCCCATCCATTATGGACGATGCTAATGATTATGAGAGTGGTTTTTAATCAGAGAGGAAATCTGCCTTTCTATAGCTTCTACTATCTGCAGACCAGGAGACCAAATCTAATCCTTCTCCTAAATGAACGGAAGGACTCCAAGAAATGACACCAGTCAGATACAGTCTCCCTGTGGGTTTCTGGCTGTCCACTTGAAAAGAGTTCTCCCTCCCCTTTCTTTTTTCTCCTCCCCCCTTCCCTCTCCCCTTCCTTTCCCCCTCTTCCATTCTTGGGATCCTGGGATCCCTGGGATGCTTCCATAACATTCCAGTTCTTTGGCTCTATTGGACTTGACACAGACACCATCCTCCTTCTTCCTCTTAGGTTTCTAGGCTGAGAGGTAATGGTGCCAGCTGCCTCTAGCTCACAGTTGCAACAGCATGAATCAGAAGGAATGACCTGATGGAATGAATGAATGAGGAAGCAGTTATTAATCACTTATATGTACCAGGCACTGTACTAAACACTGGGAATATGAATACAAGCAAGAAAGACCAAATGTCCTCAAGGTACTTATGCTCTAATAGAGGGAAGCTTATTGAGGGGTGAGAGGGTAACTGTGCATAGCAGAGGTTATGTAGTGACATGGCTTGAAGTTGTTTGGGAAATGGCATGGTAGGCCCAGGACTGGGTAAGTTAAGGTGAAAGATCAGAGACCAAGGTCCTGGGATCAGAGTTCTAGTAGGAGGAGGCTGGAATACAGGCAACATGGCTTGGAGATGACCAAGCTGTGTATCACAGGGTCAATCAGTCAGTGAACAAACATTTATTAATACTTGCACATGATATGTGCAGACAATGTGCTAGGTGCTAGGAACACAAATACAAATTCTGAAACGATGCCTGTGCTCTTGACATCCAAGATGGTACCACTGGCAAAGAGGCAAAAGAGAAAGCAAACTATCTCCATAGCAGCCAATACCTTGTACACAGTAGGGGCTTCACAAATGTTTGCAGTTGAACTGCTCCTTCTATTCACTTACTTTACTGGCTGCCATACTGAACCTGCCTGCTCTGGTTAGCCTCCCTCATGAACACCCCAACTTTGAACTCCTAGAGGTACCTATTCCCTCTTTCTTCCTGATTCTCTCCTAGTGAACCTTTGCTTAGTTTTATAGAAAGAGCTCCATGATTACCCTTGGGCTCACTTACCTATCCTGATTGCCTGATCACCTCTTTTTTGCTTTGCCTGAGTGATGGAATATTAATAAAGCTGCCCCCAGCCCCAGTATTCTAACTTCCTTATGGGCCCCACTGAGTGGTAAGCATGTCCTGATTTAACCACACAATCTGGCTCTAACCATACCACAGGCCCCCAGACTCAACATAGCTGCTGCCCAATATCCTGTGTATATGCCTCACTGCTCAGTAGAACAACAGGTGTGTCCATGAACTCATATTTCTCACAGAATAGCAGGCATGTCCATGTGATGGGATCCCAGCCATTGCCTCTAGTTAGCCACTGCCTCCAGACCCATTCCTCATATTTCCGGTAGAAATAGCAGATTTGTCCATGCACTCAACCATAACAACATCCATCTAGTCTCAGACAGGACCACAATACTCAGCCAATCAGAAAGCAGTACCATTAGGATGCCTGAGCAGGATATGGACCTCAAAACAATAGAAGGGACTTTCCCTAAGTAGGCACCTGTGCAAGAATAGCGAAAGCTGTCTTTTAGTCAAATTTGTGAAGTAGACAGGTTTATTACAATATCATTATAATACATACATGTTCCCCCCCCATGGGTTTTTCTGTATACATCATGGCTAATTGCATGCACAGTTCCACTGAGGTTGGGACCCCTCCCCTATTACCTAATCCCTTAACAAACCCCTCCTGCCTTTTTAATATTCATAATTTCTGTTATATAATTGCATCTTTACCCTATAAAATTCTGTCTTGCTTTTGCTAAAGTTGCTGGTTCCTCTTGGAACTTAGCCGGCTTCATGAGCAGGGTCAATCTCAATAAATGCCTGTACTTGGATTAGAGGCAGCCTGAGTCTGAATTTTTGAGATGGTTCTGCCACAACACATCATGAAATACCAACACGAAGATGAGAAGAGCAGAACCAGGATTTGAACATTAGGGTTTCTTACTCAAAACCCAGTGCTTTTTCAACTGCATCACCCTGACTAAAGTCCTTCGTATTTGCAAGACTTCACCTGCTTCCCCAGCTTCAGATGAACAAGCCAGAGCTCACAACCACTAACTAGGGAAATCGTCACTTGTATTCAGAGTCATAATTGGTAATTCTTGAAGCTAGATGAATTTATTTGAGGTGGAGTAGTGGCATAGAAGACAGGTCATTTATATAAAGAAGAGAGGTGCCCTCTGCCCTCCAGAAAGTCCAGTCTATGCCTTCAGTGATTTGGTTAATGGTTACTAACCCCTTCAAGCCCAAGCCCAAGGAGGAGGTAGCAGATGGTGGGATTCTGAGGGTGGTAGGACAGATCGAGACAAGAAAGGCTGGTTGAGCCATGTATTGATTGGCAATGGAAGATCATTAGATACTAATCCTAGGATCTTAAAATGTCTGAATTCAAAGGGACTATAGAGTTCATCTGTTTGAATCGCTCTCATTTTACAGATAGGAAAAGGAATCTCAGAGAAGGAAAGTGGTCAGCCCAAGGTCACACAGTAAACCAGTATTGCCTCTCTCACTTCAGCCCCTTTTCCCTCATATCATGAGAGTAACTGAGGTTCCTAAATAGATCAGTGAAGTGATTTTCTAAGCTTCCAGTTCTAGAGTGGTTCTCCACCAGACTCACCCTTTCTGCCGCCTCTTCCCCCACCACACACACACTTGGCCACATCGTTGGCACAGTCCTTGCATTAACGCTCTACTCGTGCAAAGAATAGCTGGCCAGAGGCAGAGAGAAATGCAGCACAGCTGGAAACACCAAGCTCTCCCTGGCATGGGGAGTCACATGCGTGTATGGCGGCTGGTCAGCAGCCCACATAGGGGATGTGCTCAAAGACCCACCTCAGCCAGGCCCTTTGGCTAGGACTATCCTGTTTCCTGTGGTGTGTTCTCTCAATCTCAGCCCAGGGCCAATTTTTAAATGTTTCAAGCAATGAAGCTTCCTCTGGGGAGGTCGTTGCAGAGGCCTGTTAGATCTGGGTGCCAGGGGGCTGTTTCCTGAGCTCTGGCATCAGCAATTCAGGGAATTTAGACATAGGAAGGGAGGGAAAGGCCAGGGAAAAAAACTGGAGGGGAAGAGGCCAGGTCTCTGTGGGACCATCAATGACTCCTGAACTTCTGTTGATCCCCAAGAGCCAGGGAATTAGTACATTCCAATTTAGAGACCATCAAATGTTATCTCTAGGATGTCCCTGAGAATACAAAGATGTTACAATATGAGAATACAAAATGTTAGATCTGAGGTAGACTTTCGAGATCACTTAGCCCATCATCTCTGTTTTATAAATGGTGAGGGAGTAGTGTCTTGTCTAAAGTTATAAGCTAGTTATTAGTAGAATTGGGAGTCAGACTCAAGTCTCCTGGGTCTTTTCCTAGGCTTCTTTCTATTGCATCCTGCTTCAATGGGGCAGGAGAAAGGATGGGTAGGACTGGAAGGAGGGAAGCAACTATCATATGATTCTCATGAGACTGAGGTCCCTCTGGGAATTGAAGGGATGAGGGATCAGGAAAAAAGAAAAAACAAAGGAAGGAGAAAACACTCATTTATTCAATAAGCATTTATTAAGTGCCTACCACATGCCAGTTTCTGTGTCAGACCTTGGGAATACAAAGACAAAAACAAAATAATATCTGTCCTTAAGGATTTTATATTCTATTGGGGGTGGGGATATAACATGTACATAGAAAACGAATATAAACATAGGAAAATTAACTTCAGGAGGGAGAGCAATAACAAGTGAAGGGATTCAGCCAGGAGAGAGAGAAAAGGTATTCCGCTTACTGGGTGATGGGAAGCTGCTTTTCTTGTCTCTTCCCTGATGGGGCCAGCCTTTGGCAAAATTGTAAGATTTTCCCTAATGCCTCACATTTCACACTTCCCTCCCTGTGCTCTTTACTTCCCACAGGTACGCACTGGCCCTTTTTGCCCCCTCCTGTTACTCAGAATGCCCCCAGAGGCTCCAGAAAGCAAGCAAGGAGACTGGGAAGAATCCCTTCTACCTGGGGTCTTTTTCTCCTGCCCTATACTTATTCTTTCCCAGTCCCTCACATTGTTGAGTGTGATGCCTTTTGTCTCCCCTCCCCTACCCCACTACACCCAATCTAGCCCCAGGCTAGATACCGCTTTTCCCTTAACAGCTCTCTTAGAGGCAGAGGTCAGATTTGCCTAAAGGGCTACCCTAAGATCTCCCCAGAATTCTAGTTCCAATATTTCCAGTTGACTGCTGGACATGCACTGGAATGGCCCTTCGAAACTTCAAATTCATGTCTAAAACTAGATTCATCTTCTTTTCCTTTAAACCTGGTCCTTCTCCCAACTTTTCTTTGTCTTGTAATGACACCATCATGGAGTCATCACTGATCCTTCCTCTCCCATGCCACTCATGCCAAATCTTATTGCTTCTATCTCTACACTATCTCCTGCTCCAGCTCAACCCCACCATTTCCATTGACACCACTCTATTTCAGGACCTTATTTTTTCTCACCTGGACTGTTAGAAGATTCTCCTAACCTGCAGGTTTTCCTGCCTATACTCTACCTCTTCTCAAATTTGTCTTTCACACCATGACTTAAGTAATCTCCTTAATGTACCACTAAAATTATGTCACCCTCCTTTCTGTGGTTCCCTATTGCCTATGTGACTGATGTTGGCATTCAGAGCTCTCTCCACTCTGCTTCCAATGTACCCCTCCAGCCTTGTCTCACATGATTCCCCTTCACATATTCTATGTTTTAGTCCACCTGCATAATTCTCTGTCACCTGTGCTTGTTCTGCGTTATCCCATCTCCATGTCTTTGCTAATGTCACCTCCAAAGCCTGGAATTGACTCCCTGCTGACCCCCCCCATCTCCATCTGTTGTAGTCTCTCTCTTCAAGGCTTGATACAGTTGTCACCTTCTCCAAGAAGCCTTCCTTGGTTCTCCTTTCTCTCCTAATCCTGAGCTGAGATTTATCTCTCCTTCTTCATACTTTTCATAGTATTTTCCTTGGAAATTAGTCTTACCCTTTCCTCACTCTCTCTTGTTTTTTTTTCTTGTTTCTTTTTTCAGGCAATTGGGGTTAAGAGACTTGCCCAGGGTCACACAGCTAGTAAGTGTCAAGTATTTGGTCTGAGGCCAGATTTGAACTCAGGTCCTCCTGACTTCAGGGCCAGTTCCTTATCCACTGCGCCACCTAGCTGCCCCGTTTGGTTGTTGTTGTTTTTTTTTTTCTTCCTCATTCTCTCTTGTATAAACACTTATTGATGCGCTTGTCTGTGCCCCCTCCTCCCTGCCCACAACTGAATTGTAAACTATTTGAGAGCAGAGCCTATGTCATAACTACCTTTGTATCGCCAATATAGTGGTATGTGTGTGTGTGTATGTGTGTGTGTGTGTGTTATTGTCCATGTAGGTTAGGTGTGTTCTCGTGGGTCTGTCTAGGTGTAGGTAGAGCCTCTGCCACCCACCTTTTTCTAACAAGACTTTGATTCTTGCCAGCAGGGGAAGCAGGAGGTTGGGGCCAGAGGCTGACCTCTCTATTCTCCTCAGAGAAAGAGTACAGGGCTAGAATTATATCTATCTTCCCCTGAAACACTACTAGTCTGTATAATTTTTATGTTCAAGATGAGTTCCTGATTGCTACCTCTTACCCAGGAAGAAGTGCCTCAAGCCATATATCCAAGGCTTGGCTCCCTCCCCATCAAAGGCCAGTTCCACAATGAACATATCTAGTAAATAGCAAATATATTGTTTATTCAAACCGATAGTAAACATAAATCAGAGAAGTTATACATGAGATATGCCTATCTCACACCTATCCGATTGGTTGAAATAATAGAAGGGGAAAATGACAAATGTTGGAGGGGATGTGGAAAAATTGGGACATTAATTCATTGTTGGTGAAACTGTGAACTGATTCAACCATTTTAGAGAGTAATCTGGAATTATGCCCAAAGAGTTATAAAACTGTATATACCCTTTGACCCAGCAATACCACTATTAGGTCTGTTTCCTAAGGTGAACGGGGAAAAAGGAAAAAAAAACCTATATGTTCTAGAATATTTATAGCAGCTTTCTTTGTGGTGGCAAAGAATTAGAAATTGAGAGGATACTCATCAATTGGGGAATGTCTGAATAAATTGTGGTACATGATTTTGATGGAATGCTACTGTGATATAAGAAATGATGAGTGGGTTGATTTAAATTTTTTTTTTTTGGTAAGGCAATTGGGGTTAAGTGACTTGTCCAGGGTCTCACAGCTAGTAAGTGTCAAGTGTCTGAGGCCAGATTTGAACTCAGGTCCTCTTGACTCCAGGCTGTTGCTTTATCCACTGCACCACCTAGCTGCCCCCTTTTTTGTTTTATTTTTGTTTTTTTCATTTTTTAAATAATGTTTTATTTCCCCTTCAATTACATTTAGAGACAATTTTTAACATTGATTATTTAAAACTTTGAGTTTCACATTTTCTCCCTCCCTCCTTTCTCCTTGAGATGGTAAGCAATTTGATATAGGTTGTACTTGTGCACTCATGCAAAACATATTTCCATATTAGGCATGTCATGAAAGAAAATACAGACCAAAAGAAAAAAAAACATAAAAAAAGAAAGTTAAAAATAGTATTCTTTGATCTGTATTCAGACTCTATCATTTCTTTCTCTGGATGTGGATAGAATTTTTCATGATGAGTCCTTCAGAATTATCTTGGATCATTGTATTGCTGAGAACACCTAAGTCATATATAGTTGATTATCATACCATATTGCTGTTACTGTGTAGAATGTTCTCTTGGTTCTGTTCATTTTACTTTGTATCAGTTTGTGTAAGTCTTTTCAGTTTTTTCTGAAATCAGCTGCTTGTCATTTGAGCAGGTTGATTTTAGAAAAACATAGAAAGACTTGCATGAAATAATGAAGAGTGAAATGAGCAGAACCAAGAGAATGTTGTATATAGTAACAGCAACGTTGTTTGAAGAGTAACTGTAAATGACTAAGCTATTCTGAGTAATATGAACATTCAAATCAACTACAAAGAACCTAGGAAGGAAGATGCTATCCCCTTCCAGAGAAAAAACTGAAAAATGGAAGTATGTATTGTATGAGTTCATATATATATTATATATATATACATATATATTATATATATACATATATATATTATATATATATATCTGTGTCAAATGTTGGTCTTCTCTAGTATGGGATTGGGAGGGAGAGAAGGAGACAGCTTGGAACTCAAAATGTAACAAAAAAATAAAATTTTAAAAAGAAGTTATACAGATGAAAATATACCAGAAAATACCAAGTAAGTGAGCTCTCTCGGTGGGAGTAAGATAACTCAGCTCAACTAAGTGAGATTTCCTGATCTCACCCGGGAGGGAAATTCCTCAAAATCTCCAGCATAACCAGCTGGGGATAGGAACATGATATTGGTTTCTTCCTAGTGTCTTTCTCTCCATTCAGGAATCTGAAGAGAATCTGGAACCACATATCTTCTTTTTTGAAACTGGAAGCCAGAGCATCAGAATCTCCCTCCTCCCTTCATGTATACATGGAATATCAGCTAAGCAGTTTCTACCAATGAGGAGAGTCTTAGGCAAATAGATTTTGAGCTTCAGGTCACACCAGCATCAAGCATAGTGCCTTACAAATAGTAAATGCTTAATAAATATTTACTGAATTTAATTAAATGTTAGGAAGATAAGTTATCATAGTATAGTGGAAGGAGTATTGTACGTGGAGTCAAAAGCCCCTGGTTGGAGACCTGTCTGCTCAAGTCACATCTTTTCTGTGAACCTCAGTTTCCACAAAATTTCTATAAAATGAGAATAATAACATTTGCACTATCCATGTCACAGAGATATTGTAGAGAAAATATTTTGTATGCTTTTAAGTCCTATAGAAATATATGTTACTATTAATTCTAATAAAAATAATAACAAATTATCAGATAAATTCCCATACTAAAAATACAAAACCTAAAAGATCCTTGAGAATTGAACCAATGAACTACTGGAACCAGAGCATGATCACAGACTAAGCTATTGCCCACAATTACCCAGACATAACATTGACTCCCTTCCACTTAAAATTTAAGAACTGTATTTCCAATAGATGGCATTATACCAAATATTCATAATTTTCCATCTATGTAGAATAAAAGGTTCTTGAAATGTAAAGGCAGCAGAAAAAAATCAAAACCACATGAAGACAGGATGAAGTAGACATCATCCCTATTGACCTGTTGGCTTACTGGAATTGCCCCAAAAAGGGTTTTTATGAGCACATAGGAGATGAGTTTATGTCCCAACACTTTCATTCAGTTACAAAGAGCAATCATCTTATTCACCTTTGCAATAGTCATCTAAACATTGTGTAAAAGAAAAATAGCAGGAGAGTGACCTGTCCTAGAACTATTTCTATCTTAAATCCATCAAGTATAAGATGAAAAACAAAGAGATAAAGAAGGAAGGAAACAAGGATTTATAAAGCACCTACTCTATGCCAGGCACTGTGCTAAATGCTTTACAAATGTTATTTCATTTGATCTTCACAACAACCCTGGGTGGTAAGTGCTTTTATTGTCCCTGTTTTATAGTTGAGGGAGATAGAGGTTAAATGATCTGTTTAGTGTCACATAAAAGTATCTGAGACTGGATTTGAATTCAGCTCTCCTGCCTCCAAGCCTAGTACTGAATCCACTGTTACCTAGCTGCCTCTGATAATGAAAACAGTAATAACAACCCCCTCAAAGCCCAACCCATGGGGTGGGAGAGTGTAGGAGAAAGAATAGTTAAATAAGGGAATGCCAGTGAAGGTCACATACAGCAGCAACTTTGTGAGCCCTGAGACCTTTACAATAGCTATGAAAGCCTGACAGGAACCCTAAAACATCAACCAGGTGGGTTTTGACAGTATCAGTGATTGGGGTTACACCCCATCCAGGTTGATAAAACTGCTCCTATGACTAAGAAATAGACAGGATCAGTGTTGCAGACGGACCTACTTGAACTATCATGATGGTCAGCTTGACATAAAAGAGTGAGAAAGGAAAGGGGAGGAAAGCCAAAATACATGGGAACCCAAACCCCAAGTTTGGGTGGAACCAAAACAACCTGGGTGTGGGCACCCAAAACAATGTTTTTGGTGAATCCAAGACCTGGAGGAACCCAAAATTCCTTGAAGTCACCTCTAGCATTCCTGGAGAGTTATTGAAGTCAGGATGACATTCTGGGTACAAATAATCTTTGGTCATATAAAGTAAAGTTCAAGCCATAATAATAAATGATAAATAAGAATCCACATCTTCTTCATCCAAAAGTGGAAAAAGAACTGATAGACATTCTTAGATACCTGAGAAATGGATAAAAAAATTTGCCAAAATAGTCTCAGAAAAAGCAGACATGACTTCACTGTGTAATAGTAAAGACTGATAACAGGTGTACGCCATTGGATTTGTTCGTTGTAACTGAATATGGCTTACCTCTGGATGGAGCCTATGAAGTGACAGAGCAGAATCCAAAGTTTCTCCTTGGGTAACATTCACGTGACCTCAGTCATCAGTATGTTTATAAAGAGGTGTCAAATAAATAGTTGTCATGGAGACTTGCTTATGGAAATGAAAGGGTCTAGGATGGCAGTTCAGGACCAGATCATTGCCATAAGAAACTAGAGAATGGCTAATTTTATGAGGCCAGCTCTGTGATTGATCAATGAAGATTACACAAGGAACTGTTGGAGACTGTGCATAGCACCACTTGGACTTTAAGAGTTTAGTATCCTCTGTCAGATTGATTGGCATCTTGGGAAGGATGGTGGGGAGGGATAGAGGGAGAAAAAAATTTGGAACTCAAAATCTTATAAAAGTGAATGCTGAAAACTATCTTTACACGTAATTGGAAAAAATAAAATACTATTAGGTAGGGGGGAAAGAGTTTAGTTTACCTAAGGGGACATCTCCTTGGCTAGAATTATAAATCAGAATTCTGCTTGTCATCTTCCATGAATTTACAAGCCATAAATCCTCATGGCACAAACACAGATCTAAAAACCACCTAGAGAATTCAACCAATAGACTGTACTAGAATTGGATCATTATCACGGCTTGATCTGCTGCCCACAACTGCCCAGATAAAACACTGATCGATAAAAACTTAAGAACTGACATTTTAAAAAGACTTCACTACCCCCCAAACTCATAAATTCTAAGCTTCTTGGAATGAAAAGGTTTCAAACTATAGGGATCTGACTAAGGAGATCAGAATCACTTGGGAACAGTATGAGGTGCCTATCCTCCTATTGTCCTGACTGTTACTGGAACTGGATTGAGAATACTTTCGGTGAGCCCATAGAGGATGATTTTAGGTCCAAAAACTTTCACTCAACTACAAAAAGTAGTTCTTAATCTACCTGCACAAGACCCTGTAGGACATTGAGTATAAAGGAATAGTAACAGGAAGGTGACATATCCCTGTACAATCTTTATCTGAACTCAACTGAAAAAGAAAGAAGAATGAAATGATGTCATATCTTGGGATAGAAATCCCATTCCAAGATATTATTCATCTGACTGACTCTTGGCCAACAACCATCTCAGCCTGGCCCTTGCCACATGGCACATCTGCTACTTTGCCTCAAGAGAAAGACCCTTAATAGCCTCCCCTTGCTTTCTCTCAACCCAACTCCTCACTCCTCTTCTTATTTAAATATGATGTCCCTCTTCAACTTTTCTACTATCTTCCCTGACATGTGCTTACTCAACCATTAGTCTACCCTAAATTAGCAAGGTGGCCACCCGGATGGCTATGTCATAGATCTCTCGAACCACAAAAATCTCTTTTGAGCTGACAAATCCCTTCCTACAACAATCATGCTCAAATATAATTTCCATTTCACAGTGCAGGGAGGGTCATTTCTTCATGGGGTCACCCTCTCTAGGCCAGTGCCTTTGCTCTGGATTCACCTGGTCTTCTCTCTCCATTTGCTTCATTTCAGTCCAACAAAACAACCTACTATGGATTTCACTTTGTAGGGGCTTCTCAGTCAGCTGTCACCTAGGATGCTTAAGCGCTGATGGATTCATAATTTCCTCTGGGTGTGTACGCCTTCTGTAGTTATAGATCGCAACCTCTCCTCATGGAATTCTTGTCTGAGTCTTTCCATAAATCCTCCATAGGAGATCTATCTAACAACTCAAACCCTTCATTTGGTTTTGTTAATGTTAGCACTTGGGATCCCCACCCATCTGTTGTCTCTTGCTCTTGCTGTGTGAGCAACCCATTTTCTTTTAGAGCTAAACATGTCATAGAATCATAGATTTAGAGGAGGGTGGGGCTCTTGAGCTCATTATAATCCAGCCTCCTCATTTTACAGTTGAGGAAACTGAGGCCCAGGGAAGTTACATGATTGTCTAGGGTCACAAATTAGTAAGTGGCAGAGGCAGAGTTTGTACCCACATCTTTTGACTCCAAATCCAGCACCCTTTCCATGCTGTCTTGAGGATGTGTTAAAAATTCTTGTGCATACACTACACGTACTTACACTCACCATGCATTTTTTCCTGCCCTTGGGGCAATTCAATTTTTTTAGATCATTGAGTTCTCTAGTGGATTGAGCCTCAGACTAGAGTCAGGGAAACCTGGATTTTAATCCCTGTTTGGGTCATGGGTAAATCATTGCAC
Source organism: Vombatus ursinus (assembly GCF_900497805.2). Classification (NCBI taxonomy): domain Eukaryota; kingdom Metazoa; phylum Chordata; class Mammalia; order Diprotodontia; family Vombatidae; genus Vombatus; species Vombatus ursinus. Next base: position 27,838,846 of record NW_020940358.1, read on the forward strand.
CTCTCTGGGTCTCAGTTTCCTCATCTATAAAATGTGGAAGTTGGACTTGAGCCTTAATGATATTTATGGTATTTTCTTTTTTTTCTTTTCTTTTCTTTTTTTAATTTTTAGGCAATTGGGGTTAAGTGACTTGCCCAGGGTCACACAGCTATTAAGTGTCAAGTGTTTGGTCTGAGGCCGGATTTGAATGCCATAAATTGGGGTAGCTAGGTGGCTCAGTGGATAGAGCACTGGCCCTGGAGTCAGGAGGACCTGAGTTCAAATCCAGCCTCAGACACTTACTAGCTTTGTAACCATGAGCAAGTCACTTAACCCCAATTGCCTCCCGCCCCAAAAAAATCTATGTTTCTATAACCTAGGAAATAGCCAATGAACCCATTTTCCTAAAATATAAATAACAGATATCCAATAAATCTCAATCCATGTCCCTCTCTCATCTAATCTACCAGGTCAGATGTTGGGGCCCTCCTCAAAAGGGAATATTCTCTTTGGCTCACTATTGCCCCCATCTAGCATGTACTCTGGAAAATCTATTAGTACAGTTTATGAATAGCTCATATCTAAGATTTTACAAATGTGAGTCTTCAGTTCTCATATAAACACTTAAGGTAACAAATGCATATCATGTAGAGAGAATTTCTTTTATTTCACCCCCCACAGAAAACGTAGAAGATAAAAAGACTAACAGGAAACCATAAAAGATACAGAAAACAAAAAAGATTCGCAGTAGCACACAAGCCATGTTTCCCCTCCCCCCTTCACCCCTTCTCCTCCTCCCCTCCTCCCCACTGCTTTTGGAAAGAAATTATATTGGGATATCCAATGTGGCAAAACCGTGACTCTCCAGTAAAATCCCTGTCTTTCACAGGATCCTCCGTCATTCTGCATAACCCTCCCCTCCCCTCCCTTCTCTTCCCCTCCCTTCACCCCAGACTTTCAGCACCATTCTGTGGTTTGAACGACTGCTAGATGGTAAACAAACTATGAGGCTCCTGGAAATGCCATCAACTTTGTCTAAGTAACTCATGGTAATATGGAGGCACAAAGTACAGATCTTCTGCTCACCTGTTGTGGCTTTACATGCCTTGTTACTCCTCAACTGTTGGAGCCAGAATCTTCTTCTATCTCCAAGAGACATAGGAATTCCTTCTTTCTCTCAAGAAGGTCAGATCTTCGAATTCTTGAACTTGGGGTTATCTCAAGGCAACCCCAAAGTTTGTGCTGATCAAGGAATTCTCTCTCTACTAGAAGGCTATATTACGAGCTCATACTACGGGGAAATTCCCTTCCTCTAACCAGGAGGCAAGGATTCAGGAATGATATTGTCTTTGGACTCCCCTCTTGGGCCATGTGGACAAGCACACGTAGCTTCTCTGTGCTACTCTATGATATTCCACTTCCTTATACCTCCATCCCTTGGGCTGGGATAGTCCAGTATGAAGAGCTGTCCTTGGGCTACACGGCAAGAAAGCTACAGGCAACTACATCCAACTCCTATGTGCTCCTCCAGGGTTCTCCATCACTCTACCAGCAGTTGCATCTCTTTGGTTGAGAAAGTGTGTTCTTGGGACCTCTCTTCTTGGGATTTGTGGACAAGCAGTTATAGTTTGCATGTGCTTTTCCCCAAGGTAACCTTAATGGTTCAGATATAGGGGAAGGAGAAATTTTCCCCTCACTCACCTCCAAAAGAAAGATTCCAGCAAAAGGTGTCAAGAGCAGTCTTACTTACGTGGCATCCTTTCTACAGCAAGTCCTAGTCAACCAAAGCATCTTGAGGGCAACCTCAAGTCACCCAAATTTAATCAGTAGTTTTCTTTTGTCCTTTTAATAAGGTGCCAATGGGCATGTACATATTGGGGTCTTTATCAAATGTTTATTGACCTATAACTCCATAAATCAATCAATAAACATTTATTAAGCCCCTACTATGCACTCCTGGGGATGGATACAAGAAACTTACACTGTATTGGAGGAGACCACATGTACTTGTATAAGTATATGCAAAATATGTACAAAGTAGAGGAAAGATAATCTTAGAAGACAACAGTCTAGCGTCTGATGAGCCTCTAAAAAAGACCTTCTACAAAAGGTGGAGCTTGAACTCAGGCTTGAAGGAAGCCAGAAATTTCAGGAGGTAAAAGTGAGGAGGGATAGCATCCCAGGTAGTGGGGACAGTCAGTGCAAAGATACAAAGATGGAAGATTGAGCCAGATGACCCAGGGGATGAAGCACTGGGCTTGGAATCAGGAAGATCTGAGTTAAAATCCTGCCTCTTATGCTTACTGGCTGCATGATCTTTGTCCAATTAATTAACTAGTCTGGGACTCAGTGTCCCCATCTGTAAAATGAGTATGTTTGACTTGATGATCTCTAAAGTCTTTTCCAGCTCTAAATCTATGATTCTATAATTCAACATACCATGTGTGAGGAACACTGAGTAGTGGGACAGTATGGCTGGACCAACAACCAAGCTGAACACTTCAAGGAAACTCACTTGATAAGTCCTCACATTTGAACTGCATCAGCAGTCAGGCCCGTGGAGGACAGCGGGGGGGGGGCGCCTTCACCAAGATCTTCCACTGCACCCTGGGCCATCTCCAATTGTCCTGATCTATATCTGGCCACTGGACCCGGATAGCTCAGGAGGAGAAAGTGAGGCTGGTGACTTTTCACAGCCCTCCTTCACTCAAATCCAATCCACTTGAATATCTTAGCATCACCTCCCTGATGTCCTGTTCCTCTTTGAGAACAAAGGACACACAACAAACCACACAGTTCTTTCCTCCCCTTCTCTGAGCAGAGTGACCAAGGTCACACTGTTTGTGGACTTCAGGCTTCCCTGACAGCCCTATCAAAGCCACCAAAGGATTCTTCCTGCCCAAGAGCTTCTAGTGCTCCCCACACACACCTCTCAGGCACCTCTAGGACCAGACTAAGCTTTCCTGTTCCCAGGCCACCTAGAGATTTGGGGCTACTCATGCCATAGTTAAAGACAGTGTTGGGTTGCACCTCAGAACAAATGCCATGGACTCAGAATCAAGACTTCACTCTTCTCTCTCCCAGTGGCCTTTTCCTCTGATTGACTGGTTCCTACCTGTACCTCCATTTTAAGGAGAAAGCCCACTTCTCTCCAGGCTATACTCCTGACTCTCCAGACATCTTCTGCCCACCCCCACCCTCTTTTCAGCTCTTTTTTATATGTTGTCTTCCCCCATTAGAATGTAAGCACTCTAAGGGCAGCTAGGTGGAGCAGTGGATAGAGCACTAGCCCTGGAGTCAGGAGGACTTGAGTTCAAATCCAGCCTCAGACACTTGACACTTACTAGCTGTGTGACCCTGGGCAATTCACTTAACCCCATTGCCTAGACAAAAACAAACAAAAAAGAATGTAAGCTCCCCCATTAGAATATAAGACACTTCAGCCACTGTCTTTCTTTCTACTTGTATTTGTATTTCCAGCACTTAGCACATAGTGAACACTCCATAAGTGCTTGTTGATTACATGTTGACTTTCATTAAAGGGATGACTCACTATTTCTCAAAGTACCTCATTCCATTGGACAGATCTTCTCACTGCCAAGTTCTTCCTACCGAGCTAAAATCTGTCCCTCCCTGTAACTTCCCTCTTTGGTCCTAGTTCTGCCCGCTGAGGCTAAGCACAGCAAATCTGATCTTTCCTCTCATGATAGGTCAGAGATTTGATGATAGCTATCATGTCTTCTTTAAGTTTTCCCTTCTCCAGTTCCTTCAACTATTGGATTGACCAAAGAGCAAGAAGAGACAGAAAGATCCCTTCAGTGCTCTCCAAGTAGATTGAAGATACTCTTGGGATTTGTGTTATTCGGAATAAAAAGTAGAACATGTGGGTGCAGGCAGCTATTTTACTTTAATTAATTAATTAATTTTTAAGTTTTCAATATTCACTTTTATAAGGCTTTGAATTCCAAATTTTTTCTCCCTCCCTCCCTTTCCCCTCCCCAAGACGGCAAGCAATTTGATATAGGTTATACATGTACAATCATATTAAACATATTTCCACATTAGTCATGTTGAGAAAAAAGAATCAGGACAAAAGGAAAAAAAAACCATGAGAAAGAAGAAAAAACAGCAAAAAAGAGAAAATAATATGCTTTGCTCTGCATTCAGACTCCATAGTTCTTTCTCTGGACGTGGATAGCATTTTCCATCATGAGTCTTTTCGAATCGTCTTAGATCATCATATTGCTGAGAAGAGCTAAATCTATCAAAGTCAGTCATCATACAATGTTGCTGTTACTGTGTACAATATTCTCCTGTTTCTGCTCACTTCACTTAGCATCAGTTCATGTACGTCTTTCCAGGTTTTTCTGAAATCTGACAGGCAGCTATTTTAAAACTGAACTGAAATTTGTGCATTACATAATGAAGAGGTTGAACATGACAAGAACAAGAAATACAAGAATGAGGGAAAAGGAATATGGGGTAATATCCTTCTTCCTTAGAAAATGATGGTTTGGGCTTGATTTTGATTATAGCCAACTACTGGCCAGATTATATTTGGCAATGATTTTGCATATTGCCTCAGCCCAGTTAGGTAAAATGGGTTTGAATGCCAGATCTTCCACCTTGTGATCTTCTATCTATCTATCTATCTATCTATCTATCTATTCATTCATTTATTGAGGCAATTGGGGTTAAGTAACTTGCCCAGGTTCGCATGGCTAGTAAGTATCTGAGACCAGATTTGAACTTAGATGCTTCTGATTCCAGGACCAGTGCTCTGTCCACTACCACCATGTGATCTTGAGTTAAGTTTCTCTCTGTCTCTCTCTTTCTGTCTCTCTCCCAGTTCCCCTTTGTACTAGAGTAGTTGGCAGAGGATCAGGGTTTGAGTACTGTCTCTGCTACTTACTACCTGTGTGACCTTAGGCAGGTCCCCAGCCTCTGTGGTTCTCATTGCCTCTAAGTTTCCTTCCACCTCTAAATCTATGATCTTATTATCCTTCCAGATCTAAAATCCTTTAATGTTTTGTTTGTGGTTGGTTAATTCTTCCTTAAGAAGTGTCCCCTGCTACTTCACAGATTATTTCTCTTCCATATAAGGATAGTTGTGTGCTATTGCGAGATTAGGGGGAGGGGGATAGGGATCTAAAAATCTAGGGTCCCTACTTTCTATTTTTTTTTCTTTCTTTCTTTTTTTTTTTTTTTGCTAGGCAATGGGGTTAAGTGACTCACCCAGGGTCACATAGCTAGTAAGTGTTATGTGTCTGAGGCCAGATTTGAACTCAGGTCCTTCTGAATCCAGGGCCAGTGCGCTATCCACTGCACCATGTAGCTGCCCCTATTTTTTTCCTAAATGATTTGGGCAACCTCTGAGCTCTCTGTGTTTCAGTTTTCCCAGTAGCATGTAAAGCAAAGGCCGGTATCATGAATTGATAGCACCAGCCTCAGGCTTTTCTTCTGAATGTGATCATAGAATCATAGGGCCTCACAGATCATCTAGTCCAATGCCCTCATATTGCAGATTAGGACACTGAGTCCCAGAAGGAGAAAGGGACTTGCTCGAAGAAAGGTAATAAGCTTGATAAACAACCCTCACAGAATCTTTGTCGCCTGTTAGGCACCAAGAAGAATTCAGGAAGACAGAAGCCTGGGCCATGGTCTCAAGCTGCTTACAACTGAATTCCAGTCATGTTTGGGCCAACACTAAGCCTTCCAGGACAGTTTCTCAACAGAAATCCCAAGAGACTGATGAGAATTTCACTTGCCCTGCTCCTTCACTGGTAGCCAGGCTAAGAAGCTATAAAGTAGCAAGATAGGAGGGAATGGGGCTGTCCATTTACCATTCATACCTGGGTCAACATGGTCTAGATAACCCAGAGTGTGTTGTATTCATAAGGCCTTTGAAGCAGATCCAGAGAAAGAGATTTCAGCCCTCTGGCTGGGGTAGCTAAGGGGAATGAGCCAAATCTAGGGGATGTTTTGCTCTGATCCCATGACTCTGGGCTGCTTTAAAAACTCCCCACCAGGGAACACTGGCTGATGCTAAGAGTGTTGACCTAGGCTAGGAGAAAGAAAATTCATCACAGACTTACAGGATGATAGAATGTTAGAGCTGGGAGGGACCTTGTAACATAATATGTTAGAGCTACAAGGAATCTTAGAATATTGGACATAAAATGCCAGAACTGGATGGGACCTTATGATATAGAGTGTCAGAGCTGGAAGGGGTCTGATGCTTTTCCTCAGGTTCTCCCCCACACCTGGAATGCTCTCACTCTTCACCCCTACCTTTTGAAAGCCTTTAATTCCCTTCAAGGCTTAGTTCGACTACCATCTCCTGCAGCAAGTTCACCTATCCTGATTCCGCTGGCCCGGTTGTTAATCTGCTGGCCTTCCCACTGCCTCACCATATCACATTGTATTTATTCAGTATACATTTTGTATTTCCTTTTCTGTGTACCTGTTCATCTAAAATGGTGCTTGGCAGGTGCTCTGTTCTTCAGTCTTTTCAGTCATATCCTACTTTTCATGACCCCATTTGGGATTTTCTTGGCAAAGCTGCTGGAGTGGTTTTGCCATTTCCTTTGCTAACCCTAATAAGAGTTGGTTGAATGAATGAATTGAATAGAAGAGATAGATGATACCTTGGAAATCTTCCAATCCTATCCCCACATTTTACAGATGGGGAAACTAAGGTGTAGTGAATAGCTTTTCCCGTGGTCCCACTGTGATTTTTCAAAAAATTATTTTGCATATTAATATATAGTTTCTCTCTGAAGTAAAGTGAGATGTCCCTTGCCTGAGGTGTTTCTGACAGCCTAGGAAGGTGGTGATCCTGCGGGTTTTCAAATGCCCAGATAGGAAAAGCAGACTTCCCTAGGGAGGGGTTGCTGGCTTGAAGGGTGGAGAGGAGCTGGAGACAGCTGCTAGCTGGGCAGCTTTCAGTCTCAGGGTTCCAGTCATCCCAGCTCCAGACTCCGTTCTGCCTTCTCAATGGGTTACGCGGCCTCACCTTGAGGTGAATGAAAATGTCAGCTGGAATGTGGGGAGGAAAGAATGCTGAGCCCCGTCCAAACCTACTCGTGTTTGTGTTTCACTCTATGAGTGACATCAGAGCTCTTGGAGTATAAGACCCACAGAACTGGACTGGAGCCATCCGCGGGCTGCACACACACACACACACACACACACACACACACACACACAAAACACACTCTACTGACTTGCTTTCCAGCTGAGAAGGGAGTGATATGGTGAAGCCAGAGAGCTGGGAGCAGCATGAGGACTCCACGGGAGAGGCCACTGCTCGCACTCTCTCTCCTCTGCCTCCTGTTTGAGGTAAGGGAATTGCCACACCTCTCTGTAGCCAAGTTCTCTCGTTTGAGAGTTAAAAAAGAGGGGCAAAGACTTACCACATCAGCTTCTCTCCGCATCTCCCCGTGACCCGGAGCCCCACAAAGCTGCCTCCCTCTGCATGCCCTCCGTCCTGTCTCCATCCCTGAGCTCTGGGTCAGCCCTTTCACCCTGAGGTCCAGGGAATAAGAATGATGCCTCCCTCTCCAGCATCTCCGAGAGAACCAATGAATGGCTGGGTTTGGTAGCACATCAGTGGCAAGGCTGCCCACGGGGCTCCATCCTCTGCCTTCTAGGGGGAGCGAGGTGACAGGAGGCAGTCAGGAAATTTCAGTGCTGCTGCTGAAAATCATGGCACATTCATGAAGGTAGCCGGGAGCAGATCTGGACCAGGTTTTGGGCTGGGTAGTACTGCGTGGGTGCTGACTTCGGGCTGCCGGCTCCTCAGAGCTGCCATCGCTCTATCCCCCTGGAATTCCTCGGGTCCTCGTTCCTGGCATCTCCCGAGTTGGACACACTACAAGCCATGATATCACTGCAATTTCATGCTCATTGGAAACCTGACCCACTCACTTCACTTTTCGGGCTGTAGGTATCTAAGGCAAAAACCGTTCTTGAGTGCCCTGTACTTCTGAGTGGTGCCCAGGGCCCATCTCATAGGCGGGTGGGTGGCTTCAGACTGCAGTGATTGAGCTTCCCTCCCCACCCCACCCCTCTCCTCTTTCTTTCTTTCTCTCTTCTGCCTTCTTTTCCTTCCTTTCCTTCTTCCTTCCTTTTTTCCTTCTTTCTTTCTTTCTTCCTTCCCTCCCTCCTTCCTTTCTTTCTTCTCTCTCTCCCCCTCTTTCTCTCTCCTCTCTCTTCTCTTTCTACTCTCTTTCTCTCCTCTCTCCCTCCTTCCAGCCATTAATTTATTTTATCTTTTTCTTTCTTTCTTTCTTTCTTTCTTTCTTTCTTTCTTTCTTTCTTCCTTCTTTCTTTTCTTTTTTCTTTCTTTCTCTCTTCTTCCTTCCTTCCTTCCTTCCTTCCTTCCTTCCTTCCTTCCTTCCTTCCTTCC